>NC_040096.1:43044328-43396828 GCF_003369695.1 Bos indicus x Bos taurus | reverse complement strand
CAGATCACAACATACCTATAGAACTCTCTCAGAATTAACTGAACTACTCCCTTAGTCCTATCAATTCTGCAAATCTAACAAGCTTTTACTTCAATGTAAAACAAAAAACCTAAGAGTATAACTTAGAACATATTGAACATCCAGTAAATTATACTCCAGCAGATCAGACCCAAGGGAAATAATTAGATGGGCCCCTCTATCTAGTCCTCTGTCCTCTTACCTCCCTGATGTTTGAGGCTTTCTGCATTTGTCCATATACTGGGAGATATGTCTAGGTATACACAGGACCCCAAGCTTTGAAAGCAGGCAGATCTGAAGGCAAATTTGAGCTCTGCTACATACTAACTATGTGACATTGAAAAAGGAGTGTTGCCTCTCTGAGTCTCACTGCCCTCACTCGTAATGAAGATAAATTTTATTTTATACAGATTAGAGATGATGATATAAAACATTTATCACAATGCCTGGAATAAAATGCAGTAACTATCATAACTATGACTTCACTCATTCAACAAATATTTACTGAGAGCTATCCATGTCAGTCACAGTACAAGTGCATCAAGAAGTACTGTCTACACTCTACTGGAGTTTGATAACCATGAAGCTCATAGATACCACTGCTAACTGTAAACATAAATGGCAACTTCAGTGGACCTGAGAGATGTGTAATTACAGAACGGTGACCTCCAGAACAGCTTTGATCTACATTTTATAGACCACTGCCTTTGTTGTTGTTGAGCTACTAAGGCCGACTCTTTGCGACTCCATGGATTGCAGCACACGAGGCTACCCTTTCCTTCACCATCTGCTGGAGTTTGCTCAAACTCTTGTCCACTGAGTCAATGATGCCATCCAACCATCTCACCCTCTGTCACCTCCTTCTCCGCCTGCCTTCAATCTTTCCCATCATCAGGGTCTCTTCCAATGAGTGAGCTCTTTCCATCAGGTGGCCAAAGTATTGGAGCTTCAGCAGCAGTCCTTTCAATGAATATTCAGGGCTGATTTCCTTTAGGGTTTTCTGGTTTGATTTCCTTGCTGTCTAAGGGACTCTCACGAGTCTTCTCCAGCACCATAATTCAAAAGAATAAATTCTTCAGCATTCAGACTTCTTGATGGTCCAACTCTCTCATCCGTACATGACTATTGGAAAAACCATAGCTTTGACTCTATGGACTTTTGTCAGCAAAGTGATGTCTCTACTTTTTAATATACTGTCTAGGTGTGTCATAACTCTTCCTCCAAGGAGCAAGCATCTTTTAATTTCATGGCTTCTATCACCATCCGCAGTGATTTTGGAGCCCAAGAAAATAAATCAGTGCCTTAAAAGGAGCTGAAATCCCTCCACCAAAAGTCTTACTCCCCAAACATGTATACACATATTATCTTCCTTCACAATGAGTGCTCTGTAAAAGTGCAAGTGTTAGTCACTCGGTTGTATCTGACTCTTTGTGACCCTATATACTGTACTGTAGCCTGCCAGGCTCCTCTGTCCATGGATTTCTCCAGGCAAGGTACTGGAGTGGGTTGCCGTTTCCTTCTCCAGGGGATCTTCCTGACCCAGGGATTGATCCCAGGTCTCCTGCATCGCAGGCAGATTTTTTACCATCTGAGTCACCAGAGAAGCTCGAGTGCTATGAACCCTCTTGGCAAGTAAGAGTAAGGGTGCTGGCTATCCTTGGAACTCTCATTTAGTGTTAGAATGCCATACTGCAGAATTTCTTAGCCAAAAGCATTCTCAGTCCCATTCAGAGAGCTCAGCATAGTGGGCTATTTACTGCTATGACCTCCCTTTCTCCAATAATTTTTAAGATCTGGGAAATAGTCTGAACCACAATTGCTGAAAAAAGTTATGCCAGTGCTATATCTGGAACTAAATGAATAAACAAGACATTAAAATGCAAGTTCTCCACAGCTTGAGGCACTGTTGCATTAATGGTGGTGAAAGGGTAGGTAGAGATCAGCAGGCGCAGAGGGATAGGTGAAGCAAGGTCAAGGCAGCTCAGGGGGCTGGACCAACAACTACAGAACCAAGGTCAGGGAAAGAAGCTATGCCTGAAGGCACAGCCCGACATGAGGGATGTGAAGAGAAGGGAAGAGCAATTTCCAACGTAAAATACTTGCCATTTGTCCTGAGGGGCTGTGCCGTCCATAGTGGATCCCTACAGTGCTAATCCCACTAGCAGTTCATTTCTAAGAATGGGCTCCAACACTAAAAGAATTATGTGTATACATATTAGGTTAGGATGACTATCATCTTTGAGAATAACTTACATTTATGTAATGCCTTACGGCCTTCAGCCTCACACGGTAAAGAATCTGCACAATGCAGGAGACTCAGGTTCGATCCCTGGGTCAGGAAGATCTCCTGGAGAAGGAAAGGGCAACCCACTCCAGTATTCTTGCCTGGAGAATCCCATGGAAAGAGGAGCCCTGTGGGCTACAGTCCATGGGGTTACAAAGTATCAGACATGACTGAGTGACTAACACTTTCAACACTTTCACAGCCTTCAACATGATCTGTACAATAGCCAGGCATTTTTATTAATATTTTAATTTTAAAGTGAGGAAACTGAGACCTAAGCATTTAAGTCATACAACTCATAAACGAATACAGCCTGTCCCAGAGCAAATCTTCTGACCCCATGCCCAACACTTCTTTCACCAGACAACAGCCAAGTTTCTTAAAAGGACTATCCCATCAGCAAATTCTGTTATAAATAGGGAAAATCCATTGACAGTGCAAATAATCATCTCTAAATTACTACAATTCCATAAACCTTTTTTTTCTATTAACAAAGAGTACCCTATACAGTGAATCCCAAGTGGACAGCTTTCACACCTAGAAGAAACACCTAGCACAAACCTGTATTTTCATCAAGGAAACTGAGACTCAAGAAAGTAAAGGGTCATGCCAGAGAGAAGTATTAACAGAGTAACAGAGCTGGATGTGGACTCAGATATTCTATGCATTCCAGAGCAATATTCTTTACTTTTGATGACAGTGCCCAAAAGCCCTGAACAAACATTTAAATTTTTTTTTCTATGCTTAAGAAACCTCAGCATTCATGTTGTAAGTTTGTCCTGATCACCTTCTATCAAACCTATCTGCATTCTTCAGGATCTGTTTTAAAATAGTTGGTGGCTTATCTTCTTACCTAGCAACATTTTAACTTCTGCTTTTCACCTTGTTGTGAGAACAGTCATGCATCCAAGGCTCCCTTGATATGGGTGCATATCGTTAAACAGTTCCAACTGCATTAGTTCAGATTCACCCAGATTCTGTTCCCTGTTATGACGGCCTCTGGTTTCCACCTGATTTCCTCACAGCTCTTGGCTTGGGTGGGAGAGGGCAGTAACATGCACAGTGGGGATACGGGTTTCAAGGGAGTGACTGTCACATTTCAATTCTCTTATTGATTACCAAGGAACTTCACCATTGCTGATTAACCTTGCCCATGCTTAAAGAAATATTTTAGTCAATGAAATTGTTTAGCTTTGGGGAATTACTGAAGTGTCAATGGAAAGACAATATAACCATTACTTAAGAATTTTTTTTAACTAATAACCACTATACCTATTCTCAGGCTATTTTTAACCATTTATTTGTCTTCGATATTTTCCAGTATTCTTGCTTACAGAATTCCATAGACAGAGGACCTGGCTGGCTATAGTCCATGGGATTGGATAGAGTCAGACATGACTGAATAACTAACACTTTCACTTTTACCTATATGCTGAATCCCAATTCTCTGCCTTCAGCTCACCTCTTAATCCCAAACCCAAGGTCTGTATATTCATCTATCTGTTGGACATTTCTACTCAGAGCTTCCATTTATCTTTTTTAAAAATAGAATGCATCACCTGTCCTCCCTAACTGGCTCTTTTATCCCCTGCTGGAATTACCTCAGGGATCAGCTCCACACTGTCTCCCAGGTACCACTTACTGGCCATTTATTCTTTCCTCCCCTCATTTTCCATTTCCTTGGAGTCATTAAACCCTTTCTCAGTTTTCTCTTACATTTCTCAGCAAAGTCACTTCTCCACTCACAGTGCTCTATTCTTATCTCAGGTAGGTCACCTCATTTGGATAAGTATCCTCTTCCAAGTTCTCCTGGCTTAGACTCACCTTCCTTCACTCCATCCACCACACAGAAACAGGCTCTCTAAATGCAAGTCTGACTGGGTCACTGCCCTGAAAAGTCCAGCATCACAGCTTGGCATACAAGGCTCCTGATGACCTGAGCCCAGCCTTACCTCTGCAGCTTCACCCAACACCATCCCCTCGTGTTTATCCTCTGCTTATCACTAGACTGTACCACTTCCACATTCTACATGTGCATACATGCCTTGTAGGTGCCCCTTCACTTCCTCAATGATCTTGCCTCTTACTTTGCTGACTGACTTCCATGTATCCTTTCAAGACTTACCTGGTTCATGACTTTAACTTGAGCAGCATCAGCAAGCAGAGCACATCTGATTTCAATGTCTCCTCTACAGAAGTTTTCATTCTTTTGTTTTGTTTTGTTAAAATATGAACTCTAGTTGAGAACACGCTTTACATTTTAGAATTTCAATTCTAGAAACTGTTGTAAGGCCAAAGAGGCCGGTGAATATATGTAATACAGTAGTTCTATATCCTCCATACCTAAAATTATCTCAGGAAAGACCCACAAGAAGATTAAAACACATCTATAGTCTATGAATATCCACCCCAATTCAGCCCAGATTTTCTCTTGTGTAGTCTAAAGTTTCTAGAAATAAATGTTTCTTCTTCATAAGACAACTACTCTAATCTTTTTCTACACAGTCTAAAGACCTAATTCAAGGATCTTTGTTAATTAAGCCTTACTCCAAAATATTTTAAGCCAAAAAAAGTTCATCCACCCAGAAAAGAAGGGCTCATGGGACCCTTCCCTGCAGTCCTCTTGCCCAGCTGAACTAAGCTTAACAATCTTGACTAGATCAAAAATGAAGACCTTAGAATAGAATGGATCATTAATTATCTCTACAAGACGTGAACACAACCTGGGGTAGAGATGTATATCCTACCATTAGCAGGAATATTTGCTAACCAGCATAGTTAGGAGGCGGGTAGTATCTAGACTTTAGGCCACTTGCAAAATGAATTAAATTGGTTTGTCTCAGTGACCAAAAATAAAATCATAAATGTAAAGGCTTTGGAGATGAACATAAAGGAAAACACTTCATAGCAAGTCACTACTTAGAGGTTAAGATTTCAGAGATGAATAGGGGGCTACCAAATACTAAGATTCCTCCAGAAATTTCAGAAATAAGGACTCATGGAAAAAAGCAACATATGAAGTTTTTGTCCTAGTCCAGGATGACACGTGGGGCCCTTGGTGACCTGGCCTCTTGTCAGTGGTAAGGTCACGGTAATAGCACTGTAGCTAGATACTCAGCCTCCCTCGTGGCTGGATGTGGTCCTAAGACTATATTCTCACCAGCAGAACAGAAGAGGAAGTGATGAGCAGAACAGAAGAGGAAGTGATGAGCACCACTTCCAAGACCAGGCCTTAAGATACCAGATATGCATCCTCCTATACCTTTTTCTTCCCTCAAACTATATCAAAGTAACAAAACTCCAGCTTTGACCATGCAGACAAGAGTAAGGCTGATGGTGAGCAACAACAGAGAAGGACCCTGGAACCCTGAATGACCTTGCAGATCAGAGTCACTCCTTCAACTGGGCCATTCACCTTGAATTATTAAATAAAAGAGAAATAAACCTTAACATTCTTTCAGCTACTGTATTTTATAGTCTATTACACCCTTTTAGCTTTTACCTACCTAGTAATACCTGTCCAAGTTTTTCCCACTCCTCATGCTTCAAAATCAGTTCTTCTGTAGAGTCTTTCTGAGACAACTGTGGCATATTTACCCCTCTTCCGAGTCACCAGAGTCCTCTGTTCTCAACTCTACTGCAGCTACCCTCACAGTTTGTTTCAATGACTTGTTTACTCTTCTGCCTCCCCAAAAGAAGTAACTCAGAATTCTGGAGGCAATAATTTATCATCCACTATGTTTTGCAAAATGTTTGGCACAAGTTTGTAGCTTAATGATTCCTAAATGAATAAATCAAGTTGGAAACCACACAGACATTCCTAGATCGATTGAAAGTAAATAATAGTTGTTGATATACACATTTGTCAGCTCACACTCAATGGTAATCATGCTGCTAAGCATTAGAAGAAATGTTCAAGTCTTCCAAGGGCATGGCCTTTCTCTCTAATAGAAATATTAGTAAAATGTAATGGTTGCCTTATCTAAAAACCATGGTTCAAATATATGACTAATGACAATTTAAAAATAACTACAACTAAACAAAGGAAAGAAATGGCCAAAAAAAAAAAAATAGATCCTTTGATAAATTACTCTATATTGGCAACATTTGGCTTCCCTGGTAACCCAGTGGTTTAAAAAAAAAATCCTCCTGCCAATGCAAGAAACATGGGTTCAATCCCTGAGTCAGGAAGATCCCATGGAGAAGGAAATGGTAACTCACTCCAGTATTCTTCCCTAGGAAATCCCATGAAAAGAGGAGCCTGGCCAGCTACAGTCCATGGGTTGCAAAACAGTGGAACACGATTTAGTTAGTAAACAACAACAGCAAAAGGAACCTTTATTTAACATTGATTATATTTGTTATTAAAATTAATAAGATTATCCATGGTAATGAGGTATAAAAGCTTTAGCCTTCACCCTAATCAATCACCTTTCCAGTTTCTGAAATAAGTGGCAAAAAAAAGTAACATGAACTTTACCTCTGTCTGACTTCTAGCATGAAATTGATACTAATACTGGTTTGAATCAAGTATAAGACTGGATTTCATTGCCGATGAAAACATATTACACAATAGTCAAAGAGAAATACATCAAGTTTGCAGGCATGGGATAGAAAGGAACTTGAAGATGAGTCAAAGTGACTAAATAATATGAAGTAGAGTATAAGAAGATTCCCTTTGCATATGCAAATATTTTTATCTCACTATTTTGTACCTTTTAGACAAATATTTGTGGAGCTTTTAAAATTTCCATTAGTCTATTTTATTGTGGCATAACAATAGATCTTTAAATTTGAACTGTTCTGAGATTAACTGGAATTGGATCTTTAAAATTATTTTAAATTTAATGATTATGCTGTATTAAGCACTTTTTTTTTCAAACTCCAGTAAGAGTTAACAGCCTTTGGCATGTTGCTCTTTCTGTCTGAGGAACAGAAGTAAACAGGTAAAATCACAAGTAATCTTGACACATGTATTCTATTCATTATAACAATTAAATTTACAGAGTTAGGGAAATACTCTGGAGAATCTGCTTCCTCAAGTTTGATTTGGGTTGAAGCCAAAACATTTCAGCGTTGGTACTCAGGAGTATTATTTAGAAGATAAATTGCCTGATATCAGATTTTGGAAAAGGTAGAATTACCATCAAGTCTTGTTACACAACAATTCATTGGAGGGAACATACCCTGTATTATTCAGTTTTGCTTATCATAAAAAAAGGATTACTACTAAGGAGAATTTAATTGGAATAAAATATCACTGAATTACAGTTTAGTGTAGCATTTGAATAATATATAGACCACCTCTTTCTCTTGGAAAAAAGTTTTATTTTGAGGTTTTACTGTACCACTGGTATGTAATATATATTTAGATATGTGTTCTTATCATAAATCTTTTAACACTAAAGTAGATTGTACCAACTAATAGGAGAGCTTCAGTATTGATCTTCCACTTCTTTTGAATGACAAAAATGGTTTCAACTTTCAGTGTGGCAATATCTCAAAAATAAATTTGAGTGGAAGAGATTACATTCAACTAAAACTACATTATGAAGCAGCAGCAGCAAGCTAATATAAAGTACTTTTCATGGGTATATTTGAGATCTGTACATATTTTTCCGTTTCTTTCAAGGTCTTGATTCAACAAGATTTATTAGCACTGTCTTCTTTAAATGAAAAAAAAAAGGCTCTGTATAAAAGTTTGTGTTTTTCTGTCTCTAGAACCCACACTTCTGCATTCAACTGTCTCAAAATAACTACTGTGAATAAAAGCCTTTTCTTAACTTGGTTAAGCTGAATTACCACTGCATTTTAGCCAAGGTTAATTCTTTTCATGGAAAAACTCTTAATAGGGATAGCAGGCCTTCAAATGAGAACTTTAAAACTGAAATGCTAACATGTGATCAAGGATAATATTAACGTTGAGACAAGGTTTATAATGGCTTAGTGAAGTGGCATGTTGAAGAGTAAAGATAATAATGCATATAATCAAAATGGATGGGGTAGAGAATAAGAAATATGTCTAAATTCTACCGATATTTTGGCAAATGATGGTTTTATTTTGGCAGGGATTTCCTACATCACTTTGAATAGATTTACGTTAGTAAGATGCACAAAATAACCTGAAAATTCCTTATATTCCTGGTGTGGGGGGAGGTCCTTGTTGAATACATTTGTCCTTCTCATCATGGAACATATTCATGCACCGTCAGCACAGGTGCTTCTAAAAAGAAAATTCTACACCCAGATACAAACATCCATTTCATCACCACTCTCTTTTCCTCACCATGTGTGGTATCTAATTACTTAGGCAGTCCATCTAGTCACAATAGAACCACAGGTGCCACAAAGAAGTCTCAGTACAATAGGAATTGTCTTGCGTGGAGGAATAATGGGAAGTTCCCATACTCAAAAGTTTCCTAGGACACAGGATCCAAACCTTTCCTTTCAAAGATGTGGAAATATATGATAATGCATGTTCTATATTTGGTATTTCCTTTTTGACTGATACACAGCTTCAGGCTTCCCACTATGTTTATTTGTACTTTAAAAGGCACTTTTTAATGTGCTCATGAGGAGAAAATACGACACATTTGAAAAGAGAACATAACCGTTTTGGGGGAACTTTCAATTTGCTAATTCACATGATTCAAGTTATATCCCATTGTAAAGAAATTATCATCACAAAACCACTTTTGTTTTTTCTAAAACCAGAATTCTAGAAGAATCTTAGTCATGCTTCAGCTGCATGTCACTGCATTCATAACTGGGCTTCCCAGGTGGCACAGTGGTAAAGAATCCACCTGCCAATGCAGAAGACACAGGAGATGTGGGTTCAATCCCTGGGTCG
Source organism: Bos indicus x Bos taurus (assembly GCF_003369695.1). Taxonomy (NCBI): domain Eukaryota; kingdom Metazoa; phylum Chordata; class Mammalia; order Artiodactyla; family Bovidae; genus Bos; species Bos indicus x Bos taurus. The sequence continues at coordinate 43,387,676 of NC_040096.1, read as the reverse complement.
GGAAGATCCCCTGGAGTAGGAAATGGCAAGCCACTCCAGTATTCTTGCCTGGAAAATTCCATGGACAGAGGAGTCCGGTGGGCCACAGTCCCTATGGGTGCAAAGAGTGGACACAACTGAGCACAAATGCACAAGGCATGACACACATTCATAAACATCTCCCTATGTTCAGTACCAGTGTGTGCGTGCATTCTAACTCGCTTCAGTCGTGTACAACTCTTTGCAGCCCTATGGACTGTTGCCCACCAGGCTTCTCTGTCCCTGGGATTCTCCAGGCAAGAATACTGGAGTGGGTTGCCATTTCCTCCTCCAGGGGATCTTTCCAACCCAGGAATCGAACCTGCATCTCTTATGTCTCCTACAATGGTAGACGGGTTCTTTACCACTAGAGCCACCCGGGAAACCCCAGTACCAGTGCACTGAAGTATATTTCCTCCTGTGTTTATAGACTAATTTGTCTTGTAAATAACTGACCTGGAGCTAGTCCCAAGACAGCACATTATTATCATTAGATTTTTGGATAGAACAAAGAACAAACCACTGGGGATTGTCTTGTTAATATGTATTAAATTTTAAAGGAATTACTTCATTTGAACAAAAAAAAATATAGAGTCTATAAGTCTCTGCCTTTCAAGCTCTGATAATTAATAAAAGAATCCTCATCCTCTCTCTTCCATCCCCAGTAAGCCCTGGACTAGCAGTCAGCTGATTCAGCTCTGCTTTAAGTTCTGCCACTTACTACTAGAATGGCAGCCTTGAAAAATTCATATGATCTTGTGTCTTGGTTTCCTGTTCAAGACAGGAAGTGAGGGACATGGACAGTAGTGAGTTCTGGCTGCCTAACAGGGTGCTTGAGAAGGTCAAATGCATGGGAGAAAAATCACTGCAAAGTGTAAGTTCAGTGAAAATATGAAGGGTTGTTATTGTGTTAGGATTACCTAAATCTTCAACGGAAAAAAAGTTAATCTCATTCACTAACTATATTTTATAAGTGAGAAAATCAAGTTAGAATATAAGGTAGATTGTGTTTTAAGAACACTATCTTAGGACTCAATGTTCTTTCCATGATTACACTCAACTAGTGAAGTGAAATAATAAACAAAATCATATATCGATTCATGCCTCATACATAGGTGTGTGTGTGTGCACGCGCGCGTGTGCGTGCTCTTACGTTATCATTGATTATGCAATTGCCATTATACAGAATATTTTCATGAAGATTATGTGCCCTTCATTATTAAACAAATTTCATTTCAATAGCACTAACCAAATACAAATAAGAATTATTTATTTTCTATGTGATTATTTAAAAAATTCTTTGAAAGTCTCTTGCTAGCCTTATCTCATACCAAGTTATTTGGAAAAACTCCACTCCTAGCCAGCACTTCATGCATCTCTTTGATTTCTAGCCTGGAATAGCTAATAAGTAAAGCAATACAGCTAACTACACATTCATTTTCTTAGTACAAGTAAAAATGACTGTTGTTTCCTTGATACAATAAATTCCTCCATTCAGTAGACTACTGAAAGTGGCTAAAAGGGCATAAGATTCTTCTACTTCTCCCAGATCAGTTACAGGATGATCAAAAGGAGGAATATCACTGCAAGTGACTGCCACTCCTGCCAGTAAGTTAGAATCCAAACAGCCTAACCCTGGAGTTTCTTTAGAAAAATCTACATTTATAAAAAAACAGATATTTGTCAATTACTCTTTTCTTATAATGTAATATTCAAAAATGTTTTCTTAAGTATAAAATAGAGCCTCATATAGAAAAAAAATAATGTATCACCAAACAGAACTCTACCAGGAAAATGAATGAAGCATGGAAATAGACCAATAGACCTTGTGTCTCTTTGCCCTTCTCCATCAATCCAAACTTAGCCAGAGAAATGCAAAGGCCTGATTCCTGGGCCCCAGGCCCTTGTGTGTAGCCTGCACATGTACCATGCCTGCTATTGAAACTGTTTAATAATAGAGGAGCTTGCACTTTCATGTAATTCATAATTAGAAGACGACTACAACTGCACTATTTAAAATCAAGCCTTTGTTATCAGCACCAGTTTTAGACAGAAGCTGAGAATCATTTGTGAGCTGCGGCAGACCCAGACTGTTCAAAGCAATTGCTGTTCAGCATGAAAGCTGCAATGGAGGTCACGGAACAGGTCAGGAGGAAAGATAGTGTATCGATTTCACACCAGGAATAGAGGCAAAGCTAGGGCCCACTGTTGCTGCATGTGATGTATTTCACTTCGGTTTAAGGCACATTTCATTCCCGTCTGAGAGGGGGTGGGGCGCAAAGGGCAGTGGATTTCACATGGAATCATGATGAATTCTGGACTCGTGGATTCCAGTAAATATCTCCTTCCTGGCATTAAGTATTTCTGTAGCAGAGTGAATATAATGAAAATTAGGCTTCCGATGGTAGCAAGAATGTACCTTAAAAAAAAAGGTACCTATGTTGTGGGAAGTTCATTTCCTCCACTTATTAAAATGCAACAAAAGCAGACATGAATGTAAAAGCATAACATGTATACAAGTGAAGAGCTCTGCAGAATGACCTCACAATGAGCATCATTCATGTTGTCAGAATGATGCTACAGATCGCTCAATGAAAGAAGTCGACTAATAGAAATAAACCTCTCAAAAAAGAAGTCTTGGTCATGGCCTCAAGGTAAATCTCTGAAGTCATACACAGGATATTGATGGCATCAAAAAATGTTATTTAGTGTTTCCACATTGTACGTGGACTTTTCTTCTTCATCGACTCTGAAAAGCCATTCATACTGAATAAGATCTAGAAATCAGTTTATGTATACCAAACTTTATCTGCTTCAAGCTGGCCTAAGAAAACTGGTAAACCCTGTTTATTTCCAATAAATGCCATTAATTTACAATAACAATTTTGTATTCTGCCTTGACTATGACTGTCAGCATTTTCCTACTTTCAAAATTTATACCAGTTGGGTGAGCTTTGGAAAATAAAATAGCTGCTGGATGTTTATGATTATAAGCAAATGGAAACAGGGCAGCCTGGTTATCTGTCTTCCCATTGGAGAAAATGGACTTTTCCATTCATGTACTCTCCACATTAGTCCAGCTAATCCCAAAAGCCACCCATCTAGGGTGGGAAATAATTTATTTGTAGTGTTAATAACATTGTCCCCTTTAAAAATACTAATTTCATTATACATAATATAAATACTTATATTAGTTTTGTAATATTTGCTTTTCCTGTTTAGAAACATATTTTCTCTTTTCAGAGAACCAAGATTATGTTAGAAAGAGCACAGAGACATCCTTCTAAATTATTTATATCATTTCTCCACCTAATCATTATTTCTTAGACTGATCCCAGGCATCCGTGCAGGCCTTTGCATTGCACGTTCTTCCTGCATGCCTTGTTTGTTATTTTATAGGTAAGGAAGATCAATTTGCCATGTGCCATAGAAATAAAGATATGGCAATTAAGGCACGTATATTGATAGATTCCTTAAAATCATTTTGTTTGTTCCCAAGCCTCCTTTCCTAAGGAGTTTAACAACTGAGAAGGAATTTGCACAATTCCATTTTATCCGACAAAAGAAAACAAAAAAGCTCAGATATATAGAGACATTAAAATAGAGACGAGAGAGAAATAAATATTTTTCTCCCAAGGAAAACTGACAAGTGAGAAGAACTACACAGAGGTAGGGAAAAGTTAGACAGAAATCAAGTGACATGATACTATTCTAGACCAAATGGCCTTTAAATTGAATCCAAAGTATCAAAAAAGTCCTAATATCTATAGGAAGCTATAAGACTAATCAGTCCAATCAGTTATCTAGGAAGATAGTCAACTTAGTAGAGAAAACAACTGATGTAGAGAGCAGTATAGAAACTTGCTGCTGAAGTGTTTATGAATTTGGCTGACATGTCACCATTCCTTCAGTGGCTTCACATGAACCATTCTGTCAACTGGTTTCAAGGCATCACTCCAAATTCTCTAGGGAATTCATTGAGTCTTTTGTTATTGGCAATTTATCTTTAGAGAAGTTTGAATACACATAATAGGTATCATTGCTCCAAGAAATATTTTGGCTAGCACAGTAATTTGAGAAGTTTGACGAAGTCCCAACCACCTATCTTACTTAATATATAATATGAATTCAGAAAGAATCAATGGTACTCCAATACGTACTTGAACTCACAAATATATAGCTTACATTCTTTAACCAATTTTTTTTTATTGATGCTAACATTTTTAAACCTAATTAAGGCAGCTCGTTCTCAGATTCATTCTTGAGACGATCATTCTTGGCTTCTGTTGAGATATTCTCCCCACCCCATATATACTTTCAATCCAGAGACATGATATTGAAGTACATTCTAAGCAAAAGTGCAGCAGTTCAATCTCCAAACCAAAAAACCAAGGCTAAAAAGATGCCGCTTAGTCAGAAGTGCAGCTTCAAACTGCATCACCAGTTCAAAAGATGGCTCTATCTTTTCTGCAACATAACAATGATGATGATCTGAATAAGATGTCTAGATTCGTGAGCACATAGCTCCTTATTCATCTAAAACAGAGCAAGTCAATAAGATGAATGCGTTTGTGCTCAGTCGTGTCCAACTCTTCGTGATCCCACAGACTGTAGCACACTAGGCTCCTCTATCCATGGAATTTTCCAGGTAAGAATACTGGAGTGGGTTACCATGACTTCCGTCAAGGGATCTTCCTGACCCAGGGATCAAACCAGCATCTCTGACATGTCCTGCACTGGCAGGCAGGTTCTTTCCCACTAGCACCACCTGGAAAGCCCCTTATTAAAGTATAGTCGTTTTACAAACACACCCACTAAGCTTTTTTTCCCATATAACTCCTAACTCCTTTAGGTACCCAGACTCTCTTTTTGGGCAAAGGGCTTTGCAGTATCAACCCCATTACATCCCAAGCAGCAACAGTGTCCTTCCTCCTTCCTGGTGGACCTCCTCCATCACCATGATCCCAATTCTCTGTGAGCACCATGTTCTCATTAGGCCGCCACCATTACTATATACACTCATAACATAGCTCTCACTCTTCATAGAAGTGGCCCAGAACTTGTGGTCCTCAGGTTCCCTATTGTTACGGCCGCCATTGCTAGAAACTTAAGAATGACAGCACCCTACGCTCTTCCATCCTCACCCTCATCCCCAGAATTCTGACTGCTCTGCTTTCCAGCGATCTTTGCTTTAGAAGCAGACTCCAGGAAATATGATAAATATGGCTGTGGAATAGCACAGGGATCCTTCTTCCCAAATCTCAGGAAAGGCCAACTGAAGGGCTATAGGTTGTACACAAACTTCACAGATTAAAAAGCAAGTGGCTTCCAGGGAAGATTCAAAACAAATTAAGAGGACTTCCCTGGTGGCACAGTGGATAAAGAATCTGCCTGCCAATTCAGGGGACACAGGTTCTATCTCTGGTCCTGCAAGAATCCACATGCCACAGATCAACTAAGCCCATGTGCCACAATTACTGAGCCCATGCTCTAGAGCCCACAAGCCACAACTGCTGAGCCTGCACACTCTAGGGCCCGTGAGCCACAACGAATGAGCCGCTGTGCTGCAACTGAAGCCCGTGCGTCCCAGAGCCTGTGCTCTACACCAAGAGCAGCCACCACAATGAGAAGTCCATGATGCATCACAACTAGAGAGTTGCCCCTGCCCTCCGCAGCTAGAGAAAGTCTGAGCGCAGCAACAAAGACCCAATGAAGCCATAGATAAAATGTTTTAAAGAAAAAAATTAGAAAAACATAAAGTGCTTTGGCTCTTGTTATCCTATTCTCCATTCCTCCTTCACACCAAGAAACTAGCCTCCATAGGCAATTTTATGAAAACCACATATATATTAGCAAGTGACCAAACAGCTCTGAGGAACTTCCATAAACGCAAAAGTGTCTCCCATACCTGAAGCCTAGGAGCATAGGGACGATGTTAGGAGGCAAACACACAAATAGTGCAGAGAAAGAAGCTCATGTCATTGAAGAGTCTGTTTATCCTTAAAGCCATACTGGCAGCCCAGACGATTCTAAAACATCCCTCGGCACTCTCTTTTACAAAGTAATTGAAAAATGCTGCACCAACTGATTAAAAAGCATTTCAAGTTTATGCCTAATGTCTGTTATATATATTTTCAAAGCACTGAATGGCAACGAAGATTAAAAGCAGTTCCAAAATAAACAACAAATATTTATTGAGCAGCAACTATGAGGCACTCTGCTGGGACTTTAGGGGATTTAAAGATGAGTAAGACTGCATCTACAGTTTAGTTGGGAGATCAGACATATGCACGGTAGAGGTTAAGCTCTAATACAACATGAAAATACTTGAAATGTCAAAAAAAAAAAAAAAAAAATACCAGCAAATGTCTCCATCTCAGGGTATAAGGCTGCTATTCTCCCCAGACAAGTCCTAGCCCCATCAAAACAGACAAAAAAAATCTGCCTTCAAGTAATAGTAACACTGATTAAAAAATAAGTCAAAGAGATCACTGCCAATTAAGAAAATGTCCTCAAAAAGGCCCTTGATTTTTGCCTGCCCATTTAGTGAATATTATGTATGTATGTATTAAATAGATAGTTTGCTAGGCTTAATTTATATGCAAAATTCACTAAACACACTCAGAAAATAAGACTAACTTTTTAAATGATCCCCTTTCATTAGATGTCTGCAAAATATCAAAATAACTGATCACTTCAGTCATTAAGTAAAAGAAATTCATCCAATCAATGTGACTGGCATTTGTTAAACACAGTGAGCCTAATTTTCTTTTACTTGTCTATTAAACTGGCTTCTTATAAACTGACAGATGATCTCAAAAGAAAATAATAACTTTGTCTTAATAAAACCTTTCCAATGGATCAGAATTGTTGAGCTAGTTCAGAAGAAAAGGAGAAACGGGTCCCAAGGAATAGCCTAACACAGTTCTACGGGCTCCTCACTCAGGTCTTTATCCTCTCACCTTAGTTTTCTCATTCATGAAATGAGGTCATTGAGTAAGATGCTTCCTAAGGACCCCACGTGCAATTGCTCCCAGAAAGAACTACCTGGGATTAACAAATTAAAGATAATTACTTTAATACTTATGGTCAAAACCTTTCTTTCAAAATATACATACCTATGCACAACACTGCCTTTAACTTTATTAAAAAATTGAATATATATAAAATTACATAATGCATGTGTATGTGTTCTGTAGACAAATACAGTTACATTTTAAATACCCAAAGCAACAGCTATATATTAACAACTCCACTATACAGTTTTATATATATTAAAATGTCATCTTTAGCTTCATTTTCCAGCTGAGAATATATCATGTATACCACCAAGTATAGATGAGTTAATCATATTTAATAGAATGAGCAAAGAAGACTCAAGGTTTTATTTATAATGTAATATAACAGTGTTGCAGTGCTTTAAGATAAAACACTTTTTAATTTCAAGCTATTGATACTACTTTAGAAACACTATTGAAATCAACCCTTGATTTCATAGAATAGCCTAATTCTATGATATCTTTAAAGTGAAGAAAACATCAGAAATAGATCTGAACCCTTCATTCAAAGTAGAAAAGAAATAGCCCTTCATTTAAAACAGAAAATTCCAAAAACCTAGCACAAAAAGTACAGTGTTTAAAAAGTATTTTATTTATTTATCCTCAAAGTGACTTGATTATCTGATTCATAGGATCACGATTATTTCAATACATAGTAAAATACATCATTTTCAAGTAAGGTATCTAAACATCATTAAATAAATGTGGTTGTAAAGTATAACATACAGTTCAAAGGCTAAAGGCCAATGGACTAATGTACCTACAATGACAATTTTGTTTTTAACAATTTATTACATGTTATTTACACATTAAAAGAATGTCAATATAGCAACTGTGGGGACAAAGAAGTAAACATAAGCAAGGCTTGACATCTGGCCAGTGTTAGAATGTGATTGGGAGGTAACCGGGATAGCCGTGAACTGTAAATATGGAAGGTATCATTATTCTATGATGTATGATAGCTCTTAATGGGAGACAGTGATCATCAGTTAAGCAAATGAACCATTGGGCAGAAAATAGATGTGACACCATGGCCACAACATACTATCTGATAGGCGATGGACATTAACTGGTTCACAGATTTTAACGAGGACATATACACAATATGTAGGACATATGCATGTGCAAATTGCTCTATGTATTTAAATAAAATGAAGATATTAATATACCACGACTAGACTTAATTTTACGTCTATTTTCCACTCACACATTTTCACACCTACATTCATCTGTATACACAAAGATATTGGGCCAAATCTTTGCTCAGAGTTTCTATCTGATCTGATATCTAACTTGAGTGTCATGAGAAAATTATAGATACCCTGAAACTATTTTTGGATCACAAATTAAACAAATTATACTTTGCAGTCTGAACCAAAGTTTGAATTTGGTGCCAGTGAAAGTTTCTGACTAAAAAGCTCACATATTATATGATAAAATATAAGCTCGTAAAATCAAATTGGAACTTGACTTTGTCTTTATTTAGGCTCTCCCCAGGGCAGACCATGAGCTAAAGGTCCGAATGCAAACAATTTTTTGGAGTGAAGAAAATACTGGCAGGGTGTTAGAGAAGTGAAACAGAGAAAAGGAAGCAGTCAGTAAAATATGAAATCAATGATATCACTATGAGCCACTGGAGCTTAATCCCACCAAGAAACTGAGAGTCAATGTAAACTGCATCTCAGGAATCCCATCCAAAGGGCAAAGAAACTAGTGTGCTTATATACTATCTCCATCAGTCACTGGGGACTGTGCCAATTCCCTGGCAAGGGCTTCAGCAGCCAGACAGAGCCCTAGACCAAGGATGCTGCCAGACAGAAGTCAAGCTGTGGGCATTGATCACATATGCTATGGTGTCCTAATACATTCAGAGGTTCCATACAGGAACCCACAGACAGGCTGCCAACCTACCAGGGTCCTTCATTTCCTTTTGCCTTGAATGTTTTAAGCACCTTCTAACTGCTTTTCTTGTGCACTTATTCTCTCCATTTCAACCCCTCCTGTGCATTATTGCTAAATTTACCTTCCTATAACATGATTATTATCTGTCAATGCCTTGCTCAAAACCTTCCAATGGTTACTCTTTGTCTGCAGAATTAAATCAAATGTTTCAGTCAATCTTTTCCCAGTCACATTATATATTATTCTCCAGAACTTATCTCATATTCTGGTCAATGGGAGCAGTGACTATTCACCCAAATACACCGTTGTCTTTGCTCACATTTACTCCTCACCTGGGAAAATATAGATTTTATCACAGTCTATTTCAAAGGATGCCCATAGTTGTCTAAGAAGATGAGTCTCCGTCATATGGGCTTTCCTTACATGTGCCCCTTTCTGTATTTCCACAGCATCTGATTCCCTTTCTACTCTGGTATTTATCAGGCTTGGTTAAGTTTTACTTATTGCAGTAATTATCTGCACTTTCCTTCTACATTCTCAGCTCTGTGAAATCAAGATCTTTATGCTAGTCACTTTGTTTCACCTACAATACCTAGAATAATGCTTGCCATGCAATAGATGTTCACAAAACATGTGTTGATTTAAAACTATGACTGTAGAAAGGTGTCATTGTGTCATAAAAAGGGAATTAAACTTGGAGTCTGACACCTAAACTTCCACTTATAACTAGGTGTGTGACATTGGCATTCACTTCGCCATTCCACTTCTCAGTTGCCTCACCCATAAAACTGGAAAATAAACTGCCCTCTGCTACATTTTTCACATACATAACTCAAGAATTAAATAAATCAATATCCATGAAGATGCTCTGAAACGTTTAGTGGCAGAACATCACACATTATAGGTGCTATCATAGTGAGGCACTGTCCTTCAGGTGATGATGGAGATGACACTGACCTGCTGCTGTGATGCTGTGAGTAGTTTCACCAGTGTTTGTTCTGACTGCGCTGGCCTCAGTTTCAGCTCTCCTTAAAATCAATGCCTGTACTGTATGTATAAGTTGACTAGCTGAGAAGATAGATCAGCATCTGAATTTAGTCCAGAGCAGGGTTAACTAGCCTCATATGGTGAGTGAATGAAGGACACTGACCTCATTAACATCATGCATCAGTCAGCAAGCGTGTGTGTGTGTGTGTGTGTGTGTGTGTCTGTATATATTTAATAGACAAAACGATCTATTAAAAGAAAAAAGAATTTTATAAGGCTCCCCTGCTTGTCTAGATTACTCACAGAGATGATTTTCTTAGGATGCACTTGAGTAAGTGTACAGATAAAATATATGCATATCCTCGTCCTTCTCTTTTCTAAATGGCACACTCCAACTTCACAGTATATTCATATACTGGCACTGGCACACCTTTTAAATATTACTAAAAGGCAGCCTTTCTATAGTATATTAAGCAGCTGCTTGCATATGAGTATCTTGTTGTCCAGAGTGACAGCTGTATTTTCGCCTGTTTTGACATTGAGTCTGATCTGGGTGAATAGCTCATATCCATTAAAGTGCTATTACAACACTGAATGACTGCCAGAATACTTCCTGATCAATTTTAAAAGCCAGCTAGCTGTCATCATCTAATCGCAACAGCAAAAAACAAATCTTTGGGGAATAAAATGAGATTTTTAAACATTTTTAAGGCAGTGTATTAAATATAATCCCTAAAAACTGTTTGAATAAGAATTATAAGCTACAGAAATGGGAAGGTGGAAATAATATTTTCTGCACTTTGAAACCCCTTACACTTGCATATTGGCAGGCAATCTCAAATACTCCTTAAATTTACCATTTCGACAATCACTGAGTTTGAACTCCTGCCATTACATAACTTAATAAAGCAGCACTGAAAACAATCACCACAGAGTGTGATTGTGCTCACCATTAAATTTAGTTCTATAAAATTTAAGACTGAATTCAATCATCTTTCTGTCTTTGCTTCAATGGTTGAAATCCAAGTATTCAGGTTTACTTTTTACTTTTCTCAACGGCCAGAAAATATGCATATTTTTAAAGCTACAATGCCAGTATTTTAGATTTGCATTTATTAAGCACTGCCAGAGGGAGGCAGAACTCACTGAGACAGTTAAGACCACTTGACTCACCAGTTTAATTGAGAAAGTCTTACTCAAAGTTGTAATTCCACCACCATTATCCTGACAATATCAACAAATACATAATGTATAAATTGGCATAATCCATTTGGAGGGCAAATATTTAAAGGATGTAGGGAGTTTGGGTGCATTTAATCATCTGGGATGGTTTCTTAATGGGCAGGATTCAGCTCTTTTCTTTGTGGTTTTGACGGTCCATATTTTCACACCAAGACTATGTCAGGAACACTCACAACTGAAGTGGGCTTTCCCAACTGCAGGAAAGAAATGACCCAACTGCATCTCATCAGGAGGCTCAGTGGTCCTCACTTCCTCCCAAGATCATAAAGTTAAGAGAGTCTGAGCAAAAGGCTAGAAATGCCACCTTTCCAACTCACAGCCTAGAGAATCTGATAAATAGCAAGTAATATATTCCTAAAATCCTTAAATACAAGTCTCTGTAATAAAAGAGAATAATTAATGGAAATACTTGGTTGATATAAATCATTATCCATTTTTGGAGATTCAAAAGCTCTCCCCAAAATCAGGAACCTGTGCAACAAAGTTTATTCCACAGTACTAGAGGATCTCCTTTACTTTCATCAAAGTCACCCTTCACTTCACTGTAAAAGACTCTTCATCTCTCAGTTTGTTTTTAAATATTAGAATTGATGTTATTCTAAGAAACTTCTCTATCATTAAAAAAGGCAGTGCTCCCCATTGCATATCAGAGAAAGTTCTAGTCACAGCACCTGGCTTACCAGTCTTTCAAGAGTTGCTTTCCAAACCCACAGCTGGTCCTTCAATCCTAAATGCTCTGTCTAGCCCCATGAATCAGCTCCCTGTTCCTCCATAACTACGGGCCCTTCCTCAGATCTGCCTTTGCATGTTCGTACTGTTCAGCTAAATGATTTTCTGACCACTCCCACCTAGTCAAACTCTTTATTTTTTCAAAATATGTCCTCCATCAGCTCCCCTGTGAAGTCTCCTTCTATTTTCCCAGGTAAAATCATCTATTCCTTCCTGGGTGTTCCCCAAGTACCTGCACACATTAATTCCAGGCCAGAACATATAAAAAGAGTATTTTCATTATTTATCTGCCTATGTTAACTGCCATAGACATCAGGCTGTAACAGGAACAATATAAAAAAAAAATCCACAGAGTCCAAAATACCCTAAATGATGAAAATTATCTCAAATTGAGATCCCGACATGAGAAGAAGAAAAAAGTAGCAGCTCCCATTATCAAGTTGCCTTTTGTGTTTACTTTGTGGTGGATTTTACTTGTTATTTTTCATTTTATCATTCTCACCATTGTTCAAGATTTATCTTTGTAAGGCAAAATTATCAAAATCCATCTATCTATCTATCATAGTTTAAAAAATAGGGAATAGTTGGGGTCAGATCACAAAATACAATCAAGAAATGATAAAATAAAAATGTCAATAAATTTGAGGTTGGAACTGCAGAAAATATCTCAATTTTTTTTTCAAAACTACACATTATTATTAAAGGTAAAGCTCATGTTTTATAAATGCATTTTACTCCCTGAAGGTAAAAAAAAAAAAAAAAAAAACAAGTGTTCAAAAAGCAGAGAGCAAAACTACAGATGCTGAAGTGTGACCTCTGTGATGGTTCAAGATGTGAGCCACCGATGGTTACTCCCAAAAAACTCCTTAAATTCGTAAAAGAACAAGTGATACTTTATGAGCAACTATTCATTGGGTCAAAATAGCTGAGGTCATATTCGATTGAAACCTCACTGCCATATATGTGATTTTTTTCCTTGAATAGATTTGACTATACTTTGGACCTATTACCATATGGTATAGAAAAGAAAGTGCAGGAAAAGGTTGTAACTGAGGTCAGCTACTTGTGCCAATCCCCATTTCCTTCATATCTAGTCCATTACTCTCAGCACAAGTTGGTTCAGCCTCCCCACATACTGTTAAAAATATGTATATTGCTTCTGGGAGATCTACTGCCCCTTGTAAATTCACATATTAAAGGGTAGCATAGAAGGGAAAGGAATCTGTAATAGAGTCATTTATAGCCAAGCACTAAATCATATAATACAGAAAACAAATGTGGATGGCTTAGAGGGTGGGGGCATATATATTACCTCTCTTCTATGAACAATCATAAAATAAAATGGGATCTCCAAGCTGCCAAAATTAAGTGGAAGCTGGGCTACTAGAATATCAAAGACAAAGAAAAAGAGAGAGAATGAGATAGAAAGAGAGAGACCAACCAACTTAACTTAATCTGAATAAGCAGTTAACCAGGTGTTAAGTGTTTAAGAGCTTTTTTAAATTAAAAAAAATTAAACAGTTTTGAAACTCATTATATCCCAATGCATATTTCCAGAGAAGAGGGGGGAATGTGACATGAAGAGGCACTTAAAAAAAAAAAAAAGCCTGGAAAATCACAGGAAAAAAATGAACAGACTACAGCTTTACCAGCTTTTCCAATGATTCCTATTCCTCCTGACTCCGTGCCCAAACACGTCTTTCTCTGAACTGCCTTGCTATTTTGCCAAAAGAGAAAACTTATTTTCCATCTATGTAAACTCCTAGAAGAGGAGGGAGCAGGAAGACTACTCAATTCAGCCCAAGAAAAATAGAGCCCTTGTGCGTATCTCCAAGTGTCTGGCAGTGACCCAATCCCCTGGCAACGTTGGTGGTCCAGCCTGGAGGCTATGCTCTGACCTAGGAATTAGAAGCGTTTTGCTAACCTTCCTTCACCGGGTCAACTGGAGAAAATGATACACTTAACCGCAGGAAGGAAGGGCATAAAGCACATCACAGTTAACACCACCCCTTCCCTGGAGCTGGCAGGTCCAAAAGAGTCCCTGGAATTTAGCTGCAAAGGATTAAGCCTTGCTAGACTCTGTAACGAGAGGAGCAGCTTCAGCGGTAGAGAGGGGAAAAAAGAGGAAGAGAGTCCCAGGGAAAGGATGAGGAACTCTGAATTCTGGATTCAAGAAGCCAGATCTCTTTTCATTTACATAAAATGTTAACAGAATCGATCACAAAGGATTAAGGGAGACTGAAAATATATTTAAACTAGCTGTCTGATGAACCAGTACACTACAGCTAAGAGGAAGATTGTGACGTAGAAGAGTGATCTGGAAACAACAGTAACAAGAGTGACAAATCCACTGGGAGGGAGAGCTAAAATGTGGACAGGTAAAATCAGACAGATTCCTCCCAGCTCCTCAGAAAAATGTGAAAAACCAGCAAGAAGAACAGGGGAGCAGAGAAGAACCAAAAAAGAGGGAAATTCAGACCATTGCTGGTATACAGGCTCCATTAACATAGAAAATTGTTAATAAATGTGATAAATGTTCATTATAAAGGGTTTCAAACCACAGATAAAGATCACCCATAATTCCAATATTCAGTTAGTTCAGTTTAGTATATTTCTATATTTCTGTGTGTGAATCAATATATGTGTATGCAATTTTTAACTAAGATCAAAACTGTGAATAATATTTTTTTTATTTAAACCTTTTATTTTCTATTGGGGTGTAAACAATTAACAATATTGTGATAGTTTCAGGTCTACAGTGAATGGACTCAGCCATACATATACATATATCGACTCTCCTCCAAACTTCCCTCCTATCCAGGCTGCCACACAACACTGAGCAGAGTTCCACGTGTCATACAGTAGGCTTTGTTGGTTATCCATTTTAAATATAGTAGTGTGTACACGTGCATCCCAAACTCCCTATATCCCTTCCCCTCATAATCATAAGTTAGTTCTCTAAGTTTGTGAGTCTCTTTTTGTTTGGAACATCTTCATTCATATGACATTATATGGTAAGAATTTCTTACGGCCCCACATGACTTAAAAACAAGATTTTTCAATGAGTGAAATGTATTCTTATCCTATAGACCTTTGCTCTGCAATATGGGAGTCACTAATAACATACGATCATTTAAGTATAAGGACTTCAATGTATCTTGCCCAAAAGACATATCAAGTGACTCTCCTTTTAAAACCATTTGAAAATGTCGGTTTTCCCTGTGATTTATCCATATTATGAACAGCTAAGAACAAAACCAGTATCTTATTCATCTTTTCTCCTGCTTTAGTGTCTGACACATAGTAAATGCTCAATAAATGTTTGCTGATTGATCTGAAAATATGCTTATCTGAGACTTATAGGAAAATAAAGGCAAGGCTAACATATGTCCATAAATACATGCACAATAAACAAGCAAATCTAACCTCTCAACTTTAATGTAAATATTATAAGTAAACAAAATATAGTATTCAAGACAAAAGCTCATATTTGTCAATAATTTATATCAAGACCAGGAAAAGACGTTTTCATAAAACTCCAAAACTACTAACAGATTTAAATGTCTAATGTAAAAAGGATATATTCTGAATAATCTTCCCATCTACCATACCAGTGCCACACTCAGGTTATTATAAAACTACAGAATCAATCCACCTTTATAATGCATTTTTAGAATGTATTAGGAATGACAATAATTGTTAACAGCCTACAGATCTATTTCCAGCAGCAGAAAGCATCAACACATGTATGAAAAAAGGTGATTCTGACTCAAAGTCAAATTAGGAAATAAGATACATAGAAGAAATATGGAGATTAGGTCACACCTTCCAATGAAAAGAAATATTCATTCCAAAAATGATGTCATGGGTCAGCTTTGAATCCCAGTGTAAGGTTAACATTTTGTCTCACTGGAAAAAAATGAATTTGACCTTGTAATATTTATATCACATAGAAACTACCCCAGACAGATTTCTTTCTGAAAGCCTTCAGATTGCTTCTTGTCAAACCGCCTGTGTCAGAGATGTGACATGTGATCTTAACTGGAGGCCATATTTGATAGTGACAACCAGAAGACAGGGCTGAAAAGAGTTTTAGTGTAGTTTCTTTTTTCTTTGTTAATGAGTGTTTGCCACTATTTTTGTTACGTCTACCTGGAAGAGTACAGATATCATTGAGGACAGCTCTCAGACAGACTTGCTTCTTTTTACAAAACTGTTAACAGTCTTGGATTAAAAACTTAAAGGCAATGGATCCTGTCAGCACTCAGAAAGGCAAAGTCATTTACCCCAACTTTTGACTAAAACTTTACAAAACTGTTAACAGTCTTGGATTAAAAACTTAAAAGCAATGGATCCTGTCAGCACTCAGAAAGGCAAAGTCACTTACCCCAACTTTTGACTAAAATATAGTAACTCATTACAAACCAACTACAGAACAAAACAGTCTGAACAAATCTGGAAAATAAAGATCATATATTTTGCTATATATTAATAATAGTAAATAGTAAAATATTTATCCCTTTAAAAATTTATAAGGAATTGGGGGAAGGAACCATTAAAAAGTTTAAAGTTATATACTGATTAAATGATGACTAGGATTTTTTATACAAAAGTAGTATTTTTAATTCTCTGAAAATGTGTAATTTCTAACAACATTAGTAGAAATGCCTGACTGGATGAGACACTTTCATTTCATCTTCAAAACATATGCTCCAGTAGTACTTCCAGTTATTTTGTATTGACTCATAATCTTCTATCTCTATCTTAAACATTTTCCTATGGATATTAGAAGGCTTATATCTTATATTTTGTGAACTAATGTAAGTATATCTATTAAAGGCCAAAGACATGATTCCTCCAACATGCTTTAAAATTTCGTAAGTGAGAAAAAGGCTACAAAAAAGAGGCAGCCTGGTGAATGAGGTAGAAAAATTATGGGATTTGGGATCTGAAAGACCCCTGGTTTGAGTGTCCAGTCCAGCCTTCTGTGACTTTGGACTTCTTACCAACCTCTGTGAAGCTCCATGTGGTCCCATCAGTACACTGGGGGTGATGATACTATCCTGATATGTGGTTTCATAGATGGTCTTTACATGTGTAAAATACGTGTTCTTTGCAAGTCATAACAATTACTGTGTAATAACACTCCTACTACTATTGTTATATTGTCTTTGCCACAAGAACCTAAGTGAATAAAACATATCACATAGCCTACAGCACAACATATTACATATTCTCTTATATTTACTACAGAATTTAATATTAAATGTATGTAAATACTAAAAATACTGGAGGAGCTCTGGAAAGAAAAGATAACACTAGGGTAAAAATAATTAGATATGACTTTAGTAAGAGATTTGACCTTTGCTTAAAAACAAAAAGGCAGGATTTTGGAAGATTTAGAAGGGTGAAAGGGTGGGAGCACATGTGTGATAGGCTTTTTATATGAAAATTTGTGGTTATTAAAATCTTGTACCTGTGTCCATAGGCTTGTTTTGACCGTTGGGCCCTCATTTGTGACTCCTGACAGTTATTTGAAGAAACCCAGAAAACTACTTGGACACAGGTGAGGATAAGAGTAAAAATAACCACCACTTTTTGAGCAACTGCTATGTGCCAATTACCCTCTGTCTCAACTGTCTCTTCTGTAAAACGGGGATTGTTATTGTTAAGTCGCTCAGTCATATCCAACTCTTTATGACCCCATGGACTGCATTATGCCAGGCTTCCCTACCTTCACCATCTCCCAGAGCTTGCTCAAACTCATGACCATTGAGTCAATGATGCCATCCAACCATCTTATCCTCTGTCATCCTCTTCTCTTCCTGCCCTCAATCTTTCCCAGCATCAGGGTCTTTTCTACTAAGTCAGCTCTTCCCATCAGGTGGCCAAAGTTTTGTAGCTTCAGCTTCAGCATCAGTCCTTCCAATGAATATTCAGGACTGATTTTCTTTAGGATTGACTGGTTGGATATCCTTGCAGTTCAAGGGACTCTCAAGAGTCTTCTCCAACACCACAGTGCAAAAGCATCAGTTTTTCAGGGTTCAACCCTCTTTATGACCAGCTCTCACATCCCTACATGACTACTGGAAAAACCATAGCTTTAACTAGATGGACCTTTGTCGGCAAAGTAATGTCTCTGCTTTTTAATATGCTGTCTAGGTTGGTCATAGCTTTACTTCCAAGGAGCGAGCGTCTTTCAATTTCATGGCTGCAGTCACCATCTTCATGATTTTCAAGCCCAAGAAAATAAAGTCTGTCACTGTTTCCACTGTTTCCCCATCTATTTGCCATGAAGTGATGGGACTGGATGCCATGATCTTTGTTTTTTGAATGTTGAGTTTTAAGCCAGCTTTCTCAATTTCCTCTTTCACCTTCATCAAGAGGCTCTTTAGTTCCTCTTTGCTTTCTGCCATAAGAGTGGTATCATCTGCATATACTTCTGGCAATCTTGATTCCAGCTTGTGCTCATCCAGACTGGCAGTCCTTAATTCAGGGAGAGCACTCAGAACGCTGCCTAAAAGTAGTAAGCACTCAAACCTTGGCTTAGATGATGATAATAACGATGATGATGATACAGCAACAGGCCCTATGTGATGTACTTTCACAGCATCATCGATGATTCACAATAATCACGCAACCCACAGGGCCACATATTTGAGATGGCATAGAGTTGAATAGGAAAATGTTGGACCTCTTATAATAAAAGTAATCACTATGAACTGTTTTGGGTAGACCACTATTTAAAAAGGATTGGTCTAGTGGGAACAGGATAGCCAGGAAGCAAAACAGGCACTGAGATTCTTGTGCAGGCAGTGAGAGGCTGAGGAGGGGCACTTTCAAGGTGGTACAAATGGGATGGAGAGGAAGGGAACTCTGATCCAAAAAGGAGGGGGAGGGGTGCATGATTCCTTCTCCTTACAGTTTACTAACATTTCTCAAGTGCTTAGAATGTGCCCAAAAATGTGCTAAGTGGTTTTTATGCTGACTATTTCATTTAATTATTCCAGTCTGGGGTAGTTACTGTTTTCATTTGCATCTTGCAGATGAGTAAACCTGGGCTAATGACTATACTTAAAATAACCCAAGGTCATACAGCTTGAGCCAGGATTTGAACTCAGATTTCTATCTGACCTCTGAACCAGCACTCTTGACCTCCAAATGATGCTAACTCTCACACGGCTATACTTAAAATGATAAATATTCTATCTGATCGTAAGAATTAATTGATATTGATTTCTTTTTTCAGGATGCATCTCTTTGGTATCTGAAGTTTTAGTATGTATTAGATACTATCAAGGAATATCCATTTTTAACAAAGAATGCAAATCCAATTGCCAAACACCAATATTTTGAAAGGGATAACACTACAGACATTTTAAAAATATGACAAGGTATATAAATAACATCCATGGTGATATTCATGAAAATCAACTTATTTATAAAAGAATTATTATTCCTTCTACTGGGTCCAGCTTTGCAAAGGAAAAGCAAAAGGAGTTTCTCTAAACAAAATCAAAAAGTTAATTTCATGAAGCCAGCTGTTTTAAATAGGGTTGTTTTGAAGACATTGTTCATATCTATTCAAAAAGACCCCAGCCCGACCAAAATGTTTATCTGTCACTTCTAACTGATCCTTTACAAAGCCTTAGACCACTGCTTACAAAAGGAATGTAGTTTATTACAGTTGTTGCACTCCAAATGAATATTGATTTCAATCTCAGAATGCTATGAAAGGACTTGCATCAATTACACAGTACATCAGAGTCATAATGCAAGTTACCTAGTTCCAATGATGCACACAGCAAATCAATCATTCACTTTCACACACCTTTGAAGAGACACCAGCCACCATGAGCTTCCTTTATCTAAAACCCTAAAATAAACCATGCAGTGCAAAGTGGTGATAGAAAAGGAAATCATCCCCAGTTTTTAAAAAGCACAGGCTACCGTCAGAAAGCCATTATAATTACTCCCTTTCAAGTGGGCTGTGTGTTAATACAAATACAAATGAGGGGGTAAAAAAAATGAAGCCTTAATGACAGCATTATGAGGGGAGGTTTCTCCTTTACATTATTTATTTATTCAATGGAAAATTATTTGGCAATTATGATAAAGCAACTAGACGACAATGACTTTCCTTTGAATCACTAATTAAAATGCTGATTGCCTGTGGAGTGAGATGTGCAGTTATGGTCAAACAAGAACTTTCATTGTGCTAAACAGCTTGGGCTGGCCTGACACCTGGGTGGGGAGGGGAGGGTATGAATCAAGCACACTTCACTACTAAAATCACACTCATATTTATTCAGGAAAATTCTAACAATGTTATAAATCTATATTATTGCACTTAGTAATCTGAAGAGGTTTTTTTTAAATAAGAAAATCTAGGTTCAGAAATGAAAAACCTTATGAAGTCTATGAGTATATTTAATACATCTCAAATGGCTTTGCATGTGAAAATTATTTTTTACAAGTTGGCACTTCTTATATTCTTCCATTTCTCTACAAGCTACCTTTATGTACAGACAAACATCAAAGAAATGTGACCTTCTTAGTTCAACATAAATGCTCTTCAAACACAGATGGTTTCTCTTCAATAATAGAAGAAATGTCTTACAATTAATGGTGAAGAGGAAATTGCCTTTCTTGTAATGCAATGAATTCATTGCTCTGAATTTTACTAACTAAAATTATGGTTTTCCCAATAACACTGAAATAGTCATCATTTTCCAAAATGAAACATACATTTCTTACATTCACAACTTGTTTATGTTCTCAAAAATCAATTCATAAAGTTAAAAGAGAGTAGCTGCCTTAAACCAGTAACATACATTGTTAGGAAATGCATTATTTTGAAAGATTCCATCTCTCAGAGAATAAATTCTTAGATTTGGAAGAGAATAGATAATAGATCAGAGAAGGCAATGGCACCCCACTCCAGTAGTCTTGCCTGGAAAATCCCATGGACGGAGGAGCCTGGTGGGCTGTAGTTCATGGGGTCACTAAGAGTTGGACACGACTGAGCGACTTCACTTTCACTTTTCACTTTCATGCATTGGAGAAGGAAATGGCAACCCACTCCAGTGTTCTTGCCTGGAGAATCCCAGGGACAGGAGAGCTTGGTGGGCTGCCGTCTATGGGATCGCACAGAGTCGGACACGACTGAAGTGACTTAGCAGCAGATAATAGATAAGTCATCTGGAAGCTTCCCTGGTGGCTCAGAGAGTAAAGAATCTGCCTGCAATGCAGAAGACCCAGGCTTGATCCCTGGATTGAGAAGATTCCCTGGAGAAGGGAATGGTCACCCACTCCAGTATTCTTGCCTGAAGAATTCCATGGACTGAGGAGCCTGATGCGCTACAGTCCATGGGGGTCACAAAGAGTTGAACACCACTGAACAACTAACACACACTTTGAGAGAAGTCATCTACTCTCATCCAATTTGAAACCTGCCTCCACAGTGTCTCTCAGAGAATCCTGCCTTTGCCACAACTTGAGAAAAAGATGTTTCCTATCTCAAAAGGCAGACCATCCCACTTCTGAATGGTTCCAAAGGCCAATAAACATCTAAAGGTCAAACTGGCTTCCCCAAAAGTATCACTGGAATCCACTCTGGAGTATCACAGAATAAACCGATCCCTCTTCCAAATAATCCCTTCTAAATATTTTAAGACAACCATCATGCTTCCATCGAAGTTTCTTCTTTTCTTTCCAAATTCACTAACTCTGGTTCTTCCAGATGCAGTCAAATGACCCAAGTGCTTTTGGATCCATTTTTCCCTGCTCCTAATTTTTAAGCCATGATATAACAATAAATCATATTCATCTCACAGTCAAATAAAACATATAGGTCAATGTTACACAAGTGATTTTTAACAAAAACATAAATTTTTTGAACTTTGATTTATTGCTTTTACATAACATTTTCTTAGTCTATAACTAACTCAGATGAAATTCACTCCTGCTTATTTGATGCTACTTCATCTCTCGAAGCCTGACTTTCCTTGTGTACAAAATGCTTAGCACAGTAAATTCTAAACAGGCACCAGCTACCATTTATGAAGTATTTGTCAAGGGCCAGGTACAGTGCTAAGGGCCCTCTATGCACTACACACAACTAAGGTACGCATCATTATTTCCATTTCACCAAAGAAAAGACTATGGCTCAGAAAGTTTCCATAGTTTGCTCAAGGTCACCCAGCTAGTCAGAGCGCCAAGATTTGAGTTCAGGCCACCCTCATCAACACACTGTCAACGACTACTGTTCTTAATCTCCTACCTTGTAAAACAGTAATAAATGGGCTTAAGGTAAAATTATTGAACAGAATCAGATTAAAGAAGTCTCTTTAGAGATCAGCCTCCAGTTTGATTAACTTTGGGTCATTTACTCAAAAATCCTGAATCTCTCACCACATACTGTTTATATCCACAGAAAGCCCGTAACTATACCAAGACAATTTCTCAATGACCCGCACAAACTTAAGACACATGCTACGTCTTGGGAGTCTCCCTAATCTACAGATTCAGTAATCATATTATTTTAAAAGGAAATGAAGTTAGCCTGGCACCCTCCCTGTTATCTAATGACTACTGCTTTTGCCCAATTGTTGTCAATTCATCCACTTAACAGTTCCCATCCCAGGACAAGTCTAAATTTAAGCATTCACTTTATTCAGAATATCAGGATTTGGGCTCATATCTCTTCTTTCCTGGTTTTTCCAAAGACTTCCGAAAGTATTTCCCCAGTCCTAACTGAAAATTTCTTTATTTCAATGGATGAATCCACACAATTTAGAGCAACTAGGAGCTCATTTAGACTCTCTACACATATTTAAGTTTTCAGGTTCTTGTCGTTATGGTTGTGATGCCCTTTACAATTTGAAAAATTATAAATCCTTTACAGAGAAAAGAAAAGTTAAATCAGATTTAGTAATTTTCTTTCTTTTTAGCCATCTTTGTACTTTATACTATGTTTCAGACAATGCAAGTTGGCAAATATTTATGGAGCACCTATAATGTGCAAGTATTTTTGATGAGAATGAAGTATTTATGATGAGAACGATGACACATCATGCTTAAAAACCATGAAGCAGAGTCACAGTGACAGAAAGGGTTAAGGCGATGGCACCCCACTCCAGTACTCTTGCCTGGAAAATCCCATGGACGGAGGAGCCTGGTAGGCTGCAGTCCATGGGGTCGCTAAGAGTCAGACACAATTGAGCGACTTCACTTTCACTTTTCACTTTCACGCACTGGAGAAGGAAATGGCAACCCACTCCAGTGTTCTTGCCTGGAGAATCCCAGGGACGGGGGAGCCTGGTGGGCTGCCCTCTATGGGGTCGCACAGAGTTGGACACGACTGAAGTTAACACAAAAGAACATTAAAACATTAAGAGAGCGAAGAAGCTGCTATGGGGAGCATAGCAATTAAACAACAAACTAGATCTCTTATTTCTCATCTTCTATGTTTCCCAACATAACTTTAAGTCTTTTCTCATAGTTCTACAGAAAACTCGAGAAAACTTACATGTGATATTTTGGGAGAAATCACTCTTTTCTCCATTGGGGTCATCTGTTATTGTTAGATTTTTATTATTAGAGCCTCCCCTCCAATGACTCATCTTTACTCAATACTCATTCATTCATTCATAACATAAATATTACTGTATCTACTAAATACCAGGCAGTCCTTCAAAGTCTTACGTCACTGAATCACACTTATAATATTTTTAAATTATCTACTATGGATCATTTATTACAAGGCCACTGGCCCTGAATTTAAGAAATTAAAAACTTTATATTTTTAGAAATCTGCTTCCTAAAGTCTCAGGCTACTTACTCTATGTACAGTCATCACTTGACCAATGAATTCTCCCTTAATTTAGACTTATTGAGAATATCCAGTTACTCCATTGCATCCTCAATTACTTGAGGGATTTTTTTAGTTCATCATAAACTTTTCAGACTCTTGGCAAACTACTTGGAGAAACGAAACTCCCCACACTTAGCAAGCCTACTGCATTAACAGTTTTGCAATCTCAATAATTAAAGCATCATCCCTGTCATCCATTTCAAAAGGTGGCCAACAACTACTCCTAACTATTTAATCCATGCCCAAATGCTTTCTACTCAAATGTGCACTTTGGGATTCAAAAATATTACTTAAATACTATTTTCATTATCAAAGTAACAGATGCTTATTGCTGAAGCATTTGAAAATATAGAAAAGCAGAAGTACAAAATTATTACTCAAAGTCTGGAGGTAATTTCTTTAAGAATTTTGGTATATTTCCTTTCTGAATAAGTGTGTGAATAACACACATATGTGTCTATGTATGCATATACATGCTTTGTGTGTGAATATGTGTTTGCAGGATATGTATGTATTACCTATGTATGCCAGTCTCTGCATGATTCTTTTAACCTGTTTATTATTTCAGGGGAAAGTCCTTCCACTGCAGTTCTTCCATTGCTAGTTCTTCCCCTTAGTACTTGAGTCAAGACTTGCTTAGACCCCTTAAGCCATAATCATATGTTCTTCTTAAATCTACTTCATACCCAACACACACATATCTGGCCATATTGGCCCTATCCTCATTATTATGCCCTGCTATGCCTTCTAGAAAACTTCTAGGGTCTTCATTCACTATGCTTCTTCATTAGTTATATATTAAAGGTAAATATATGTTATACTCATTTTGCTTCATTTTCTTCTCTTTACCAGCTCCAAATTCTGACTGAAAGCCCTCTTGGCTCTAATAATAAGACTCCTATCAATCTCATTCTTCCCAGTCCTAAAACTTTGGGAAAACAGATGAAGACACTGCCTTATCTCACACATGTAAGTTCATATTCATAACTCTTACAGATACCTTCTCAGGCTCTTCCAATGCCCCCTCTCCTTGTATATTATGCATTGATCAGCTCTTGGATTCAATGAGATTTAAAAACAGACCAGCCATCAGTGCTAATATTCTCACTCCAAGAATGTGGTATATTTCTCATTAAGTCATTTCAGGTCTACATCCAGCTTCCTTCCACTTCTCAAGAGAGACTACTGCAGCATCTGGACTCCCTGTGTGAGACTTCTCTGTGAACACTGCTCACTGTCAAGCAGAGAGCAGATAAGTGCTTCCTCAAAAGGCTCAGCCTCATCCTCCAGGGGAACAGCTCCCATCTGCTGCTCAGCTCTGCAGGGGCAGAAGGACTTTTCTCTTTCAATGTGGAATCAAGTTCCTGTACTCACCAACACCGTGATGTTGGTTCATAATTGCCCTCTGATGCTTTCTTCATTCTTTTGCTCTGATAAAGAAATATTCTAAGAACCAGTGCTTATTATTCAGATATCTAAAACAAGTGAACCTCTCTATAGTCCAGTAAGTTTACTTACTAAATGAATAGATAAGATTTTTTTACTTAATACACTAAGCTTTGACTCATGTCATTTGGTCATTTAAGATAGGTAATATATCACTATACAGAGTCTACATTAATGACTTTCATCAGTATGTGGTCATCATTTTAACATTAATTCAAAACAACAGTATGTAACCTTTAGTTACTATTTTGGTACATGAGTAGTTTATTTTAAATTAAGGATATTAACTACAAACATATTGACTTAAACAGGAACAAAAACAAACACATATTTCTCCAAAACTATTATTTCTATATTTTTTAGTACTAAAATCATGAGTTTATGAAACATAGTCCTTACACAAATAATCTGGAAAAAAGGAGTACAATTTTCTCTGTCCCTTATCCATGTCTCTGCCACAAAATGTATATTCACATCCTCCCCAAAATCACCATGACGGTGTATATTTACATTTTATCTCTTTGCTTATCATAAAATTATGGGGGTTATTTTTTTAAATATTTGCTGTTCTGATTTGAGTAATGGCTTATAATAAGTAAACATGAGATCAACTCTACTGATTCTCAACAGAATATTTCAGATTGTATTTTTCATGTTTCCATCACTTGACTGTATATAGAAAAGTGAAAGTGATTTTCTTTCTTATTTTGGCTTATTTGTGACATCTCCATGTTATTACTAACATAAAATGAAAATGAGAAAATTCTGGAAGACAGTTTGACAATACTTATCAAAATTTAAACGCATATTCTATTTCTTTTAATTTATTCCAAGCAAATCTAGCAAATGAACAAATACAGAAATGCAAAAAGACAGCCACAGAATTTTTATAAAAACAAAACACTAAAATTAATTTAAACACCCATTAATAAGATATTGCTTACATGAAATATTATGCAATTAAATACTGTGTAACTATCAAGAGAGTTATATCATCTTGCAGAGATTTTTATAACATATTAATTTAAAAAGCAGATTAAGGCCAATATGTGACAATAAAATAAAATGTTTAAAAATATATAAGTAAGACATGAAAAGAGCCTATAAGACCATCACCAAAAACTTTCAAATGTTTCTACCTTTAAGATGGGATCACAGGTAACTTTGTCTTTATATATCTATGCATTGCATGGCATACAATGAGCATGTGCATTTATAATAAAAAAAAATTAAGACAATAAAACTACCAGAATATAAAATTTGCCTTTTAAACTCAATATCTTAAATCTAAACTAATTCAGAGACCCAAAACACATGACTCTGATTTCCATTTAAAACATTTTTACAAAGAATGCCAAGAATGATTAATTTTAAAACATTTATAGAAAACATACTATAAACATTTAATATTTAGAGAACTATACATGGCAGCCTTGAGGGATAAAGAAATCCAAGTATTTATAACAGCAAACAAAATTTCATTCAGTTCAGTTCAATCGTTCAGTCGTGCCCAACTCTGCAACCCCATGAACTGCAGCATGCCAGGCCTCCTTGTCCATCACCAACTCCCAGAGTTTACTCAAACTCATGTCCATTGAGTCGGTAATGCCATCCAACCATCTCATCCTCTGTCATCCCCTTCTCCTCCCACCTTTAATCTTTCCCAGCATCAGGGTCTTTTCAAATGAGTCCATTCTTCACCTCAGGTGGCCAAAGTATTGGAGTTTCAGCTTAAGCATCAGTCTTTCTAATGAATAGTCAGGACTGATTTCCTTTAGGATGGACTGGTTGGATCTCCTTACTGTCCAAGGGACTCTCAAGAGTCTTCTCCAACACCACAGTTCAAAAGCATCAATTCTTTCATGCTCAGCCTTATTTATAGTCCAACTCTCACATCCATACATGACTACTGGAAAAACAATAGCTTTGACGAGAAAGACCATTTTTGGTTAAGTAATGTCTCTGCTTTTTAAAATGCTGTCTAGGTTGGTCATAACTTTTCTTCCAAGGAGCAATCATCTTTTAATTTCATGGCTGCAATCACCATCTGCAGTGATTTTCGAGCCCAAAAAAATAGTCTGTCACTGTTTCCATTGTTTCCCCATCTATTTGCCATAAAGTGATGGGACTGGATGCCATGATCTTAATTTTCTGCATGTTGAGTTTTAAGCCAACTTTTTCACTCTCCTCTTTCACATTCATCAAGAGGCTCTTTAGTTCTTCTTCACTTTCTGCCATAAGGGTGGTGTCATCTGCATATCTGAGGTTATTGATATTTCTCCTGGCTATCCTGATTCCAGCTGGTGCTTCATCCAGCACAGCATTTCTCATGATGTACTCTGCATATGAGTTAAATAAGCAGGGTGACAATATACAGCCTTGACATACTCCTTTCCCGATTTGTAATGAGTCTGTTGTTCCATGTCCAGTTCTAACAGTTGCTTCTTGACCTGCATACAGATTTCTCAGGAGACAGGCCAGGTGGTCTGATATTCCCATCTCTTTTAGAATTTTCCAGAGTTGGTTGTGATCCACACAGTCAAAGGCTTTGGCATAGTCAATAAAGTAGATGTTTTTCTGGAACTCTCTTGCTTTTTCTATGATCCAGCGGATGCTGGCAATTTGATCTCTGGTTCCTCTGCCTTTTCTAAATCCAGCTTGAAGATCTGGAAGTTCATGGTTCATGTACTGTTGAAACCTGGCTTGACATTACTTTGCTAGCATGTGAGATGAGTGCAATTGAGAGGTAGTTTGAACATTCTTTGGCATTGCCTTTCTTTGGGATTGGAATGCAAACTGACCTTTTCCAGTCCTGTGGCCACTGATGAGTTTTCCAAACTTGACGGCATATTGAGTGTAGCACTTTCACAGCATCATATTTTAGGATTTGAAATAGCTCAACTGGAATTCATGTAATCCACACATAGTCTTTAGGTATGGAGATCTGACCGAAGAATATAATACTTTTTCTGACTTCCTCATTAATCAGTGTACCTTATAAGCTAAGGGGACAGAAACACAGTGGAGTAGACAGCTGGAATGCACCACCCCTTAAGGGCAGTGAATACTTTGACTCAGAAAATCCATTCATCCTATGGCTATCGTCAAAAAATCAACAAACAACAAAAGCTGGAGAGGGTGTGGAGAGAAAGGAACCCTCCTGCACTGTTGGTGGCAATGTAAATTGGTACAGCCACTATGGAAGACAGTATGAAAGTTCGTTGAAAAACTAAAAACAGAGCTACCATATGAGCCTGAAATTCTACTCCTGGGCATATATCCAGAGAAAAACATGGCCCAAAACGATACATGCAATGTTCGTTGCAGCACTGTTTACAATGGCCAAGACATGAAAACAACCTAAATGTCCATCAACAGAGAAATGGAAAAAGAAGATGTGGTATACATATCAGATCAGATCAGTCGCTCAGTCGTGTCTGACTCTTTGCGACCCCATGAATCGCAGCACGCCAGGCCTCCCTGTCCCATCACCAACTCCCGGAGTTCACTCAGACTCATGCACATTGAGTCAGTGATGGCATCCAGCCATCTCATCCTCTGTCTGTCGTCCCCTTCTCCTCCTGCCCCCAATCCCTCCCAGACTCCCAGAGTCTTTTCCAATGAGTCAACTCTTCGCATGAGGTGGCCAAAGTACTGGAGTTTCAGCTTTAGCATCATTCCTTCCAAAGAAATCCCAGGGCTGATCTCCTTTAGAATGGACTGGTTGGATCTCCTTGCAGTCCAAGGGACTCTCAAGAGTCTTCTCTAAAACCACAGTTCAAAAGCATCAATTCCTCAGCGCTCAGCCTTCTTCACAGTCCAACTCTCACATCAATACATGACCACAGGAAAAACCATAGCCTTGACTAGACGAACCTTTGTTGGCAAAGTAATGTCTCTGCTTTTGAATATGCTATCTAGGTTATTCATAACTTTCCTTCCAAGGAGGAAGCGTCTTTTAATTTCATGGCTGCAATCACCATCTGCAGTGATTTTGGAGCCCAGAAAAATTAAGTCTGACACTGTTTCCACTGTTTCCCCATCTATTTCCCATGAAGTGATGGGACTGGATGCCATGATCTTCCTTTTCTGAATGTTGAGCTTTAAGACAACTTTTTCACTCTCCACTTTCACCTTCATCAAGAGGCTTTTGAGTTCCTCTTCACTTTCTGCCATAAGGGTGGTGTCATCTGCATATCTGAGGTTATTGATATTTCTCCTGGAAATCTTGATTCCAGCTTGTGTTTCTTCCAGTCCAGCATTTCTCATGATGTACTCTGCATATAAGTTAAATAAACAGGGTGACAATATACAGCCTTGATGTACTCCTTTTCCTATCTGGAACCAGTCTGTTGTTCCATGTCCAGTCCTAACTGTTGCTTCCTGACCTGCATACAAAGTTCTCAAGAAGCAGATCAGGTGGTCTGGTATTCCCATCTCTTTCAGAATTTTCCACAGTTTATTGTGATCCACACAGTCAAAGGCTTTTGCATAGTCAATAAAGCATAAATAGATGTTTTTCTGGAACTCTCTTGCTTTTTCCATGATCCAGCAGATGTTGGCAATTTGATCTCTGGGGTGTGTGTGTGTGTGTGTGTGTGTGTGTGTGTGTGTGCGTGTGTGTGTGTGTGTATAAGGGAATATTACTCAGCCATTAAAAAGAATGAAATAAGGCCATTTGCAGCAATATGGACAGACCTATAGAGTGTCATACTGAGTGAAGTTAAGTCAGACAGAGAAGGTAAATATCATATGACATCCTTTGTATGTGGAATCTAAAAAGAAATGATACAAATGAACTTACTTACAAAAGAGAAGGATACACACAGACTTAGAAAATGAACTCATGGTTGCCAGGGGGACGGGATAGTTAAGTACTTTGGGGAGGACATGTACACACTGCTATACTTAAAATGGATAACCAACCAAACTGGATAACCAAACCTATCATATACCACATGGAACTCTGTTCAATGTTATGTGCCAGCCTGGATGGGAGAGGGGCTTGGGAGAAAAATGGATACATGTATATGGATGGCTGAGTCCCTTCACTGTTCACCTGAAATTATCACCACTGTTAACTGGCTATACCCCAATACAAAATGTTTTTGGTGCTAAAAAGTAAAATAAAAAATAATTTTTTAAAAATAAACAAGCAGAGAAAAAAAGAAAATCCATTCATCCTGACTGCTTTCTTTCTCTCCAAGAACATATAGATGGATACCATCACTTATAATACTAACCAACAAATTTGGACCCTGAGTTCTGTCATGCTTTGCCACTGTATATACATAACCATGTTAACAAAAACTATGACTTTGAGGATGAATGTATCATTTTTCGTGACAGAGTTCAGTTTGAAGATTGTACAGGGTTTAAATCTGAAAAGTGAAACTCTCACTTATAAGAGATTTACAATGTCATCAAAGAATATTGTTCCTAGTATCTAGTGAGTTGTTCATTAAACTTTAGTTTCTGTCTACCAATACAGCACGCCTTTATTGAAATAATGATGCAATATTAGAAATTAAATATCTAGAATGGATATCAACTAAAGACTTGATTTCATGCAAGAAGAGATCTCAATTCTCTTTCATGCTCTACCCCTGCTGAAGTTAACTACTGAGAAGATAAACACATTAAGACCTATATTAGGTCTGAAAACTCACAGTGCCTCTATATAACTCATGAAATTGTAAATGACAGGGCAATGTTCTATGCAGTTGTCCTGTGCAGAAACCTGGACGGTGGATGGAGAACAATGGGATGGAAAGGAAAAGGGAATAAAGGCAGGCAGGGCACCAAGCTCCACTCAGCCTGAGCAGAACCATTCCTATCTGCTGTACATCTGGGCTTCTGTGTAAGAGTTCACTTGGAGAGATGAGCCTATTGCTTGAAGGCAAAAAGGGAGAGGAAAAAAAAGAATGAAAAGAAAAACATTCGAGAAAAAGGCACATGACCCCAGGCCTCTCTAACCTAGAAACCTGAATTCTTGATTCATCCCTGCCACAACTAAGAGTCCACCTTGCGCAGTCTGCCTCAGCCCTCACAGCCTGCAATAAATGCAACGTTAAAGTGAAGAAAAGATACCCCAAAAGGGTAAAATAAGAAGAGCATAAGTGATTTATCATTCAATAATTTTCCAATTTTCCATACATAAGTAGGATACAAAGATAAAACGTTACCAGAAGAACAAACAGGAAAAGCAGAACTCAGTTTTCTTATAATTGACAAACATAAACCCTTAAATTTAGGGTTTAAATTAGCTTGAAGTCTGTCTAAAGGAGAACTGGCTTGTGCCCTTCTCACTTTGACTCCTATAATCTTATTGTTGTTGTGGAGTTGCTCAGTCATGTCCAGACTCTTTGCAATCCCGTGGACTACAGCTCACCAGGGTCCTCTGTCCATGAGATTTCCCAGGTAAAAATACTGGAGTAGCTTGCCATTTCCTTCTCCAGGGGATCTTCTTGACTCAGGAATCAAATCCGAGTCTCCTGCACTACAGGTGCATTCTTTACCACTGAGCCATCAGGGAAGCCTAAAACCTTATGGATGTTATTAATTTTAGAAAACCATTGCTAAGTCACTTCAGTCATGTCCGACTCTGTGTGATTCATAGACGGCAGCCCACCAGGCTCCCCCGTCCCTGGGATTCTCCAGGCAAGAACACTGGAGTGGGTTGCCATTTCCTTCTCCAATGCATGAAAGTGAAAAGTGAAAGTGAAGTCGCTCAGTCGTGTCCGACTCTTCACGACCCCATGGACTGCAGCCTACCAGGCTCCTCCATCCATTGGATTTTCCAGGCAACAGTACTGGAGTGGGGTGCCATCGCCTTCTCCAGAAAACCAATGACAATTAGTGAAATACAATATATATGGATTTAGATTTCAATTGAAATTTAGATTTCAATCAAATCAAATATGGATTTGATTTCAATGAATCAAAGAGTCTCTCACAAGCTCTTTCTCCTGTTTATGACCCACACCTTTAAGGCAGCTGGTCACCCTGAAGGTAAATAGAAAGGTTTGTGCAAACCCTTATCCACAGTCGAGGATGTATATCGTAGAACAAATGCTGAAGCAATCATCTAGACTGACTGATGATTAGATGATGACAGCAACATTTTCTTTATGGGATTCTAAAATTTTATTGAGTGTCCAGTATTTGCCTGACACTGTTCCATGTATCCTCTCATTGTTTTATCTGCACAATACAATTATAGTCCCATTTTCTGATGAGGCACCTACATCACAGGATGAGCATAATGAATTTTAGAAGCTGTGTTGTCCGCTGCCTTTATTTCACAATGGAGGAAAATGAGTCAGGGGGTACTTAGTGTCAGAAACAGCAGCAGAATGATAGTCCTCTGGGTCAGCCTGGCCTTGGGTGGTCCAGGGTTTCATGGTCAGGCAGCCAAAAACATATTGGCTTCAGCATTCACCAGCTAACTTCTTTGTGAAGTTATGCTACCTCTTAAAACCTTGATTCCTCACCTGTATATTGGGGAAAAACACTGTACTAAGGCCCCAGGCTTAGTGAAAATTGCAAAAGGTAAATGAACTCTTAGCGCCTCATCTGGCATAAAACTCTTGGTCAAAAAAATAAATATGGGGCTCTATTTTGTTACATTTGTTTGTTTTATTTTTAGATTCCATATATATAAGTGAAATTAGACTTATAGTCCCAGAACCAATGAGAGGTTGCCAGCTGGGAGGAAGGTGAGGAGATGGGTGAAATAGCTCAAAGGGATTAAGAGCTACAAATTTCTAGTTACAAAATAAATAAGTCATAGTGATATAATGTACACACAGGGAATACAGTCAATAATACTGTAATAACTTTGCATAGTGACTTATCATGATGAACATGTCATGATATATAAAAATATTGAATCACTATGTTGTACATCTGAAACTAATGTAATATTATAATTATACTTCATCTAAAAAGGTGACCCCAGTGTTATTACTGCTACTATAAATGCTACTATTGATGCTTCCATCTCCAGCAGTCGCTGGGGTCATAAGTGCCCCCACAATCAGCAATAGGACGCCAGGTTCCTCTTCAGAAGAGATACCTAAACTTGCTCCCTGTTGTTGCTCACAGGCCCCCTCCTTCTTAAATTCTCCTTTTCCATCTCCCTATCTGTCCATACTTCACACTGAGACCCAAAACCAGATTCAACTGTCTTAAGAAGCTGACTCTCAACATTTCCAGCCCATGCTGGTCCCCAGATCTTCCATATATATTACTGGATTCTCAAGATGGCATTTTATTGAATAAAATATGATATCTTTTGATGTTATCTGATTTATTCTTATTTCTCAATAAGGTAGTTTTCATAAAGGAGACTATTCACATTTTTATATACTTCTCCCATGCTCTGCTGGGCTTAGTCACTCAGTCATGTCTGACTACTCTGCAATCCTTTGGACTGTAGCCTGCCAGGCTACTCTGTCCATGGGATTTTTCAGGTAAGACTACTGGAGTGGGTTGCCATTTTCTCCTCCATACAGGAGTTTATAGTAGGTCTGCAACAAATATCTGTGAAAATACAGCCTTTTCTCAACCATAAATAAGCATCTTTTTGCTTTACATCATCCACTCTATATCTGGACTCATACTATATTTGTTTATAACAGCCACATTTTAAAACAACAGTTCTGTGTAAATTGAGGTATATGGCATCAAATCCTCACAGATTTCACTTGAGAAGGTATCATGTTACCAAATAAGCTTCCCTGTCAGCGTGTGACGCCGGCACAGGTGCAAACTCCAGCGGCCAGGCTGACCATACACTGGCACACAGCTCATAAATTGCTGGCCCCCGCAGCCAGTCTACTACCTTTGCAGAGTTATATAGAGTTTCTCAAATTTCATAATGTTCAAAGATTTTCTGTAGACCAAGGCCTACACAATAAATAAATCACGTGCCCTTTTCATTGGAAGTAGAATTCTTACCTAACATTCATTTCCTATAGAACCCTCAAAATTATAAAGACTATAAATTTCATGTGCTATAATTTTAAACTCAAAAATTACACATCCTCAGTCTTTATACTGTTTCAGAATGTAAATGTCTAGCAGCTTTGTGTGTCATTTTCAAATGTCTTTTTAAAATGTGTGGTTTCACATTTTCTTTGACTAACACCCCTAAACTCAGTCCCTCCCGGAGGAAGAGTTAATCATTGTTTCCACATTGGTATGCATTCCCCTAGAGCTTTTTTCCATAAATTTACAAACATACATCTGTATCCACAGAAAATATGCAATAGTCTTTTGTGACCTGCTCACTTCACATAAATGATGTCATATTGTATATATCATTCTATAACCCCCCTTTTTTATCCCTCATGGTAATGGTGTTGGGGAGAAATTTCCTTGTCAGTAAAAATATTTGTAGTTCATTCTTTTTAACTGGTGCAAATTTCCACAGTTTGTTCAACTGGTTCTTTATCAATGAACATTTAGGTTGTTTCCCCTTATTGCTATTATAAATGCTGCTGTAGTGATCACCCTTACCAGCTCCTCTATTATTTTCTATGCTGTCTTATTAGAAATCATTTTAATTAAGCATGCATTCTAATCACATATAATCCCTCAATAAATAATATCATAAAGTTTTCCATTTATTACTTAACTAGAATAAGTTTAAAATTTCATAGCTTTCATCTTTGGTAAAGACCCTTATGCTGGGAAAGATTGAGGGTAGGAGGAGAAGGGGCCAACAGAGGATGAGATGGTTGGATGGCATCATCAACTCAATTGACATGAGCTTGAGCAAACTCCAGGAGATAGTGAAGGACAGGGAAGCCTGGGATGCTGCAGTCCGCAGAGTCACAAAGAGTCGGACACGACTGAGCAAATAAACAACAACAGCAAATATTAAATTTAGAGACCTATCCTCACAGAAGAGAGGTTGGCAAACTAGGGCCCACAGGCATGCATGCTCAGTTACTTCAGTCGTGTCGGAGTCTTTGCAACCCCATGGACTGTAGCCTGCCAGGCTCCTCTGTCCATGGGATTCTCCAGGCAAGAATACTGGAGTGGGTTGCCATGCCCCCTCCAGGGGATCTTCACGACCCAGGGGTAGAACCTGTGTCTTTTAGGTCTCCAGCACTGGCAGGCAGGTTCTTCATCACCAGTGCTACCACAGTGCCTGTTTTTAACCCATCCACTGCCTGTTTTGTAAATAAAGCTTTAAGGAACACAGCCATCATCATTCTTTATACATTATCTAAAACCTCTCTTGTACTCTTAACAGCAGAGCTGAGTAGTTTTGACAAAGACTATATGGCCCACAAAACCAGAAATATTTACTCTCTGTCCCTTTACCAAAAAACTTTGCTAACACTACTACTAGAATATGAAATAGTCTTTCTGTGGCAAGTTTTTTTTTTTTTTTTTTTCTATTCCTACAAAGTGCAAGTTAAAAGGTCAGCATCTTCATACTTTAAGTAGAAAACATTTGTAGTGGCACTTGCTACTGAAAAAGTCCATATTGACCAAACACAATGATACCACTTTTTGAATTCCACAATTGAAATATATAATATAACATCATAACTGTTTCAGGCCCTTCATAACTATTTACTAAAATTTGAAATGAGGAACAAGACTACAGAGTGAGGCACATAGCAATTTAACCCTATAGCACCACTGCACTCTTTGGCTCTGGGATGGTTGTGATCACTAGGTGACTTCTAAGATCAGTTCCAGTTCTCACATTATCTGGCACCAACTATTCACACTTAAAAGGAAGAACTATTAACAGGAGCTTCATGTATTTATATTATTACTCAAAATTATCACAATGTTCATTGACATACTCTTATTATTTTATGTTGTCACTGACTATAAAATTTAGGTTAAAGTTGGAAAATAGGTAATAACAGATTTTTTTAAAGGTATAATTTGAATTTATTTACCATATGTTCCCTGGTGACTCAGACAATAAAGACTCTGCCTGCAATATGGGAGACCTGGGTTCAATCCTGAGTTGGGAAGACCTCCTGGAGGAGGAAATGGCAACCCACTGCCGTATTCTTGCCTGGGAAATCCCATGGACAGAGGAGCTTGGTGGGCTACAGTCCATAATGTTGCAAAGAGTCAGACACAACTGAGTGACTAACACTTTTATGTTCTATACAATGAACTGGTATTTACAGAGTTAATGACTAGTAGAAGCTACCACTTAAGCAACATTAGGAGATCCAAAGCATGCACAGATAAATTTGTTTATATTAGAAATATAAATGTTTTCATTATTTTCAACTCAAATTTCCAGGTTGTGCCACATTTGTAGAAAAAGGGAACCATGGTTCCCAAGCCTTGTCCTGTGTTATAAATGTTAAAGGCTTTATCAGCATTCCTCATCATGAAACTTTATAGAGTTTATAAGGAGGGTCCAAACAATTGTCCAAAGGACTGAATTCCCATTTTGTTCTCCCAAATGGAGAAATAAGACTTCTGGTTGTGTTTGATGAAAAATAATAATGATAATTACTTCTGAATCATTTGTAGATGACATTTGACAGACTTTTTAGAGACAACTTTTACTAACATGATTGCTTAGCCTCTTAAATGAGCACTGCAGTAAACCACAGTTGCCTCTCTACACAGCAAGTGTATGTGGCAGGGTGTGTGGGTGTGTGTGTGTGCACACGCGCACACACTCAGTTGTGTCCAACTCCTTGCAATCTCATGGACTGGAGCCCACCAGGAGCCTCTGTCCACGGGAATTTTCAGGCAAGAATACTGGAATGGGTTGCCATTTCATCCTCTAAGGGATCATCTTGACCCAGGGATCAAACCCACATCACTTGCATCTCTTCCATTACCCCAAAGCAACTACTTAACGACAACAAAAATAACCAATCCACTGATGAGTTGGTGCTGTTAGTGTTGAGTGAAAAGAAAGGAAAGAGGATGGGGAAATGATTGCTTTCCCCTAGCCTCAGACCCAGGGTGGGCCAAGGACCAAGTCTGCCCAGGACAACAAGGTTTATGTCAGGCTGTCCTAATGTGATTACTAATGGCCCCCACTCCCCTCCTCAAAATGTCCCAGTCCTAACCATAAATTACAGGTGGGTGCCCTCCTTAGACCCAGCCTTTCCCCCTTAATCTTTGCTTCCACCAGGGTCTCTTCACCTCTTTTTTGAGAGTCTTGATTTGGCAAGTGCTAAAGAAAGAAAGGGGAAAAAGCAATGTCCAGAGTCAGAGACAAGCAGGGCTCCTGAAATCCAGAGAGCAAGAGGAAGTAAGAGAAGTGATAAGCAATAGAGTTAGGTGAAGTCCAAGGTCAATCTCAATAGCTTCCTGCACCAGTCAACCAGGTCACAGGAAGGGAACTGTGTGCTTCTAAGGTTGGCTGTCTAGACTGGAGAGTTAAATGTCAGGGGCAGGGTTCCTGTCTGAAGACTGTTGTTGGGGCCATAGGTCAGTACCATGAGAGAGGTCACAGGAGAAAATTGAAAGGACTTGTCCAAAGAACTGAAGTTTCTGTAAAACAGCTTTAGGACTATCATGGAAACTGATATTTGAAAAAATAGGGGAAAGCTCTATGAATCCTGAAGACCCAACAGCCAAGTAATGTCCAAGGAACAGTCACTTTAACAATTTTGAGAAGACGTTCACTGTCTTTAAATCTAGAGTAACTCCCTCTCAACACTAGTCTGCTGATCATTTCCTCTAAATTTAAAGGTTCTATTTTGACACAGATGAGTTCAAAGTGAGCTCCCCCTATAAGTGGGAAAATCTTATTTGATAGGGCTTCCAACACTCTCAGCGGCTGGGGATCCAACTCTCAAACCTATCTCTCAAATAGATTGTCATACACTGAGTTCTGGGCAGCTAAAAGAATGCGATACCACATGACTCACACTCCTGAGAAACTGTACTAGATGTTCTAAGTGATCAAATTACAAAATAATAAAAATTATTATTATAGTCATTGTTGTACAGCTAAGACTTACAGAGCACTATATGTCAAGCTGCAGTCTAAATGCATTACTTTATTAATTCAATTAATCTTTACACAACCACAAGAATGATGATATTATTTCCATTTTATAGATTAGAGAACTGAGGCTAATGAATCAGCCCTAAGTCACACGTTAACAGGTGGTATAACTGGGATTTGAATCAAGGTAATCAATCAGGCTCCAGACTGTACTCACTCAACAATTTTGCTACAATAACTCTCTTACACTAAACTCTTCTGAAATTCTGAGATTGGTGGAATAGTCAGCTTTAACACAGTCCAAAATAATTCCAGTAAATTACATATACTATTCTTGAATTTTCTCCTTAAAAATTAAAATTTAAGGGGAAATGCTTTGTTTTTTCCCATGTCCCTATAAATCGTAATCACAAATCTTTTCATCTGTTATAAAGCTTACCCTGTGTAATCTTACTTGGATTTCTTCTAAATGAAAATAACCCACAAAAATACTCAGGAAAGAAAGCTCATGATGGTGTTATATTCTTTTCTGAAAGCTTCATTTAGACACCTACCAGAGATCCCTCATGGACACAGAAAAATCTTAAACTGTCTCTTATTTGATTGTGCTTGCCTAAGGCATTAAGTCCAATCCACCATGTCGCACCTCAGTAACTCGACACAGACTAGAAAATTCTTGCAGTCAGCTTCCCCAAGGGATTTGTTAAGTTTCACATGCATTTAGTTGTGCAGTTGGCCTGCTCAAATTGATAAACTTGTAGCTAAATTCTTTCTGCAGCAATGGGCTGTTGGGCTTATTTTTTTTATCACCAAGAGAATAAATACTGCAAAAGAAGCTGTTACTACGTGTTAGAGCTACCCATTAGTTTTTAACATAATTGAGCTTACATTCCAATTTCCTAGTAACTGATAAGTATTTATTTTGTGGATGTGGTTGAAAAGTGAAAGGGATTTAAAAGGGCTAATACTGAAATATATTTATAGCAAAACAAAAAAAAAAGGAAGGAAAGAAATGGTGATGTCTTAAATTGAGCAAGAAATAAAACAAATATTATGAATAAAATTATTATTTTTATTAGAATTCCCAAGTTGCTATGATACATGCCAATACAGGGAAATTCTTGCATCTATGCTCAATAAAGTCAATACCTGAATGCAAAATGGCTTGGCTTAACAAAAACATACTAAGGAAGCTAAAACTCAAATTGTCAGTTGTCAATTGTCAAAAAAAATGGGGGTCTTCTCCCAGATTTTAATCTTCCTTTTACTATGCTTCTCAATTCCTAGACTAGAGCATCAACTCACAATAACGTTCATCAGCATATGA
Source organism: Bos indicus x Bos taurus (assembly GCF_003369695.1). Taxonomy (NCBI): domain Eukaryota; kingdom Metazoa; phylum Chordata; class Mammalia; order Artiodactyla; family Bovidae; genus Bos; species Bos indicus x Bos taurus. The sequence goes on along the minus strand of NC_040096.1, from coordinate 43,348,131 downwards.
TTTTCTATCACATTTTATCAAAGCTTGTCCCACACCATCTTCTACCTCACAGAGGAATGCAGATGGGAAAAATCCAGAGACAACTCGAGAAGCATCTTACAAACTCACTCTCATGTCATACCTGGGGACTCTGCTATTTTAGACAACATCAGTATAGGTTATAAACTCAGCATGTTCACCCATATCAATTTTGAAAGTCACCACATCAGTGCAGTGTGCATTATTTGTTTTTTATATCCTCTAGGTCTATGTCATTTATCTTCAGTTCATTTACATATTCAACATATATGTGTTAATTTTTGTTCTATATTGTTTTGTTCTATGTTATTTGTTTAATTATTGCTCTATACACATGAAATAGACAGTGATCATATCTGTCCTTATGGAGAGAAAAAAACTGAACACTGAACAAATAAATATACATGCAATAAAGAAAATAAAAAGAAAAATTAGTGAAAGATTAATATATATATAATATATACTGTATATACATAATATATATACACACACACACACAGAAGTCGCTCAGTCGTGTCCGACTCTTTGCGACCCCATGGATTGTAGCCCACCAGGTTCCTCGGTCCATGGGATTTTCCAGGCATGAATACTGGAGTGGGTTGCCAAACACACAAACATATATATTCAGTTCAGTTCAGTTTAGTCACTCAGTCGTGTCCAACTCTTTGCACCCCCATGGACTGCAGCACACCAGGCTTCCCTGTCCATAACCAACGCCCGGAGCTTGCTCAAACTCATGTCCATCGAGTTAGTGATGCCATCCAACCATCTCATCCTCTATCATCCCCTTCTCCGCCCACCTTCAATCTTTCCTAGCATCAGGGTCTTTTCCAAGGAGTCAGTTCTTCAAGTGGCCAAAGTATTGGCGTTTCAGCTTCAGAATCAGCCCTCCCAGTGAATATTCAGGACTGATTTCCGTTAGGATTGACTGGTTGGATCTCCTTGCATCCAAATGACACTCAAGAGTCTTCTCCAACACCACAGTTCAAAAGCATCAGTTCTTTAGTGCTCAGCTATCTTTATAGTCCAGCTCTCACATCCATACATGACTACTGGAAAAACCATAGCTTTGACTAGACAGACCTTTGTTGGCTAAGTAATGTCTCTGCTTTTTAATATGCTGTCTAAGTTGGTCATAGCTTTTCTTTCAAGAAGCAAGCATCTTTTAAATTTCATGGCTGCCATCACCATCTTCATGATTTTAAAGCCCAAGAAAATAAAGTCTGTAACTGTTTCCATTGTTTCCCCATCTATTTGCCATGAAGTGGTGGGACCAGATGCCATCATCTTTGTTTTTTGAATGTTGAGTTTTAAGCCAGCTTTCTCCCTCTCCTTTTTCACTTTCATCAAGAGGCTCCTTAGTTTCTCTTCACTTTCTGCCATAAGGGTGGTGTCATCTGCATATCTGAGGTTATTGATATTTCTCCTGGCAATCTTGATTCCAGCTTGTGTTTCTTCCAGTCCAGCGTTCCTCATGATGTACTCTGCATATAAGTTAAATAAGCAGGGTGACAATATACAGCCTTGACGTACTCCTTTCCCAATTTGGAACCAGTTGGTTGTTCCATGTCCAGTTCTAACTGTTGCTTCCTGACCTGCATACAGATTTCTCAGGAGGCAGGTAAGGTAGTCTGGTATTCCTATATCTTTAAGAATTTTCCACAGTTTGTTGTGATCTACATAGTCAAAGGCTTTGGCGCAGTCAATAAAGCAGAAGTAGATGTTTTTCTGGAACTCTCTTGCTTTTTTGATGATCCAGCAGATGTTGGCAATTTGATCTCTGGTTCCTCTCCCTTTTCTAAATCCAGCTTGAACATCTGGAAGTTCATAGTTCACGTATTGCTGAAGCCTGGCTTGGAGAATTTTGAGTATTACTTTGCTAGTGTGTGAGATGAGTGCAATTGCGCAGTAGTTTGAACATACTTTGACATTGCCCTTCTTTGGGACTGGAATGCAAACTGACCTTTTCCAGTCCTGTGGCCACTGCTGAATTTTCCAAATTTGCTAGCATATAGAGTGCAGCACTTTCACAGCATCATTTAGGATTTGAAATAGCTCAACTGGAATTTGGGTGATCAAAAAAGTCCTCATGATAAGGTGAGATTAGAAGAAGAACCTGAAGGAGTTTAGCATGGGAATCATACTTATCTAGGTAAAGATGATTCCAGGCAAGTGCAAAGGCCCTGAAGCAGGAACCTGTGGACACAGTCAAATAAGTGAGAGAAAGGATGGTAGGAAATATCATCAAACTGTAAGCCAGGCAGCAAATCATACAGGGCCTACTGGGTCACACTAATGTGACTGTGACACTTTGAACAAACGAGTGCCTTATTCTGATTTTTATTTTGCAAGATTAATCTTGACTTCTCTCCAAGGAAGAAACTGTGAATAAGCAAAAGTGACCACAGGGGAAAGGTAGGTAGGCAGCCATTGGTAGGTAGCCAGTGGCGGAACCCAGTAGTTTAGCACAGGGTGGGAGTGAGGATGATAAGAAATAAATGCACTGGGGATGAACCTTGAAAACAGAATCAAAGAAATGAACAGAATGTGGAGTATAAAATAGATGAAGAATGAAGGAGATGGATTAGATGCAGGATATAAGAAAATGTATAAAGATTGCTCCATGGATTCAGATATAAGCAATCCAAATTCTTTACAAGTAATAAACTCACCTGTAACTTCATAGTTCATTACCAGTATGCTTTCTCTTTTGACCATCATTATAAATAATAAAAGAAGGACAAGGAGAAGGGAGAGGAAGAGGAAGAAGAAGATGAAAATAATAGCAAAATAATGAATGTATAAAATAATGGACAGATATATAATAAGCACAGTAAAATGTTCATTGCCACATCTAAGTGATAGGTGTACAGATATCTACTGTAAAAGTATTTTAAGTGTTCTGTATGCTTGAAATGTTCACTAAAAATGTGGAAAAACATATATACCATTTCCAAAATATATTGACAATGGAAACTTTTTTCAATGGCTCCATCCCATGAAAATGCATAACCCACCTACATTACACAGAAAGCTTCAATGACTTGCACAAGATTACAAACCTTAGTGAAAATAAAGTCAGGACTAGATGGTTGGTCTCCTAACTCTGCAGTCAGAGCTCTTTTAAACATATGATCCTGCCAGCGTTTGTAGAACGGTTTTCACAATGAAACTGAATTCATATTAAATCAACACATTCAGTTCACTTCAGTTCAGTCGCTCAGTCCTGTCTGACTCTTTGAAACCCCATGAACTGCAGCACGCGAGGCCTCCCTGTCCATCACCAACTCCAAGAGTTCACTCAGACTCACGTTCAATGAGTCAGCGATGCCGTCCAGCCGTCTCATCCTCTGTCGTCCCCTTCTCCTCCTGCCCCCAATCCCTCCCAGCATCAGAGTTTTTCCAATGAGTCAACTCTTCGCATGAGGTGGCCAAAGTACTGGAGTTTCAGCTTTAGCATCAGTCCTTCCAAAGAACACCTAGGGCTGATCTCCTTCAGAATGGACTGGTTGGATCTCCTTGCAGTCCAAGGCACTCTCAAGAGTCTTCTCCAACACCATGGTTCAAAAGCATCAATTCTTCGGTGCTCAGCTTTCTTCACAGTCCAACTCTCACATCCATACATTACCACTGGAAAAACCATAGCCTTGACTAGATGGACCTTTGTTGGCAAAGTAATGTCTCTGCTTTTCAATATGCTATTTAGGTTGGTCATAACTTTTCTTCCAAGGAGTAAGCGTCTTTTAATTTCACGGCTACAGTCACCATCTGCAGTGATTTTGGAGCCCAGAAAAATAAAGTCTGACACTGTTTCCACTGTTTCCCCATCTATTTCCCATGAAGTGATGGAACCAGATGCCATAATCTTCATTTTCTGAATGTTGAGCTTTAAGCCAACTTTTTCACTCTCCTCTTTCACCTTCATCAAGAGGCTTTTGAGTTCCTCTTCACTTTCTGCCATAAGGGTGGTGTCATCTGCATATCTGAGGTTATTGATATTTCTCCCGGAAATCTTGATTCCAGCTTGTGCTTCTTCCAGTCCAGCGTTTCTCATGATGTACTCTGCATGTAAGTTAAATAAGCAGGGTGACAATATACAGCCTTGATGTACTCCTTTTCCTATTTGGAACCAGTCTGTTGTTCCATGTCCAGTTCTAACTGTTGGTTCCTGACCTGCATATAGGTTTCTCAAGAGGCAGGTCAGGTGGTCTGGTATTCCCATCTCTTTCAGAATTTTCCACAGTTTATTGTGATCCACACAGTCAAAGGCTTTGGCATAGTCAATAAAGCATAAATAGATGTTTTTCTGGAACTCTCTTGCTTTTTCGATGATCCAGCGGATGTTGGCAATTTGGTCTCTGGTTCCTCTGCCTTTTCTAAAACCAGCTTGAACATCTGGAAGTTCACGGTTCACGTACTGCTGAAGCCTGGCTTGGAGAATTTTGAGCATCACTTTCCTAGGGTGTGAGATGAGTGCACTCAGGCCCAGTTTGTTGCCATCAGTAGTGAGTTACAGTCAGGTTCTGTGGGAGCCATCTCTCTTCTTTGCTCTCTGGGTTTCAGTAAGTCCTATCACTTACTTTTATGTTTCAAAACTAGAAAGCCTAGCAGGAATCTTCTGTGGCTTCAGACTTAAAACTTCTCCAATCCTACAGGAAACAGGGGCCCCTATGTTGTTTACATAAGCAAAGCAGGCTCTTTAACTCCATCTCTAACATTTTGCATTTGTCTGTTTTCAACTTGAGAGGATCCTACATAGAAGCCTAAGAATCCTCTTTCCTGAGTAACTTTTGATTCCTGTTTTCATGAAGCCAAAACTGGCTCCCAAATGCCTCTTGAATCAAATGAAAACCCCCATCCAAATGATTATCTTCACACTTAAGTGCCTTCATCTCCATTCAACACTTTTATTCAGCAAGTAGCTGTTGAGTAATCACTTTGGGCCTAGTTGTATATTAGGCCCTGTGGGAAATTACAAAATATATGACATTATTCCTGTCCTTATGAATCTGAACAATCAATGTGGAGAGACAAAAGACACACACATGAAACATTTTTATAACAGGATGAGGTTGTATGTGACTCCACATCCACAGCAGTGAGTGGAACAGACAAGTCAGCCTACCAGGGACCAGCATGTTTGCGAGAGGCTTCATCAGTATATGTAACATAAGCCGGGGCCTGCTCCAAGAGGTGCAGAAGAGCTCGTTCTCTGGGGGAAGCTCTTATGTCCGGGGTAAGAATTAGCCTGTTCTAGATGAGAGACTAATGCGCCCAGCCATCTTGTGTTTACTGGTCAGAAATGAGGCTGGAAAGGAGGTGGAGGCAGTGCAACAGTGATTCTTTAGGTATAACTTGGGAATGTGGGATTCATCTTCACACACAAGGAAGGCAAAGGGATTACTAAGGAGGATATGACAACACAAAGGTGGTTATTTATCTAGTAGTAATATCCAGAGTGGAACACTAGGTAGGAAATTATTATACCAGCGCAATTGTTTGGACATGAGGTCTCTGACAAGAGTGTGCAGGAGATGGAAAAAGGAATACATCGAGCAGGAATTCTGAAGGAACATTGTCAAATACATAAAGGAGAGAGAGGTTAACAGTGACTCTGGGGTATCACACGAAAGCAATAAAAGAATGACGAAACTGTTGATTAAAAATAATGAATAATGAAGCTAGGAAAGGAAGGAATGGTGAGTCTGAGGTGATATCAGGTCATCTAAGTTGAACAGGCAAACTGGAAAGAACAAAATAAGCCTCAGGCGAAAAATAAGGATATGATCTAGATTCAGAGGATACCAACATAAAAATGATAGACAGAGACCACTAAGTATTTCCCCAAACTCGTGACTTTTACTTCCTGGGCACCCAGCTAAATTACCCTTCCCAGACTGCTGCACAGAGTTGTGGCCACACGCCTGAGTGCTGGTCAGTGGGGTATACGCAGGGCTCCTGCCAAGCTGGGCCCACATATACTACCCACTGACTCTCCTCCATTTCCCATCCCCTTCACCAACTGAATGAAATACTCTCAAAACCCAGAAGACTCCTTGGATCTAAAATTTTTAGCTGGAAGGAGCCTGGAACCCTGAATAACTACACAGAATAGAGACGCTCATACATATATTCCCATTGGATCTGATATAAGAAATAGGTTTTCAGTGTATTAAGTCATTGATATTTGGGATTCTTTGTTATAATAGCAGAAAATTCTTAAAGAGAGGGGAATATCAGACCACCTGACCTGCCTCCTAAGAAATCTATATGCAGGTCAAGAAGCAACAGTTAGAACTGGACATGGAACAACAAAGAAGCAACAGTTAGAACTGAACTGGAACAACAAACTGGTTCCAAATTGGGAAAGGAGTACGTCAAGGCTGTATATTGTCACCCTGCTTATTTAACTTATATGCAGAGTACATCATGCAAAATGTTGGGCTCCTGAAACACACACTGGAATCAAGATAGCTGGGAGAAATATCAATAACCTCAAATATGCAGATGACACCACCCTTACGACAGAAAGTGAAGAGAAACGAAGGAGTCTCTTGATGAAAGAGGAGAGTGAAAAAGCGGGCTTAAAACTCAACATTCAAAAAACAAAGATGATGGCATCTGGTCCTATCACTTCATGGCAAATAGATGGGGAAACAATGGAAACAGTGACAGACTTTATTGTCTTGGGCTTGAAAATCACTGAAGAGGGTGACTGCAGCCATGAAATTAAAAGATGCTTACTTACTCCTTGGAAGAAAAACTATGACCAACCTAAACAGCATATTAAAAAGCAGAAACATTACTTTGCCAACAAAGGTCCGTCTAGTCAAAGCTATGGTTTTTCTAGTCATCTATGGATGTGAGAGTCGGATTATACAGAAAGCTGAGCGCTGAAGAATTGATGCTTTTGAACTGTGGTGTTGGAGAAGACTCTTGAGAGTTGCTTGGATGCAAGAAGATCCAACCAGTCACCCGTAAAGGAAATCAGTCCTGAATATTCATTGGGAGGACTGATTCTGAAGCTGAAACTCCAATACTTTGGCCACCTGATGTGAAGAACTGACTCCTTGGAAAAGACCCTGACTGGGAAAGATTGAAGGCAGGAGGAGAAGGGGACAACAGAGGATGAGATATTGGATGGCATCACCGACTCAAAGGACATGAGTTGGAACAAGCCTTGGGAGTTGGTGATGGACAGGGAAGCCTGGCATGCTGCAGTCCATGGGGTCACAAAGAGTCAGACACAACTGAGTTACTGAACTGAACTACTATAAGGTTTTCCAAAATAAATCTCTATCCTATAAAACCCCAGATGTTCAAGCCAACCTTACTGCCATCTACGAAGAACCTGCCCACTTCCTCCGTTTTCATTCATTTTATTCAGTTTCATTCATACATCCTAGAATGATTTCCCCCAACTAATCCCTGTCCTTCCTGCCTTAATATTTTTGCCTAAGTTTTACATTCCATACTAAAACAATTCCTGACTTACCCCAGGAGACAGCAGTCACTGTAATCATTTCCCTAGCCCCACAGCACTTGAGCAAATATCTCTATCCATCTGTAACTGGTTACGACTATGTTTTTATGTTTATTTTATCTGTTATCATGTATCTCCATTTATATCTGTTCCATTAGATTATAAACTCAATATGAACAAAGATTGCATTTCCTGCTTCCTTTGTAATTTCCTACATGCCTCATATATTGCCTTATACTGTCAGTGCTTCATAAACTCAACTAATTGAAGTTCGAACTTCTACTCATGTACTTGCACCAGATGCCTAACAACTCACAAAATCTGCATCAATAACATAAATACACGCCATCTTGCAGCAGCACCCTCGTTTATCCACCATCATTGGGGAAGAAGCTAGCCCACAGAATTAATTTCAGCAAATATGACGCAGCATGGAGGAACACAAGCTGGTCAACACGGCACATTCAGCTGGCGTCTGAGCCTGAAATGTTCTCTAGTAAATCACATTTTGGCAACGGTCATTAAAACAGGTCACTACTAGACATTCCGTAGCAAACAAGTTCAAACTGATCCAAATCAGTTTACACAAGTCTGACTTCAGTAACTAGTAAAGATGTTTTAAGTTAGAGGCAGTTGACACTTTCTAGCCCTGTTAGACCCTGATGCCACTGACACATTCTTTAAGACTCAACTCTGCAACATAGCACCTATGCCACCTCCTCTGTTCCTCCAAAAGAGAGGGGCCCCTCCTTTGTGATACTACATTATTTTGTATATACGTCAGTTGTACACTAGGTAGTAACTGTGGGCTTTCCCATCTGCTTCACTCGAACCCACTACAAACACCTTAGGACAAGGACTTAGCTGCTGCTGCTAAGTCGCTTCAGTCGTGTCCGACTCTGTGCGACCCCATAGACGGCAGCCCACCAGGCTCCCCCGTCCCTGGGATTCTCCAGGCAAGAACACTGGAGTGGGTTGCCATTTCCTTCTCCAATGCATGAAAGGGAAAAGTGAAAGTCAAGTCGCTCAGTCGTGTCCGACTCTTCATGACCCCATGGTCTGCAGCCTACCAGGCTCCCCTGTCCATGCGATTTTCCAGGCAAGAGTACTGGAGTGGGGTGCCATTGCCTTCTCCATTGTAGCATACTAAGTTAGGTAAACTCCAGGAGTTTGTGATGGACAGAGAGGCCTGGCGTGCTACAGTCCATGGGGTCACAAAGAGTCAGACAAGACTGAGCAACTGAACTGAACTGAACCAAAGTTACATTATAGGCTTCCCTGGTGGCTCAGTGGTAAAGAATATGACTGCCAATACAGGAGACATGGGTTCAATCCCTAGGCCGGGAAGATCTCCTACAGAAGGAAATAGCAACCCACTCCAGTATTCTTGTCTGGGAAATTCCATGGACAGAGAAGCCTAGTGGGCTACAGTCTATGAGGTCACAAAGAGTTGGACACAACAGAGCAACTGAGCACGCAGGCAAGTTACATTATTCAGGGTTTTTAAATTTATTTTTTGACTACAAGCAAGAGAAACCCAACCTAAACAAGTTTAAGGGGGAAAAAAAGCAACCAAGTAACAGTGAAGGTAACTGGGCCTAGGAAAATACATCATTAACAGATTTTTCTCCCCAGACATGCAATTCTTGGAGAATCTTTACCAAGGTAAGAAACTTAAAACTGTTTGGTTCCAAAATACCAAAGGAAAGAATTTTTAAAATATATCTATAATAGTTGAGGGAGATTAAAATGTACACACTTCCAATTATAAAATAAATGAGTTACATGTATAACATGTACAGTGTGGGGAATATAATTAATAATTATGTAATATCATTGTATGCTGACAGATGGTAACTAGGCTTATTGTGGTGATCACTTTGAAATATATAGAAATATCAAACTACTGTGTTACATACCGAGAACTAACAGAGTGTTGTGTGTCAATTATACTTAAAACAAACTATAGAAAAAGATATTAAATCTGTGGTCACCAGAAGTGGGGCATGAAGTGAGGCATGAAGTAAAGGGCCATCAGATGAAGACAATCAAAAGGTACTGACTTCCAATTATAAGGTAAATGAGTACATACAATATGATTAATATAATTAACATAATGGCTATATGTTGTATATGATAGTTGTTAAGAGTAAAACCCAAGAGTTCTCATTACAAAGATTTTTTTTCTATTCCCTTAATGTTATATATAAATGAGATAATGGATGTTCACTGAACTTATGATGATAATCATTTCATGGCATACATAACTGAAATCACTATTCTGTACATCTTGAACTTATAGAGTGTTGTGTGTCAATTATATCTCAAAAAAGTGGTAAGAAATGTAATTTTTAAATAAAGTAAAAATACATATTAAAATGTGTGTGTGTATACACCTGTAATTACTGGAAATAAAAGCACTCCAGGATGGAGACTTACAATGGTTAATCATTTACAAAATGCAACTTTGTTTGACAAGAAATAAAACATGTAAATAATCCTCATCTAATTCCTCTCTGTGCTCCTATTATAAACCAAGGGACAAAAAATGTTAACTGATTTTTTTTTTCTACCACAGTAAAACAATAATTGAAATTGAAGAAGCAAGAATTACTCATTAAAAATAAAACTTAAAAGCCAACATCAAGTACCCACTGCGTTCCTCACGCGGTGTGAGACACAATGAACACAAACAGGAATCGTATGAAGTGCCAGCCTTGAAGGAGCACAGTCTAAAGAAGGAAAGAGAAGGACATGGCTACCCTTGAGGCAGCATGACACAGGCTGTGATCAGGACCTAGGAGAGCAAGGGGGGAAGGAGAATAGCTGTCTCCTGAGTAAGGGCACGAGCAGGGGATATTTCGTAGAGGAGCTGGAATTTCTGCTCTTCCTCAAAGGATATAGCTGGGCTTTACCAAGAAAGGAGATAGAATAGAATAAGCCAAAGTAGAGAATGGGGAAAAAACAGTAAGTGTTTAGAGAATAGAAACTCTTCCCATATGTGAAGGAGAGAGACTTGGAGGAAGGACTAATGGGATAGGATTAGGAAATTTAGGTGTATAACCTACATTTCAGATTATAGCCAGGTTGTATCAGCTCAGTTCAGTTGCTCAGTCATGTCCAACTCTTTGTGACCCCATGGACCATAGTACATCAGGCTTCCCAGTCCATCACCAACTCCTAGAGCTTGCTCAAACTCATGTCCATCAAGTTGGTGATGCCATCCAACCATCTAATCCTCTGTTGTCTCCTTCTCCTCTTGCCTTCAATCTTTTCCAGCATCAAGGTCTTTCCAATGAGTCAGTTCTTCACAGCAGGTAGTCAAAGTACTGGAGCTTCAGCTTCAGCATCAATTCTTCCAAAGAGTATTCAGGACTGACTTTTGTATGCTGCCACTGCTAAGTCGCTTCAGTCATGTCCGACTCTGTGCAACTCCATAGACAGCAGCCCACCAGGCTCCCCGGTCCCTGGGATTCTCCAGGCAAGAACACTGGAGTGGGTTGCCATTTCCTTCTCCAATACATGAAAGTGAAAAGTGAAAGTGAAGTCGCTCAGTCATGTCTGACTCTTCTCGACCCCATAGACTGTAGCCTACCAGGCTCCTCCATCCATGGGATTTTCCAGGAAAGAGTACTGGAGTGGGTTGCCATTTCCTTCTCCAAGACTTTTGTATAGGGTCATATAAAGAAAGGTTGTATACAGTCTTATAAAGAAAGCCAGGATGTTTAGGGTCTTATAAAGAAAGCTGGGGAACCTAGAGCTTCACTCTGTACACAAGACGGAGACAGTGATAGTTTGTTGGGTTTCTTAAAGTTGAAATGAAATGTATACAGTATAAAATTAATCATTTTAAAGTAAAAAATGTAATTTAGTAAATGGAGTATATAACCACCAGTTTCACTATTTTTAAAATATCTATATAACTCCAACAGAGAAACCTGTACCCATTAAGCAGTTGCTCCTTGCCCTAAGTCCTGAAAACCATCAATCTGTGTTCTGTCTCTAGAGTGTACCCTGTATATGCGTGGAATCATAAAATATGTGTGTCTGTATCTGGCTTTTTTCACTTAGTCCAACATGTCTGAGGTTCATCCATGTTGATACATGTATCCCTACTTCATTCCTTTTAATGACTAAATAATATTCCATATTATGTGTATATCAAAATTTCCTATCCATTTATGTGTTGACAGGCATGTGGGGTGTTTCTACCTTTTGACTGTTCATAGTGCTGCTATGAACATGTGTGTACTTGGAATTGTTTGTGTACTTGGAATTTGAAAACAGGTACACAAACAATTCCGAGTACACACATGTGTACATGACTAAGTAGAGACTTAGCAGTGGGATGGCGGGGTAGCTTTATGATGAACTGCCAAAGTGTTTTCCTCAGTGGCTATGACAAGGAAAGAGCAAAGGCCGTTAAGAGTCTGTTCAGTTACCTAGGTGAAACATGCCAATATCAGAGCTAGGACCACCGCGCTTGTAGAAGGCAGAAATACCATGTAAGGAACGGTCAACTGTGACTTCTGTTTCTAGCCTGAGTAACTAGATAGATGCTTCAACCAGTAACTAGGTGGTTAACCAACTATTAACAGCCCTCAGTAAAAGGAAAGCGTTAGAAAGGCTGATTTAGAGAAACTGAGTATTCACCAAAAATATCTAATGGCATCAGGAATTTGGATCACAGGATGAGACTGAGTTTTACTGTAAGTTTGTTAATGATTAACACAAAGAGGATAGTTGACGGAGATACACAAAACATGGAAACTCCGGGAGAGATTAAGAAGATGGCCAAGAAAAACTGTTTAGAAAATGGTCACATTTGAATACAAGGTGAACTTAGACCATGAGTATGAAAAGGAGGCAGAGTTAGAAAAGAAGATTGAACTGTAACTTAGAGTACAAGAGCAAAAAAAACAAAAAATTTAAGTTCCTTGTTGGTATCTCCATCAGAAAGACTGATTCTTACGTCATGCTGGTTTTTCCATGAGTTAGCACTTGCTGGATTCCCTTATTCTGAATCATCATATACCGACTGCTCCTGTGTCTGCCATTGTACATACACCATACTGGTTTAGTCTACCAAAGCTCTGTATGGGTAATACTTCCAACTTGCAAATATAACCTGAGGCTTAGAAGGGTTAAATAATTTTGGCCAAACCACACAGCTGGTGTCAGAAACAGGGTTTGAGCCTATATTCCTTCTACTGTGCTGAGCTACCCCCGGCTTCAGTTTGCTATAAAAACAGTCATTTCTCTTTCCTATAAAATTTTCTCAAGGGTTACTTGCTTCTTTAGTCAAATGATGATTGTTTCAAGTAGTGAATCTTGATCTGAGGAACTCAACGTTCTTAAATAATTTTTTTAAAATAAATGTTAGAATGACTATCAAAAATTTTAAAATTTAGGGTCCCAATAACAGTTACCTTGCAAACTTCATCAAAGATTAGTTTCTTTCTATGTAAATCATTGTTATTCATTTAAATTTTTCTAGATGGAAAACAATTTTGTGCTCTAATCTGTAACTCAGAAGATCTTAGTATATTTAGTTGTTGTAGCTTGATGTACTATTTTTTTTTCTTTTGCTGAGGGAGAGACATGAGTAGTATTAACCAATCTTAACTCTTTGTTAGTGTGGATGAAAGTGTCAGTCGCTCAGTCAGACTCTTTGCAACCCATGGACTCTAGCCCACCAGGATCCTTTGTCCATGGAATTCTTCAGGCAAGAATATAGGAGTCGGGTAGCCATTCCCTTCTCCAGGGGAACTTCTTGATCCAGGGGTTGAACCAGGGCAGGGTCTTCTGTATTGCAGGCAAATTCTTTCTCATGTGAGCCACGAGGGAAGCCATAACTCTTTGTTAACAGGATATTAATGTAGTATCTTGGGAGTCAGTCTACAAGTATCTGTTGTAACAAAAGAGTGAAATACCAAAGCATTCCACCAGTATTTACATTTAAGCACAAATACCAGTACTTGGATATCTGTGATATCCATAATAATGCATTTCAAACAAAATAATGAGGTATCCCAGTCCATCATCCATACCTCCTTATCCTCTCTCCCCCAGAGAACACCCAGCCTCTCTATCACCACTTTAACTTGGAAAATTCAAAGAAGGATATCTTCACAAACTTTCTGGTTCCCTTTCCCTGGGGCCGAAGGTAATTAATTTGACAAAAAATCCTCCTCTCAAATTCCTTCTGGACTGTGATAAGCTAAGATCCTGTTTGTATATAAACAAAAGTGCTTAATTAAACAGCATATCTGATAATGACAGAAAAACTGGATAGATTCTCATGCCACCATTTTATTAATCAAAATTTGACTCTATCTATGAAGCCATGAAGATACATCACTCTTCAAAAAGGTAACAATACTTTAATTTTCTAATGCCTTTTTTTTTTTGGTAATACTAACTTCATCTTTATGCAAAATTTACATCAAGTTCTTGGAAAATTAACTGGAAAGAATGACTAAAATACAGAAGGAAATAAAGGCCACAATCTGCCAGTGAAGTCCAGCGTCTGCCTGTCAAATGGAGAATAACCCATAGTTGAACTAATAAAAAGTGGCTAGTAAATGGGTCTTTTGTCATATATGATATTGTTATCAAATTCAGTGGCCATTTTTAGGTCCAAAATCTTCTTTCACTTTAGTGTATTTGCTTATGATTTTCTCTTCAATTTCTCACCTCCTTGATCTCCTGACACTACACAAAGCAAGGAATTTGATTGTATTTGATTATATTTTCCTTTTAGAATTTCTTATCCTCCTTGCATTACCTGACCCTATTCTTTAACTACCTTCATGAATGTTTATTTTTTTAAGTCCCTTTGTTCTTCCTACTCTCCAAGCTCCAAAATTGGTCACTCACAAACCTATCTCTGCAATCGTGCCCTCTCACACAATTTATACTCAGAACAGCACCAAGAGAATCATTCCGTTTATTTACCAAACTAATCCCATGTCTCAGTCTACCTCTTTTGATTAACTGATATCACTATTCTTCTCGTTATGCAAACTCTGGAGTCATCTTTGAATAATTCCTCTCATTCATGACTAATTCCTTTCATTCGGGGTTCCCTTGTGGCTCAGCTGGTAAAGAATCCACCTGCAATGCGGGAGACCTGGTTTCTATCCCTTGATTGGGAAGATGGCTTAGAGAAGGGAAAGGCTACCCACTCCAGTATTCTGGCCTAGGGAATACCTGGGGTCACAAAGAGTTGGACACGACTGAGTGACTTTCACTTTCACATTCATTCTGAATTTAATCATGATACCATATATATTTCATATAATTTTTAATAAAGATAATTCATTAATGTTTATTCCCTTCATGTAAAGGTATAAAATAGCATTCACCTTAATACTGGGCTCAGAATACAAGTTCATGGCACTCCCTGGCTCCCTGCTTACTCCTAGAACAACAATAACTATAGCAACTTACCTGCTGACAGCCTCAAGGCAGGCTCTCAGACAGGCGTGGTTCCAAGTCCAGAAAGAGCTAGTGAGTTGGCCTTTGCTGGTCATCTCCCACTACCTCAGTTCTACATACTACTTGTACCTAACCAGTGGCATCCTCCATACAGAAAATAAACTGATCTATGAAATTTCTACCATAACAGTAAACCATAGAACAAAAAAGTCAACAGAATGAATTCTGTCACATCATGATGTGAATATTACTTGATGACTTAAGAAAAAGAACATGACACTGAGAAAGGGATGACTTACCCACAGAGAGTACTTAGAAAATGACAGCCATGGAGACAAATGCCAGATGTCCCCTTCTAGGCACTGTATATGGAAAAGCAGCCTCAATGAACTATTGACTAACCTACCATCAGTAAGCGGGCTTCCCAGGTGGCACTAGTGGTAAAGAACCCACCTGCCAACGCAGGAGACATAAGAGACATAGGTTCGATCCCTCAGTCAGGGAGATCCCTGGAGAAGGGCATGGCAATCCACTCCAGTATTCTTGCCTGGAGAATCCCATGGACAGAGAAGCCAAGTGGGCTACAGTTTATGGGGTCACAAAGAGCCAGATTTATGACTGAGGCCAACTCAGCATGCATGCAACAGTCAGTAAGTACCACAGAACTATTACTGTGATTCATCTTACTCCCCTATTCTGATTCCAGGCTCAGTAGGGGCTTCTGAATGTCTGCTTTCCATGCAGGAAAAGAATGTTAGGGTCTTGCTAAGACAAGCATTCCATCTGTGTGATTGTACTTCTCACTGTAAATGAATAATCTGGCATTCTGGTTTATTGGCCTCATGGATGTGGTTAATGTGAATCCACCTGAGAGGGATGGATCTGCTCTCTGAGTGCTGCCACCAGACTTCCAAGCTAGCTAAGCCGAGTGGCAGATTCTGTGCAAGACATAGTCAAATTACCAGGGCAATAAATTCCTTACTGAGAGTCTAAAGAGGAATGTGATAGTATTTTGTAACCAACTCTGAATGATATTCTTTAATGCTGAATACAGGGGATAGCAATTATAATCCAATAAGATTGTTTTGAATTAGTCATGGGATATGATCTGAATGATACAAATTAAAAGATGGAAAATATCATTGAAATTTTTGTCATCTAGTACTCTTGCCTGGAAAATCCCATGGACGGAGGAGCCTGGTAGGCTACAGTCCCTGGGGTTGCAAAGAGTCAGACATGACTGAGCGACTTCACCTTCATGTTTCGCTTTCATGCATTGGAGAAGGAAATGGCAACCCACTCCACTGTTCTTGCCTGGAGAATCCCAGGGACAGGGGAGCCTGATGGGCTGCCTTCTATGGGGTTGCACAGAGTCAGACACGACTGATGCAACTTAGCGGCAGCAGCAGCAGTCATTAAATGAATAATGTGTGTTATTTTAATAGCTTCAGAGGGGCAGTGGCGAAGAATTCTACCTACATTCAGTCTCCACTGTGCTTACAAGGATATAAGCCAGTACCTTATACGATCTCACAGGAAGATGCTACTAGAAGTGTTTGCGAAACTATTGCAGATGGACAGAAAGCTAGAAACCAAAGGGCCAGGTATTCCTCAATCTAAGAGTCTTGATTCTTCAGAGGGAAGACTTCTAAGGTAGCCTTAGAAGAGGATATTACCCATCATGTCCAGATTACATGGGACTTGTTTCTTCTAGAACTGTAGTCCATTAACCCAGGTTAGTTTTCCAGAGGGAATATCAAGAAAACCTTTCCTTATCACAAATATACCTCTATAGGGCCATTAAAATCATCCTGCACTTACCTCACTGATCCCGACAAGTCTTCAGTAATCAATTTCATCAAGAACAAACCCTGAATCCAAATGTGTTAATCCTCCATTAGCTTTTTAAAACTATACTCACTCTTAGTTTTCAAGTTTTAATTGGTTGTTTATCTTCCAGTTTATTCCTCTATCTACTGAATTTACCCACTAGGAGCCTTCCATTAGTAAGAAATTCCAAAAATGAGCTATCAGGGACGAGGGAAATGGTAGCACTCAAACTAATAAATTGTAATTGTAAGGATTATGTATAGTCACATTAACCCATCTGGAAATTTTTATGCAACAAAAAGAAATGTTTCTGCTACTTTTTCTTTCATAATTACTAGAATTCTTCCTATTGTATTGTGTGTTTTAAAATAATTACAGCAAGTCAATAATAGTGCCTTAAAATGTAATGATCCTAATGATTAAACATAACAAAACAGAAAGAGAGTTACAGATACTGAGAACTAACAGGTGGTTGTCAGAGGGTAGGAGGGCAGATGGAAAAAAAGAAATAGGTGAGGGAGCTCACAAGGTACAAACTTTGGGTGCAAAATACGTCACAGGTATGAAATGTACAGTGTAGGGAATACAGTCAATAACTATGAAATATATTTGTATGCTAAAAGACTGTAGCTAGACTTACCCTTTTGATCATTTTGAAATGTACAGAAATATCAAATCACTATGTTGCATAACAGAAACAAACATAGTGTTATAGGTCAATTATACTTCAAAAACAAGCAAAAAAACTCATAGAAAAGAGATCAAATTTGTGGTCACTGGAAGTGGGGGGTAGGAAAGAGGAAACTGGATGAAGATGGTTGAAAGGTACAGACTTCCAGTTGTAAGATTAAGTACTAGAGATGTAACATACAACATAATAAGTATAATTAACATTGCTGCACATCATACATGAAAGTTGTAAAGAGAATTCTAAGTTCAAATAGTTCTATTTACAAGGGAAATATTTTTTTCTATTTTTTTAATGTATATGAGATGATGTGAAGTGAAAGTCGTTCAGTTGTGTCCAACTCTTTGGGACTCCATGGACTATACAGTCCATGGAATTCTCCAGGCAAGAATACTGATGCCGGTAGCCTTTCCCTTCTCCAGGGGATCTTCCCAACCCAGGGATCAAACCCAGCTCCCACATTGCAGGTGGATTCTTTACCAACTGAGCCACAAGGGAAGCCCAAGAATACTGGAGTGGGTAGTCTATCCCTTCTCCAGGGGATCTTCCCAACCTAGGAATCAAACCAGGTTCTCCTGCATTGCAGGTGGATTCTTTACCAACTGAGCTATCAGGGGAGCCCTATATGAGATGATGGGTGTTCACTAAACTTATTGTGATAATTATTTCATGATATATATAAGTCAAATCATTATGCCATACACCTTAAATTTATACAGTGCTATATTGAAAAGCAGAGACATTACTTTGCCAACAAAGGTCCATCTAGTCAAGGCTATGGTTTTTCCTGTGGTCATGTATGGATGTGAGAGTTGGACTGTGAAGAAGGCTGAGCACCGAAGAATTGATGCTTCTGAACTGTGGTGTTGGAGAAGACTCTTGAGAGTCCCTTGGACTGCAAAGAGATCCAGCCAGTCCATTCTGAAGGAGATCAGCCCTGGGATTTCTTTGGAAGGAATGATGCTAAAGCTGAAACTCCAGTACTTTGGCCACCTCATGCGAAGAGTTGACTCTTTGGAAAAACTCTGATGCTGGGAGGGATTGGGGGCAGGAAGAGAAGGGGACGACAGAGGATGAGATGGCTGGATGGCATCACTGACTCAACGGACGTGGGTCTGGGTGAACTCCGGGAGTTGGTGATGGACAGGGAGGCCTGGCGTGCTGCGATTCGTGGGGTCACAAAGAGTCGGACACGACTGAGCGACTGAACTGAACTGAACTGAACTGATATGTCAATTATATCTCAGTAAAACTGGAAGAAAATTAAAATGTAATGAATGGACAGCTAATGTACGCATCCATTCAATCATTCAACAAGCATACACTTACCAAATACATTCAACTGTTTTCAAAATTCTGGATTAGACTGCAAATATTTGCATTTCTGCCATCTCACTTTTTTAATGGAAATTCTCAGCCTCAAAACATCCCAAACTGAACTCACTATATTCTGGCACAAATCTGCTCCTTTTCCTACATTCCCTATTTCAGAGAATAAAAACACGATCCACTGAGTGAGAAATCTTTGCTTCTCATGACTCTTTCTCCCTTATCCCTCACATCCATTTGATTATTAATTTCCACAGAACTTGCCTCCTACAATTTTTAAAGCTCATCCTTACTCATACTGCCTTAGATCAGGGTGATATCTCTTGCTTGGAAGACAGCAAAACCTCACACTGGCATCTCCTTCCTCTCATCTCACCTCTCTCTTTTCTCTTCCATATCACCACCAGAGTCAGCCTTCTAAAATTCCAATCTAACCAGCTCACTCCCAAGCTGATCCTCCGTAGCTCTTACAGTTTAATTCAATTCACAGGCATTGTGACAGGAAGTATAAAATAAAAGCTCAAAACCCACTGAACAATATACAAGTTCTAATAATTTCCCAAACTATAGCTTTCCAGCCTTGTTTCCTGTCATATGACTGTCCAATCACAACAGCCTATATAGATTTCCCTATGTGTACAGAACATCCTTTTCTACTTTATCTATCTGCGTAGTTCTTTCTCATCCTCCAAGATTTAAAGGGCTCCTATGCTCCTGACAGTTATTCCCGAGCCTCTAAAATGGGTCTTTTGTCCCCATTCTATGGCACCAGAACATCCTGTACCTGCCACTTCCACAGCATACATCATGCTAGCTGAAACTATTATCTGCACATTTGTCAGTCTCCACACCTGCCCCTCCCCACAATCAAACTGGGAGATCCTAGACAGCAAGTGCCATGAGTAGTTCATCTGTGATTTTTAGCACCCTTCCCAGTAGAAGTTATATAGTAGATAATCAATAAACACATGCTGAATGATTATAGTATGCAAAAGAATTCTATAGGAGTTGGGTCTGGGTTTCACAATTGGATATATCTTTCACAATTGAAAGATCTTGAATGGTACAAATTAGGTTTCAGAGATTAAGTAAACCCTAGAAAAGTTTCAGAGATTATAAGTCAAGTGACATCAGTGATATAACAATGAAGATAATCAAAGAGACAGGTTAGTTATTGGTGGTGCTACTGTGGTTGCTTGACACCCCCAAAGATGACATACCCCATTAGCGTGTGCTAAGTCACTTAAGTCATGTCTGACTCTTT
Source organism: Bos indicus x Bos taurus (assembly GCF_003369695.1). Taxonomy (NCBI): domain Eukaryota; kingdom Metazoa; phylum Chordata; class Mammalia; order Artiodactyla; family Bovidae; genus Bos; species Bos indicus x Bos taurus. The sequence continues at coordinate 43,328,079 of NC_040096.1, read as the reverse complement.
GCAACTCCATGGACTATAACCCATCAGGCTCCTCTGCCCATGGGATTGTCCAAGCAAGAATACTTGGAGAACCCAAGTCTTTTCCCAACCCAGGGATCAAACTTGTGTCTCTTAGGATTCCTGCAGTGGCAGTTGGGTTCTTTACCACTAAGTAGCACCTGGGCTTCCCTGGTGGCTCAGATGGTTAAAGAATCTGCCTGTAATGCAGGAGACCAGGGTTCAGTCCCCAGGTTGGGAAGACTCCTTCAAGAAGGGAAGAGTTACCCACTCCAGTATTCTTGCCTGGAAAATACCACGGACAGTGAAGCCTGGCAGGTTATAGTACATGGGGTCACAAACAGTCAAGGACGACTGAGAGCCTAACACTTCACACCTCATTAGTGGTAAAAGACAAAGTTCAACCTTCAGGGTCCTAATAAGAAAGACATTATACAAACGTAAGAGTTTCTCATTCTTTCCATGCAATAACAGACTAGTCAAAAGCCTGAATCCTGAACATGTTTATAGAGTACTCAGATTGTTATTCATTACTATATCTACCACTGCCAAAGTGGGCTGTGTTTGCTTCTATGCTACTGACAACAAGCCAAAGGAATTACCTCTAAATTTTTTAACTGATAATATGAAAGATTAAAGAAAACAGTCCTATTGAGTCTTTTTGTTGACAGATGTCTGCTATGAGCATGTAGAAAAACACAGTCTTATAGAATAAAAAGGATCTTTTTTTTCGGCTATCACTAGATTAACTATGTCAAATGTTCCACTAGGAATTTTTTTCTGTTATTCCTAAAGTATTCCAAGTGTTACAAACATTGTAAAATCCCCAAATGCTTTATAACGTACCTACAAAAAAATGCAAGCACATACTCATTGTAGAGAAATTAATTCATAGAAACATAGAAGAAGGAAAGTCAGAGAGCCAGCAACTATTGAGGAATAAACGTCTTCAACCCATCGTTCAATTGGAAAACTTATCCAGAAGTATATCAAAGCTATTTGCTTTATCTTCTGTAAGTATAAACTTCCCCCTATTCTTTTCTAAATTAAGGCAGCAATGATGGTCCCAAGGAAAAGCCATTAGCAAGCATGAAGCTATGGCCAAGATAACTTTAAGTGAAGTATCAATGAAAGGTCTCTCTAGATCCATCACTTTGTCATTTCTAAAAGTTCAATTTCCAGAAAGAGCTTATAAAAAGTAGACAAAAGTTGCCTTTTGCCAGCCTCAGTCAACTCTGAGACTTAAAGGTCGAGTTAAGTGAGCAAACCCTCTCCACCTACAATCTCTCTTTTCTTGCTCAGGAAGCTCACACACTTTGCAACAGGACAGAGTCAGGACACTCACTGCCCTCTCTCTACTCAGCTTACATGCCTCAATCGTCTCCTTCCTCAGTTTTTCCTTCCAACTAATTAAATAAGGAGGCCATTAGACCAGGGTGCTCTAATGCCTTCTCAGTCAGTCATGCACTGGAATCCAAAAAGTGAAACATAAAAACAACCAATCACAAACAGCCAACTGGGCTTCCCCAGATAAGGCACCAGCTTAAGCTACAGCCATCAGATCATTTTTTTGCTTTGTTTCAGTGTCTAATCTACAAAAATATTGCTCCGAGCTCCTGTCAGTGGAGCCCTTCTAACCATCTTCAGTTTGGGGCTACCAGATCCAAATCAATTGATGCTCAAATCAACTCTTGAAAAGTTTTAATGTGACTCAGTTTACCTTTTTAACAAGATTAGTAACTTAAGCTATAATTTAACAGAGGGTTGCAACATTTAGAGATTTATAATTCTTAAATAAAGAAGCAATAAACTACAAAATCAATGATTTCTCCAATCTGATTTGAATATTTATATTTTGATATATTTTATTGAAACTGTACTTGTTAAAAATTTTTTCCAGAACTTCCATTTTCTTCTATTAAACTAAGAATAGAAAATAGTAATACTAATTAACTTTATCTATAAGAATATTGATAGTTTTTTAAAAAAGAAATATGATTCTTTTGTATGTTGAATTGTGACAAAATTTTTAGTTATTATATTCATTAATATGCAGTTTACCCAAGTATTAGAAATTTCATGAAAACACTCAAAATTAAGTCATGATAACACCTAATAAAAGCAAAAAGAAATTAAAAAAAATCTTTGGTGCCAAAATCTGAGTCAAGTCAGAAATTAAAATTATTTTGATATACAATTATTTAGTAACTAGTCTTATAAATCCGTAAAAATGTATACTTTAAAGTCAATGTAAAAATTCAGTACTTAAAGTTGTAAATTTTAAGTCTGCACAATTTTTACAGAGTTGATAACTTTGCTATCTTATTGCTGTTACTGTCATTTGTTCTATAAAGACCATAGAACATCTACTGTTTGAGGAAAACACTATACAACTAACATTCAAAATCTGATTCCAATTTTAGTATATCTCTGATCACTGGAAATAATAACAAAGAACTACTATAAAAGTCTACACCTAACGGCCCCCTCTCAGGGATCATCTTAATTTTTTTAATCCATCCTGAAAAATGTAACTTTTTTTTTTTCAAGCAGCTGATGCTTTTAAACATGCTGGACTGGGCTGAGCATTCCATCGTCCTGATGTCACACACCAGCGTTTGTCTCAGAAGACATCTTTTGTACTTGCAACCAAAAGGCAAAAGAAATCAGAGCTGCGGACGAGAGAGGGAGAGACGAGGAAAACTGCTCAGACCAATTCAGTGAAAAGAATTCTGACACAAACCTGTATATTTTTAGTCACTCAACATGCCTACTTTAAAATAAAGCCTTCTGACTTTTATAAGGTATTGTGCTTATTTTCACACTATTGGTTTTAAAAATACTCTCTGCTTTATGGTAATGTGTCACAGGGAAGTTAGCTATAGTTTCATGAAAGACGTTTTCATCCCTGACTGGCATCTTCTCAATAGCTGGGGCCCAGGCACACCGCTCTCTTCCCGGCAAGGCCCTCTGCACTGAAACAGTGCTGCATTCATAACTTACTCTCGGCACCGCGGGGCAGCGCCACAGAAAAGCTTCTCCAACCTAACGGGTTACATCACTGCAAAAGTCTTCCATTTGGCCTAGGTGAAAAACATGAATGCATGCCCCATTCATTTCTCCACCTTAAAAAAATAAAGTAAAATCATATCCACCCTAAGCAAAAAAACCTGCATTCCCACAGCCCAGCTCCATCAAAGCTAGAGCACTGCTCTGCCTGAAGCTTAGGCAATGTTACTAACTTTCTTAAACTGCCACCAACCTTCAAAACTAATTTTCACAGCTTGTGCTGCTATTTAAAAAGCCCAGTAAGGTATTAAAAATAACTTAAAATTTTTTCATGGAAAAGTCTTTGGTGCAAACATTGCCTTTAGGTTTAGGTCACATTTTAAAAATATACTTGACATACAGTCATGGAACCGAAAGCCTCACCCTTCCCACTGACATCAACAGACATGAACCACGGCGCACAGAGGCTTCCCTTTCTCCTCTCCGCACTTTGCCCTTTGGCCAAATCTGCCGCTCCCAAATCTTCTGAGTGGGTCAAATATCCATGATGCTTAGGAAGGCAGTGGCCCATCCAAAATATTTTAAGTTGAAGAAAATACACTTTTTTCCTCTCTCCTTTATTAGAATGTGCCTTTTAAGGCTGAACCATAATAAATGGCATGAGAACATTTCCATCTTAGTCTCAAAACACAGGTTACATATGTGTGTGTGTGTGTGTGTGTGTATTCATAATTGGGGAAAAGAAAAAAAAACGTGTTGGTCATAGTCCCTTCTCTAAATCATACAAATGAGTAAGGGCAGAGGATAGCAAATGCTCCAGCCATAATTTTTTAAATGCTGCAACTATCCAAAACCACAGTGGCATACAGACTGCCCGGGAGGCAGTGCTCTCCTGCACAGAGCTCAGAACCCTCACAGGGGCAGTCATGTGGGCTCTCAGAGCCGCTGTGACACTGGCAGTAGCTCCGTGTCCTCACTGCCTTACGCTGTCTGTCTGAATGACGAGGGAAAGCCATGTCAATTACGAAGAACTGTGGACCTTATGACTAACGACTCACTCAAAGCCATTTATATCCTCAATCGTGTAAATCCATCCTCGCTCACCAACCCATGACGTGAAAGAACTTTATAGCTTCTTCTAAGCTATTTCTGTGCATTATGGAGAATCAAGTTGCCATCCATGGTCAGAATCTGAATCCTAAACATCCTTGTGAAATGCTCACAGAAATCAACTATCTGCACTCCTATAAACCCAAGAGCTTTTCTTATGCCTTCTTTTCCTCTCCATGATGTGTCCTTTCTTAGGAATTAGCTGATTTTTATGTGTGTCTTGTTTGTTCTTCAAACATAATCCCTAGCTGACATACATGAAAAAAAGATATTTTCCCCAGAAAGTCAACAGGGAGAACTCCAAAAGAGACTCAATTCTCTTACTAAATATAACATAACATTTTGGGCATTAGAGAAACACTTCACACACACACACAAAAAGCATCAACATTAATTCTTGAAATACTGAAAGTTCCAATTTGTATAGGAACAGCCTAACATCAACACAGTAGACTTTTAATTACCAAAGATTCCCTCCCTGTGTAATCCGTATATTTCTTATGTACTGTAGATTTCTGCCTTTTCTAAAATGTTCAGTAGTCTCTGGAGTCTGTAGCTGTACTTCTCTCCTCCAAGACAGATCATTGAAGCCCTCCCTGAACTAAGTGAAAAGGAGACACTAGCATATATAAAAACCACTGCTCCCATGCCCATCTATAGGATTCCTTTCTTTGTTTCCCATTTTCTTTATCAATACATAATCTGCTTGTTTATCTAAGTCTGATTATAAGCATATTTTGCTGAGACAGTATTCTGGCATGTCATTCCCAGATAGCCCTCATAAATATCAAGTAATAATTATTATCATAATTTAAAGGACTCCCTTTATGAGAATGTAGACAATTTGGCTCTCAAATTCTTTACATCTTTATGCAAATTACATCCAGGACTTAATTGGTTGGCAAGGTAGATGTCAAGTCAGAAAACCTCCCTTGATGCAATCAGTCTTAAGAATTAAGTCAGATACTGCATTTTTAGAACACAGGAATGACTACATTGGGACCACAGACTTGGTGGCCATTCCTCAGAAACTCTTTTAAAAGGCACGGCAAAAATTCACAGAATATTCACGTGACTAAGGATAATTAACGTCAACCATTTCCACCCTACAAAAGAAAATAGAGCGTCTGTTAAGAATGAACAATAAAGACATTATTTTGGTCCCATTGTTGTTGGTGTTTTTTGTGGTTTTTTTTTTTGAAGCAGTTCCCATCTCTAAAAAATATTTGCAAACACAACAGTATTCCAGTTATCTCACTGTAACCAAATTTGCTGATAATGTTGGTGGAATAAATTTTGTAAATATTAGAAGAAAATTTTAAAACTGCTTGAAAATCATTTCCATTCGAAATACAGCACAATTAAAGAGAATTGAAACATAGTATTCAGGTAGCCATTCAATTTACATGCCACAAATCCAAAGACTGATGAAGACAAAATGTTGTTAAAAGAGCACCAAATCTCTATTATCCTTCATCTCTTTCCTTTTTTATATTTACTTAACTCTTTTTGAGCATTTTCACCTTAAATAAGCACTAAAAAGTGGCAAGATTTAATAAGGATATCAGCCACTCAGTGGAAGACCTCTGAAGAGCTGTATGAGGAAGAATCCTCACTTGGCTTCTAACTCTATATAAAATTCTAAAATAGAGCAGGGGTTAAACCCAAATAAAACTGAGAAAGAGCCATTACAATCCAGGTCAGGTTTACATTTAAACAATACTCAGCTTATTTTCAGAACACAGGACAACATAGAATGTGTTACATATACTGAATCTAGTTAGGCTGCATTTTAAACCATATTGGATTCATTTCTTTTTCTGAATGACTTTTCCTGCACTATACTTAATAATTCTATCTTATCTAATAAGCTTTGATAAATTACAGAAATATAGTACAATATCATTAATTTATAACCATTATTGGAAAAGGAAACCCAAAACAGACCATACAGTTTTGGCCAAAGACTTGAATTTATAGTGTCTGGCAAGAACTTTTGGCATGAATACTGGTGTATGTTACTTTTTCATTTATAAAGGGAACTTTTCCATTCAAGATTACTGTTGAAAGAATTAAATTAGGTAAAAAGTGTACAATTCCAGATAAAAGTGTTCATCTCAAAAATGAATGATTTAATATGTGAGTGACCTACCCCTGAATATTGGGAATGTAAACAGGTCATGTGAATAAATCATTCCATTGATACAAGGTGTATACACACACAGTATTTTGTGGAATAAGGAGTGCTGGTAAAGAATCCGCCTGCAATGGAAGAGACCCAGGTTCGATTCCTGGGTGGGGAAGATTCCCTGGAGAAGGGATAGGTTACCCACTCCAGTATTCTCAGGCTTCCCTGATGGCTTAGTTGGTAAAAAAAAAAATCCACCTCCAATCTGGGAGACCTGGGTTTGATCCCTGGGTTGGGAAGATCCCCTGGAGAAGGGAACAGCTACCCACTCCAGTATTCTGGCCTGGAGAATTCCATGAACTGTACAGTCCATGGGGTTGCAAAGAGTCAGACACGACTGAGTGACTTTCTTAAAAAAAAAAAAAGAAAGAAAGAAAAGTAAAACATTTCACAAAGAATAGTTTTCCAAGTTTGTAAACTCTACAAAATATTCCAACAAAGACAGAACTTGAGGAATTTGTCTTTGTCTTTCATGGAGAATATATTCAATACAATCACTACTTAAGGACAATGAAAATCTTCTTCGATATCTTTGTGTAATAGTAAAATGCTATTCAAATATCTATGTTTCTGTAGGTTGAAATTTGTTTTTCATCTTTAATTACACCTAAAAATGCAATTGTCCTCTAATCTTCACTTAAGATAACTTATAATTACATACTATTCTGCAAACTACTACAAATAGCCAAACCACATATCATGTCTGGTACAGCCTCAAACTTTTAAATTATTCCCGCCACTATGGAACAATGAATGAAAGCTGCAAGTTACCCAAAGCCTTATTTTAGCCAAGAGTTCAGCTCTGCCTCCATCTGAGTAATACTAGCAGGTGGGAAATGGAGTGACTTTGCTTTCACTTTCCTTTTCCCCCTTTATCCTACCGTTAGCAGTAAAATGCCCATTGACCAGTGCAAATAATGTAGTGGACAGATGCAAGGGACCATGCAGAAGATAAGTGTATAGAATTTAGGAACTAATTGGATTTGAGAAGGAGGAGGTTATCTTAAATACTTCCAAGTATTGAGCATATATAACAGAAGTAAATGTCTGAGGTGAGATGTTGATCATCTAAGGAGTACATACACAGAGGCATCATTTTAAGGGGTATCCTATTTTGGAATGTGAGATGCTGAGCTGATACCTCAAGAGAGGAGAAAGTTAGGAAAATAATATAGAAATGGAGGTGAGTGCAATGGGCCATTGGCATAGTCTGCTACTTGACACCCTAGGAATGGCTGAGATCAGCTAGGAAGAAAGTGAAAACAGAAGAGAAACTGGTCTGGGATTACCTGTGCTTGTGCAATTAAAAGCGAAGTGTGCTTTGGTTGTGCCCATCAAGACAACATGCTGCTGAAGCTCTTACTACCACCCCAGTGAAAATGGCGAGGAAAGGTGTGTGCTGCTCTAAACACACCTGAGAAACCTTTCCGTGACACCTTATGGGAAACCTTTATGATTTGAGAAAAAAATCTCAACTAGATTTATTTTTAAATATCCAATGTTCTGAGTACTTTTCCAATAAAATAAAATGCTATTTTTCAGTAAGAATAAAAATGTCTGAAAACTTTAATGTAATATATAATTGATATAGTTTCTCATCAAAACATTTACTGCATAGAGATACAACTGTGCTTAATATGTACCCCATTAAAAATAATTAAAGGGCTGCCACATTTCACCACAGAGGTGGATTCATTTCCATTCTGGACTCAAAGATCACTTTCTATAAAGCATTCTCAAGATGCCTGTTCTGTTTACAAAAGCTCTTCAGATGAAAGATGTTTTTGCAAATGCAAAATATGAATTATTGTCATCATCATCGTTTTTATTGTCCTAGGCATGTGAATGGATTTTGCATCTGGTGGCTGTTAGGTTTTACCGCAGCAGGGGTGGCTGGGTTAAAACCTAAATTCCTAAAGCAATACTGTAATACTTTGAACCATAGTGACATCCAAGAGGGATAATGACTTTCTGATGAAGTGAGCAGCTCCTCTGTGGTAAGAGGAGAGACGCCAAACCTGGAACCCGGTGCAAACTCACAGCTAACTCCTGGCTGAAAGTGGATAATAAATGGCTTCAGGCATTTCTTAGTTCTCTTGTGTGAACCTCTAACAGCAAGAACCACTACTGGCTACAGTGCTGAGGAGCTGAACAATTTGAAAAATACGTGTGTGTTTACAGATATATATATGGCTAAAAAATTAAACTGAAATACAATTTTCTAAATAACTTCCATAACATAAGTGGCCTGTATCTTCTTTCAAGACAGAGTATCAGTTTATTTCAAATTTAGAGATACTGGCCTCCATTCAAATTCATGGCAGTTATAGAAACCAATGTTCCGTGCCTTGATTCAGGTGGCAAGCATTAAATCTTTTTCCGGCTGTCATGCAACAACAACTTTAATACAAATTAGCACTGCCAAACTCAGTTTCCTGGGCTCAGAGGTCCTTGATGCTACTCTGTGAATTTTATTCAGACTTTCACATGAACTGTGCTCTTTCGAAATGGTAGCATTCAAGAAGAGAAACCTAAACAAAAATACAATCTAATTATTTCCTACGTATTCTAATTTACAGCTCACTACAAAAAATTAATTTCCCCCTTTTTATTTTATTTTGATTTTGATTAATGTGAAACACTCATTATGTCACACGGGAGAGTGTTCTTAGATGCAAATTCTGTTTCTGTCACTGCAACTCTCCCTTCCAGCTGTTTACATTGAATAGAGACCCGTCAATCAGTACTAATTCAAAACTACACAGAGCTTGTGTTAGTATCTCATGGTTTCTGAGTCAAACCTTTCCAAAGCTCACAACTATGGGAAAAACAGACCAAAATAAAAGAGCCACCTCTTCTCACTAGATAGGAAAAACCAATTAACTCTGAACCTGACACTCCAAACAACTTTGGGACGACTTCCAACAAGAAAAGATCTGTCAAAGAAACAATATTTCAAACTAGGATGGATTCTTCTTGTTTCTCAAATTGGTCTTTAATTAAGACACCCCAGGGAAAAACAGAGCCATGAAGTAGTTAGGCTTAGCTTCCAGGTCTCTGGATATGTGGTATGTTCAAAACCATGATCCTCTGGCAAAATTTTAACACTCACAGAAACACTGTTTAGCTGCTTTTGAACTGCCATAATAATATGTCATTTCTTTTCTTAAAAAATAAGTTTCTGACAAGTAAATTGGTATGATTCTAAAACTAAACTCACCTGGTTTAGTAGCAGCTTTCACTTAATAACCACTTCAAAGTCCACGAATTGGGCAATGTAACACAAAAAGGGCCTCGTTCTGAACTCTGCTTACACAGTTTTACTCTTTCTTGACCTGAGAAATTCAGGAACCACTATTTTTAGGCCGGTGAAAAAAAAATTTAATGAGAAAGTGGGGGAAAATGTGATCCCTCAAATATCATATATAAATACCTGAAATGGAGTAAATTATGTTAGGGTGTCTTTGAACTAAATTATGTTGCTGCTGCTGCTAAGTCGCTTCAGTCGTGTCCGACTCTGTGCGACCCCATAGACGGCAGCCTACCAGGCTTCGCGTCCCTGGGATTCTCCAGGCAAGAACACTGGAGTGGGTTGCCATTTCCTTCACCAATTTAAATATCTAAATAGAGCAAATTATACTAGGGTACCTTGATACACTGCAACCCTCAGACCCAAAGAAAGAGACATCACAAATAATGGTCCACAGACATGTGTGATCTTTTTAAATGGCCTTAAATACTGTGCAGATTTGAAGTACAGGAGATTGTGACGTAGAGGAGAGTGGTATCCAAGAGACACTGGCTTCATACTACTCATCTGACCTTCAGCTGAAGCTTTTACTCTCTGAACCCTAGTGTTCTAAGTTGTAAAATGAAAAATAAAAAACAAAAAAACAGTACCTAGAAAGAAATTTTTGCAAGGATTAAGTGAGAAAACATGTCTAATACAGTGATGCACATAATACGCACTAAATAGCTGCTAGTTCTGAACCGTAACAAAACTTCCCAGCAAACAGTGCAATAGGCATCAGCATCCCCAGTTTACAGAATAAGAAACTGGGACTCAGCTCAACTAGTTTGCTGGAAGGTACACAGGTGTTAAGTGGCAGAGCCAGGTATTTAGAAGCAATAAGCAGAATCATAACATATTAATAGCAGACTTTCATTGTGTGCCTCCAATGTGGTGGGCATTAACCTAAGCTCTTCAAGATGTTATCCAATGTAGTCTTCTAAGGACCCTATGACATTCACACTATCATCTTCATTTTATAGATAAGGAAACAATGAGCCTCAGAATACCTGAACAATTTTAAATTTCTCAGCAACTACTTATTAAGTCCTTATGATATTCCAGGCATGGGGGACTCAAGCACCAGAGGACAGACAGGATTCTTGACTTCTCAACTTTACAAAACTCATGCCTAACCAATCTTAGAAGGCCGTCACCTTAGAGATTGAGGAAGACATCAATCTAAAACTGGATGTCATCATTAACTGACACTTTGGGGAAAAATATAATTACCAACCATTTGTAAACCTTTTCTCATTAATCCAACACTTCTCTAGTATACAAAATAATTGTTATTTCTGCTTTATAGTAAAGTGAAATACAGAAATATTAACAATATTGGATCTAAGGGTTAAAAACAGTTTTCAGAAGTGAAAATATAGACAGAACATTGCTGAGGAATTGGAACCTAGACACCAAATGAGCCCTTCCAGAGCCACAGACTCAGTTTCCCCCATGAAGAGAGTCTGGGGCACCCTCCTTTTACCCTGCATCCTAGTGACCAGATCTAGACACAGCTAAGATTTATATACACAAACTCCACTATCCCTTCCAGTTTCCTGTATTTGAGACAGAACCTCCTGGCCGTACCACCACTCTGCATAGGTACAGCAGGCATCTTTCACTTCGTTTACAAGGGAAATCACGTTTTCAACTGTACAAGGCATGGCCCTGCCCTCAGTTGTGTATCTGGGTTTCTCCTTTGGGGTAGGGTAAGACATGTTTGTTTTTCCCGAAGTGGTCCAATCCCCACCTCAACTCCTAACTCTTAATCTTACAAAAGAGTCAAAGCAGAATATATGCACCCTGCTCAAGAACAGAGCCTCTTCTTCAACATACTAGTTGAGTGACCCTTAGCAAGTCTTATCACCTCCCCAATACTCCCATTTCCTCATCTGTAAATGGGATGATAACAATAGCACCCAACTCAAATGGTTATTGTAAAGATTACATAACAAAGTATCGAGCACAATGCCTGGCACAGGAGACCTCAAGAAATATTATTAATGGTTCACTATATTTATTAATATTATAACTCCACTTTACTATTTCTTTCCAATATACCCAGATCCATACAATACTACTTACAAGAAATACTAGGAAAAAAATAATAGTAAAAGAGGAGATAAATTTTTTAAATGAGACCTCCAGACTCTGCCTGTGCTGTGTGACTATTAAAATAATGACAATACTGACAGAAACTGTTGAAGTTTTTCAAGCCAGCAAGTGAATGTGTTTTTTCTCCTCTATTGACAATTCAGCTGAGTAAATAGATTGTCGTGTGTGTGTGTGTGTGTGTGTGAGAGAGAGAGAGAGAGAATGTGTGAGAGAGTGTGTACGTGTCTGTGTGTGAGAGACAGAAAAAAACATTAAAAAGTAATCATGGTCTTATGTCTAGAAATACTAACTAGAAGACCCTGAGTTAGAAAATCAAGGCCATCTTTGAAGACTACATTCTTTTTTAACACACGGAAAATATGGGGAGGCAAAATCTTGACGTCAGCTCCAAAGGCATCAAGGGAAATGAAACAGTTACCTAATAGACTATATATATATAATTATGGTGATAATCGGTGTTTTTAGCTATTGTAACTTTAAAAATATATTTAAAAAATAATTTTATGCAGTGAAAACAAGGACTTTTTCTTAACCTTGGAGAGAGATACTTGATAGAAAAGAGTCCTCTGAGAATAGAAGAGAAGGAGCTAACTCAAGGCTTAAAGACAAAGAATGAGTCATGTCTTTAGAAAATCCACATTTACCCTCATCCACTCTTGAGTCTCTCTGCGTGCATGCTCAGTCGCTCAGTCATGTCCAGCTCTTTAGGACCCCCTAGACTGTAGCCTGCCAGGGGCTTCCCAGGTAGCTCAGTGGTTATGAATCCACCTGCCAGTGCAGGAGATGCAGGAGACACAGGCTCGATCCCTGGGTCACGAAGATCCCCGACCCAGGGATCGAGCCTGTGTCTCCAGGGGATGTTCCCGACCCAGGGATCGAGACTGTGTCTCCTGCATCTCCTGCACTGGCAGGTGGATTCTTAACCACTGAGCTACCTGGGAAGCCCTCTTGAGTCTCTGAGCATGCTGGGACTAGACAGGTCTACAAATGCTTAAAGTGGTAGCCATAACCTGACATGGATGACATGGATGACAAGGTAGACATAACCTAACAAGGAAGCTACCTTGTTACTTTTCTTCTGATTTTTCAGTAGGGGTTGTTTAAATAAAAGTATCAGATCAGTTGATTAACCTTAGTACACAGATATTTCTCCCTGACATACATTACAAAGCCCTTTCTTCCTCTCAGTATTCAAGTATGTTCTGTGTGTGTGTGTATATATATATATATATATATATATATATGTATATATATATATACACTAATAAAAAAGGCACTGACTAATGTCAGTATCTAACTGAAAAACAATTAAGGAACAATAAACTCTGGAAAAGAGCAGGAAAGAGGTATGAATTTTGAGCCTGGTAAATCATTTAAAGCAGCAATTTCCAAACTTCTTTGACTGTGCACCACTATCAGTAAACGCCTTCTAGGTTGGCCTTTACCATGCACGTGCCATTTAAAAATATGTACAACTGTACTAATATTACATGCATATTGCAAAACACAAACACAAAATAACATTTTAAAGGTAAAGTTTAACATGAATATAAATCAAAGTTTCTTCCTGAACCAAAACAGCTCTTGCTGCAAACTACCTGGAGTGAGCACAACCCATTTGGAGATCCTGATTTTAGAGATCAGGAGCAAGTGAGACACAAAGATCTACCATGAGAGCTACCTTTCTGCCTGTCCCTACCACCTCGCTTACTGTCTACATGAATGTTTCTTAAAGGGGAGTCCAGGGGCCACCTACATCCAAAGTGTCTGAAGCACCTGGAGGTTCCCAGTTTCCACTCCTGACTTAAACAGTAGGCCTATCAGCCGTCATGATTAACAAGCTCCCTAAAGAATTTTTATGCACACTAATGTTTGAATCAAACCCCAGGACCTGGTTGCCTTTGCTCCTTCCTTCTGTGGTCCCCAAGGAAGTCAGAAGAAGGAAAAGTATATGGTTAGAGTGTTTTTTGGCAAAACACACACACAACCATCACCACATCACAATCACTGCAAGCGCAACAGCAACAACAACAAAAAATCTCTAAAAAGAAAATCACTTTTAAGAGGTAGAAACACCATCAAAACTGCAGAGCTGTTTGCTGGTATCGACCCTCCACCATTTGTTGAAATTTTAGTCTTTCTTTCAAACAAAGGATATCACATTCCTCCACTAAAAAAAATTACAAAATTTAAAGATTAAAAATATAAAAACTGATATAATTCAAATATACTAAGAACTGTGTGTGTATATTTTTGCTCCAACACACTGGTCCAGTGATTTAAAGACAGCAAAGATGCTTCTTTGTAAATCTCCTTTGTTGTCAACATCCACAAAGGTGACCAGGACCATTTGAAAAAAATAATGGAAACAAGACCCTACTGGAAGCTGAAAGAAAAAAACAACCATATTTTCTCAAAAGAAGAGAACGAATCACCCAACTGTCGATACAACTTCTCTAGGCTGATGATATTTAAAAACTCAGTCTGGAGGTGAAAGATTCTTTATTCAAACATCCCAATCTATTTAAAGTTTTCCAAGTTCTTTTACAGACTTTTATGGCAAATTTTGCTAGTATGATACAGTGGAAAACTACTCTACCAGTATCATCCTCTGTGTTCTGTGCTTAAGTTGCTCAGTCATGTCCCACTCTTTGGGATCCGATGAACTGTAGCCTGAGAGGCTCCCTTGTCCATGGAGATTCTCCAGGCAAGAATACTAGAGTGTGTTGCCATGCCCTCCTCCCAAGGATCATCCCAACCCAGTGATCAAACCTAGGTCTCCTGCATTGCAAGTGGATTCTAACCATCTGAGCCACCAGGGAAACCATGAGTACTGGAGCAGGTGGCATATCCCTTCTCCAGGGGATCTTTCAAACCCAGGAATCAATGGTGTACAGAATTGCAGGTGGATTCTTTACCAGCTGAGCTACCAGGGAAGCCCTGTATCATCCTCTAACCACAGACAAATATAGAGATCATGATTTATTACCTACTAAATTCTGAATTCTGACACTTTATTGATCAAACATCTTTCTGTAGTTACTCTCATCAGTAACACTTATAAAAAAAAAAACTAGTTTGTTCTTTTGTGTTATTTGCTGGGGGCGGGGGTGGTTTTAACTTTATAAAATACCTTCCTGATATAATTTTGATGATACCATGATAAATAAAAGGCTTCCCAGGTGGCACTAGTGGTAAAGAACCCGCCTGCCAATGCAGGAGACGTAAGAGACATGGGTTGACCCCTGGGTCAGGGAAGATCCCCTGGAGGAGTGGCCATGTGGCACTGATCTGATCACGTGAGATGGAAGCTTGGAGCTCTGGAAAAGCCTTTCTTTGCCTTTCTGATAAAAAGTATGTAAGTGGCTATCCCTCCGTAAGCCCTCACCCTTTTTGCCTTGAGAGCAGCCTTGGTGGAGCTGGAGTAGACACCTTCTAATCCAAGGGAAATAACCAAGAGAAGCAAAGGAAACACCAGCTCTGCCTTTGTAAGGTTGTTAAACCAGCACCAAGAGTCATCTACCTCTGTACATGTCATTCTCTTGAAAAAAAACAATCTTTTTTAAGCCATCATTAGTCAATTCTTCTGTTTACTTCAGTAGAAAATATCCCTGGCTGATAAATACCTTCTTTTCCTACCATATTTGTAAAATCTAATTCAAATATCACCAAATATCAGAATTTTCCTTATTCTTCTGAACTAGTAAAGAACTCTATCTGTATAAAGTCTCAGCATGTTTTTACGTTATTATTATGACTTTTTCTCACTGGAGGTAAATTTCTTGAGGGTGGAGGTCCTGTTTCATTCATTTTTGGCTCCCCACAAAGCACTTAGAAGGATGACTAGCAATCAGAAGTGTTTAGCTTAATATTCATTGAATGAATTTATTGATAATGAATGATAATCTCCTTTGTCAGTTAGACAACAATAATCAAATTCACAAATCTCCTATGGAAATGACTTCTGTGTAGACTCTATTTACTTACTCTATCTGTATTTACTCATTCATACCTCAGCATTAATCTATTAATCTATGTGCAAGGCAATATATTACATGCCAAAGGAGCAGAAATCGATTTGATATAGTTTGTGACTTCAAATAAAGTAATTTATTGTAGAAAAATACATATTCACTTAAATTATGCCCTATGGTCTATTTCAGATGTCAGCACTTGAAAGAGTTACTTAATCTAGGTATCCCTGCTATAGAAATGGCATTCAAAATTCAAGATATACTTATTTTCATTTATAAGCAATTTCAAACCCACAAACAAGTGAAATTCTAAAAGTACATTTTTATAGGAAACCTAGACTACTTTCTCAAACAAATCACTTTTTAGATTATGGTTAAGTATTTGATCAGCCTCAGATGCTTGTATAACTTTAATGGGCATAATTATGGACCAAATACTTCCAACATGAACATTAAGTCAGTGAAGAAGGAAATTAAAAAAAAATTAAATCAACCCCATGCTACCCTACTCCTTGTTTGGGTTTGGAGTTAGCTCAAGGCAAAAACTCCAAATAAATGAATGTGTTATTAAGATCTTACCTTCCTTAAGAGGCTTCTCTTGCCTACAAACTAAGCTGAAAGTGCCTTTCAAATATTAATAATCACTCCCCTTCCTACATCACAGAAGGGTCCCTAACCATCATTAAAAACATTACCTTTCAGACCCTAAGTCCTCTCTTTACTTCAGGAAGAAGAATGAAGTCAATGTGATTCACACTAATTTGCAAGGGTGCTTCCCAGAGTATCTGTCTTGTAAAAGGAGAGTGTGCTACTCTGTTCCATCACCAACCCATCTCCCATCAATGTGAGGTGAACATTTCCACCATGTAGGGGAGACTTTCTTGACACAAATCTGTAATGAGCCAACTTTGGAGGTGGGCTTCTCTATCCCAATCCATCTGTTGCTTCTCTTTCCCATCCCTGGACTCACTGTTCACAAGGAACCTTCTAAAAATGTAGACCATTCAACAACAAATACGAAGGCACTACGATGTGGCAAAGAGCCGCTTTTACCCCTTTTCCTACAGTAGACACAGCAGGGATTCTAATAAGGAAGAGACAATGGGTGAACAGGGGCAACCTGTTGGATTTATTATGGGTCATGTAAAATTTGGCAACCATCTGTACTTAAGGGGTTGAAGACTTTAATTAAAGCAAAATCGTGATTACCAGGAATTTCACTGTTCTTTCCCACTGTAGACTCCAGCAAAGGCTGTAGGTGCATGCATGCATGCGTTCGTGTGAGTGTGTGTGTGACTGAGTGACCTTGACCTTTAGGAACTGTCAAAGGCAGTAATGGACATAAACTATTTTCGGGAGTTTTTTTTTAATCTGAGGAAAGTCTTGCATTTGTTCTTAAGTAAGGCTGGACAAGGAAACTAAAACATCAAGTTTCTTTGATTCTAACTAATATTATCCTGGCAATGTTTACAATACAGGATATCTCAGGCTCACCAAGGGTCCCACTGGTAGACTTCTATCAATAGCTAAAAAGAATGGCAAGACCTGAATATATCTTAATAAGTGTTTATACAAGATTAAAGTATTTCTAAATTGGTCTAGAATGAACACAATACTCTGAGTCTTTAGTAATAATAAGTTTGGAAAACACAATCATAAATTTCATTACAAAGGAACAAATTGGGGAGACAGAATACATTCCAGGAAAAGTGACACCTGAATTGATGAGGCAATCTACATAAAAAATTAAAATGTGATCCAAAATGGAGCTTATTTTAATGAAGTAACAGATATTACTTCTATTTTTTCCTGCTGATATAAGTATTAGTTTTAAGTTATTTATTTTTACCTATAAAAGTAGGCATTTTAAATAAATATTATTTATTAAATATATAATAAATATTGCCCTTAGGAATTAAAGATAACATTATACCTGGCAAATAACTTTCAGTCCTACTTTTTAAAACCTATCCATTTCATGAAAGAAGTCTAAACAATATATATATATATATTTGTTAAAAATGTTGCACAAATGGTAAGCCTATAAAGAAAGCTTTTTCACAGAAGTCTAGATCATAACCGCCACAGGAAGGAGTGGGGAGTGCACACCTCCAGGTGGTCATTTCTGAGATGGTGATAACATTTGTCTTCCCTGGGTAAGTGTCATGTTCAAGTCCTAACTCCGGTACCTAAGAATCTGAACTTATTTGAAAACAGGGCCTTTACAGCTGTAGTTATGGGCTTCAATTCAATATGATCAGTGTACTTATAAAAAGGGAAACTTTGGGAGAACACCATGTGAAGATGAAGGCAGAGATGGGGGTGATACACCAACAAGCCAAGGAATGCCTAAGATTTCCAGAAAAGCACCAGAAGCTAGCAGAGAAGCAGGGAACGCATTCTCCCGCACCATCCTTAGAAGGCACCAACTCCACCTGCACCTTGATCTTGGTCTTCTGTCCTCTGGAAAGGTGAAACAATAAGCCACCTAGTGTGTGGGGCTTTGTTTCAACAGCCCCAGAAAAAGAAAACAGTAAGGTAACTATTTTTAAAATTATTTTTAAACTGTATACAAATGTTGTATGGACTTTTCTGAATTCATACTTTAATTAACAATATAAATAAAAAGTAAAAAAGAAGTTCTATTCCTATTGTAAAGGTAAGGGAAAAAAAATGAAACTCTGCAGAAGAATCAAGATGGACATATTAGGTTAGGTCTCCGGGCTGGAAAATAAATGAAGTCGTAGAGCTTAAGAGTAGGAGAAGCAACCGAAGGCAGCAACTAAACTGTGAGGACCCACATCTTGCCTTTCCTCAAAAACTGAGAATGTTTAGATGTTAATCTATTTCTAACCTAGGACAAACTGATAGTAGAGAACCAAAATCAAGTTCAGCTGTTGTACCACTAACGACTTGACTCCTTTTATCCTACGTTTTAAAATGTCCTTCCCAGGTTTATAAAATCACTTTTATTACTAGCCAGATATCTAAACATGTTTTAAAATTTTAGTCCCCACGACTGCAAATGCCCTTAAAAAACAGTTTTAATTTCATGTCTCATTCAGCCTACATGCCTGTGTCTCTTTGCTCTTCTCAATTAGTTTCATTATGTTAAGTTATTAGTAACACGGATTTCTTTCACTTATTTACTTACAAGAGGGAATCCCACCTGATATTCTTTTCTAAATCATGGCAGGGCACAAAAATTAATTTCTAATGCCTCTTTTCTCTAAAAGATGTTTCTAAAAATAAACATTTTTGTCCATACATCTACTAATTCCACTATCTACCATTTATTTGTCATCACCAGAGTAAGATTTTTGCAGCTAGGACCTGCAAGTCTACAAGGCTAATGTTAATCTCATGAGATTCAGAAGTAGCACAGTGGGAAATGGGAAAGCAGACATTCAAATCCGGCACCTAAAGTTCTCCCATTTGTCTGATATAACAAAGTCCATCAAAACCTACACATTCAACTCCACAAAAGCAGCAAAGTAGGAAGAGCATTTGGTTCAGACTTTTTTAACTGCAATTTTGGGGACATAATGTGGGCCATATCTTCTCAAAACCTTTAGGGTAATTCTGTATGATATCATTTATATGTGGAACATAAAAAATACAACAAACTTGTGAATACAACAACAATTTAAAAAATCAACAGACTCAAGAGAACAAACTAGTGGTAACTAGCAGGGAGAGAAAAGTAGGAGGGGAAGTACAGGGGTAGAAGATTCAAAGGCACAAACTATCACATACAAAATAAACTACAAAGATAGAGTATACAACATAAGAAATATAGCCAATATTTTATAACTATAAATGGAGTATAACCTGTAAAAACTGTGATCATTATATCACATACATGTAACATATAATATTGTACATCAACTATACTTCAATTTTTAAAAACTTTAGGACATTATTGGCATATTTTTTCCCTAATGAAATAGTTCTGTGGTAACCAGCCTCCAGGATGGGTCCCAATAACCCCTCACCTCCTTGTATTTCACTTTGCATAGTTCCGATCCACACTGTAGCATGGCTGGTCCCTGTGACCAATGAAATATGACATCACATTTTCAAGATAAGGATCAAAAAGACTGCAGCTTTCATTTAGGGTCTCTACTCAGACCCTCTCTCTGCCTCTCATCACTCAATCTGATGTAAACCAGCTGCTACTCTAAGGACACTGAGGCAGCTTAGGAAAAGTCTAGGAGGTAAGGAAATGAGACTCAACATCCAGCAAAGAACTGAGGTTTGCCAACAACCACATGAGCTGAGCCACCTTGGAAGCAAGACTCCAGGCAGCATTTGACAGCAATCTCGTGAAAGACCCTGAGCCAGAACCACCCAGGAGACATTTCAAGATTCCTATCCCTCAGAAACTGTGTTATATAAGTATAATGGTTATGAAAAGTAATGTGATTTAAAACTTGAAAATGTACCATTTTTATACTTTATTATTGGATTTAGGAAACATGTAATCTGTAATTACATTCCAAGTATAAACCTGGTAAATTCATAGACATAATATAGCTTAATACATATATAAGACTCCAACCCAGATCATCTTAAGAATTTAACACCAATGATTCAAATCAAAACATTTCATATACACTTACATTATATATGGCATATATATTAATAATTTTTTAAATAGTTTGGTTAGATTTTCACAACTGTCATTTCTTAATGCTTCTCTAATTATACCTTTTTAAATGTCCAAACTTCTTCTCTGGCAGAATAAACAGGCTGTTGTGCCAGTGGTGAAGAATCCACCAGCCAATGCAGGAGACATAAGAGACTCAGGTTCGATTCTTGGACCGGGAAGATCCTCTGGAGAAGGAAATGGCAACCCACTCCAGTATTCCTGCCTGGGAAATCCCATGGACAGAGGAGCCTGGTGGGCTACAATCCATAGGGTCTCAAAGAGTCGAACACGACTTAGCAACTAAATCTACCTACACTGTAAATCATGCATGCTAAGTTGGACACAATTGAAGCGACTTAGCATGCATGATTTATAATGTAGGCAGATTTAGTTGCTAAGTCACGTTCCATTCTTTGAGACCCCATGGACTGTAGCCCACCAGGCTCCTCTGTCCATGGGATTTCCCAGGCAGGAATACTGGAGTGGGTTGCCATTTCCTTCTCCAGGGGATCTTCCTGACTCAGGTATCAAACTCAGGTCTCCTGCATTGCAGGCAGATTCTTTACCAACTGAGCCACCAGGGAAGACCCTTGATTTATTACAGATACTTCAACTAAATCCTTAGAATTTCCTCTACGCATATGGAATTTTAAATGTCTTCATTGAAATATTTCTTTCTCTTCTATTTACATCACAATAGATGTATATATTAACAACTGGATTTTTTTTTTTTATTTAAATGGTAAAAATAATGATGGGAGGAAGCTCAGCCCATTTATTATAAAATATCTGGTATATGAGACAGGAACCCGGGATCTGGAGTTCAGGGGACCTGGGTAGGAATCCTGACTATAAAATTTACTAACTGTGTGCCCTTGGGCAATTTACTTAACCTCTGTACTGCTGCACCCTTATTTATAAAACAGCAAAAATATCACCTATCCCACAGGGTTGAAAAAGGAATGGGTAATGCAAAAGATAGTTTTAGCACAGATTCTAGCATAAATCAATGAGTATTTGTTATATTTAGTGTTGCAAAAAGTAAAACAAAGAGCTGAAAAAATGTCCCAGATGGGGACAATAATGTTTTGGAGATTAGTAGTTATAGTCCAGCATTATTTTTATTAGTATGATCACTTTGGAACTCAAATTTTAGGGAAGTCAGAATAATTATTATTTGAATACAGTTGTCAGTTATAACAAGGAAGAAGAGACAGTGAAAACGGTATCTTCCATTAAGTAATGGCATCTTAGACTCCTCCAAACCACAGCTTCTCCCCAGTCTACTTTTCCTTTTTCTGAAACAATAACAAAAGCCCTAAATACTAAGCATCAGGATTTTTTATGCCTTGCAACTCTCTATTACTTAGTATTTATATAGACCTTTATAACCAATAAAGAATTTTCCATGAATTATCTCACTGAATTACATACAAAATTCCAGCTAAAGACTGAATATGTTTATTTCAAATATAAAATTAATTTAAATATCAAAATGGGGAGCTCTATTCTACACTAACGACTGCTTCTGTCTCTTAAATGGTTCTTCCCTGGGGGAGATGGGCTGGCTAGAAGCTGCAGGCCATCATATCCTTACTCGTGCTCAGGGAGCCAGTACACCCTCCTCAGTGTCAACGATACAAGCATACCCACTCCACACTCTCTTTCTGTCGCCAGCACTTTGAGCTAAAAGAGGACCATTCTTCAAAAAGCTGAAGAACACACTTCCAAAGTTTTTTCCTGCCTGTCACCTGCCCACCTCCCCCGCCACAACACACAAATTGCTTTGGAACAGCCCAATCCATTATCTTTTTTAGCAGCTCATTGTTTTGGTTTAATGTCCTTATCTGCTGTCTTCCCTCACTTGGCAAAGCTCTTATCGAATGTTACTCTGTATTTAAAATCTAAAAGATAGCTAATATAGCGTTTATTACAGAAAATACAAAAAAGCATTCAGAACTGCTTATGTTTTAAAAGAAACCTCCTTAGCCCCAGAAAGTGTCATTTTTATCATTAAATTCTATCCAGAGTTTCTTCAGGATCATTACCTATTACCACTAACAATAAGAAAAGTCACTGGATAGTACCCATTGAAATAATAAATACCTTTCAGAAGGGAAGGAGATAAAGAGATCTTGAATTAGAAGGAATGTGGATTAAAATTGTGGTATACATTCCTAAACTTTAGTATATTTTTAAATTTCATATAATGCTAGTAATCTATCTCTTATTAATGCCTGTACTTAAAACAGTTACATTTAGAAATATAAACTCTTCTTAAGAGAGCATTTTTCATCATTTATTAATCATTTATTAAACAATCTGTCTAGTTCTAACTTTATGCTGATGCTATTACTTGCAGTTTGAAATAAATCAGTAGTATTTAATAGTTTTTAGTTTTGAAATTCATTTTTAACAATTTCAATAATAAACATCAGTCTTTATATTTTTCAGTTCAAACCAATATTAATCAACCAACTCATTCTGCAGGATATCAGCATTTATAGTAGGAAGACCTTCTTCAAAACATTTCATTACCATCCTGTCCTTTCCCTCCCCCTAATATAGTAAGGCCCGAAACTCAAACAGAATCACACAGTTTCTCAATAATAGCAAGAAACAACACGCCACTGTACCAAAATACTTTTTTTTTTTTTCAAAAAGCTTTCATTTTTTCTAATTGCTTTTTATGACTCCATAATTTTAAATGAAAATTATGTGAGGGGCTTCAGATTTGTGTTTGATTATTTATTTAAGAGTATTTAACTTAGACAATTGAATATCATATGCCGTTCTGTATTTGAACTTCTGAACTACTCTCTTCATTCTTTTACTTTTTATTTACCACTAAAATATAGCTTTCTAAAAGAATTTAAATAAGACCACAGCTGATTAGCAGAGAAGACAGCTTCCCACCCAAAAAATGGTTGTTAGATCTCTTCCTCAGAGGGTTTATCTGGAAATTAAATGAGATAACATGTTTAATGCTCTGAGCACATGGCCTGAGACCCAGAAAGAGTTCAACACAAGTTGCCTTCATCACAAAGATGATGACGATGAAGAAGATGGAGAGTGTGGCCATACAGGGTATCAGACAATCCTCACACTATGACTAACCCAGGGGCATCTTCAATTTGAGATATACAGCAATTTATCATAACATGTTATACAGATTTTGTGTGAAAGACAGCAAAACCAACATAAGATGGCATCACTACAACCAGACAGGAATTCACATTTTTTCAGAGAAATGTTATTAGGTTTCAAATTACTGGTAAAATATTACTTTGGGTTTTAAACATTTGTTTCTGTAATGGAAATAGCAACAAAATATTTTCAAGTTTAAAAATGTTTATTTCAAGAACTGCCATGAAATTGCCATTTACGTGGGGAATTAAGCAGCAAAAACATTTCTCTAAATACTTCCAGAGGTTGGTGAATATGTTTAAACACACATGCTGAGGAAAACACAACAAACGGAAACACAATATACTGCTGTCGGTGTTCTTAGGATTAAATGAAACTGTCTTACTCCAGGCTTTCATCTCCTACTATTTCTTAAAGTGTCACTATTAAGTTTTACATAAGTCCTCTGCTTTTTCCTCATTTTATGCTAAACATTAAGTATACATTTTGTATAAATAAAATTCATGGATAAGCAAAGATTATATTCTATAGTAAAGGATAAAAATAATGTTTAAAAACTCAAATGTATGACAGCATTTGACTAGCTGATGGAGTAATGAGGAAAATCATTTTCATTATCTTTGATTTAATAAAAGCTGTAATAGTATACAGAATAACTGCTTCCCCCACCCTCAACCCCCAAAAAATGTCTGTAATTTGACACTCCACTGTGATGGTCTTGGTGATTTGTCTAAGACGCTGTCTCAGCCAACTACCTCTGGGGCACAGGAAGAGATAGGTCTCTTTAGTTTCCATGTGTATTTGAACAGATTCTTTTTATATTAACACAGGATTTTACTTTCACTTTTGTCCTGTTCCAAGACATCTTCAAGGATATAACCATATAATAAGACATGGCTTTTCCATGGCTACTGTAATAAACATTCTTTTTGCTGCTTCTCTCCCAAACTCCTTACATGAGTTAGTTAATGACTATAAAGAATAGTTAAGTCAGGGGCCCTCCCTGGTGGTCCAGTGGTTAAGAATTCACCTTGCAATGCGAAGGACATGGGTTCGACCCCTGGTCTGAGAAGACCCCGCATGCCAAGGAAACCCCTGTGCCACAACTACTGAGCCTGTGTTTCAGAGCCTCAGAGCTGCAACTGCTGAAGGCCACAAGACCTAGAGCCTGTGCTCCAAATAGAGAGGTCCAAGGAGAAGCCCACACAACTAGAAAATGGCCCTGGCTTGCCGCAACCAGAGGAAGCCCACACACAGCAACGAAGACCCAACACAGCCACAAGTAAAACAAATAAGTAAATTTTTTTAAAAAGAATATTTAAGTCGGGGGGGGGGGTGGGGGGCGGAAATCTATTTAAATACAAAGAAAGTAGAAAAAGTAAGGAAACCCTCCTGGATAATTTCCATTTTAAAGTTCTTCCATGTGTTTGATTACTATCTTATAATCAAATATCCTCTTTTCTTCTAAAGCCCCCTGATACAAATCTGGAAGGATAGGAAATGCTACAGATTCTACCTAATTAACAATTAATCATAAATCACACAAAATGAAAATGAAGGATCACATATAACATTAGACATGAGGTATTCTATGAAAGTGCTGCACTCAATATGCCAGCCAATTTGGAAAACTCAGCAGTGGCCACAGGACTGGAAAAGGTCAGTTTTCACTCCAATCCCAAAGAAAGGCAATGCCAAAGAATGTTCAAACTAACACACAATTGCACTCGTCTCACATGCTAGTAAAGTGATGCTCAAAATTCTGCAAGCTAGGCTTCAGCAGTATGTGAACCTTGAACTTCCAGATGCTCAAGCTGGTTTCAGAAAAGGCAGAGGAACCAGAGATCAAATTGCCAACATCCATGGATCATCGAAAAAGCAACAGAGTTCCAGAAAAACATTGATTTCTGCTTTATTGACTACGCCAAAGCCTTTGACTGTGTGGATCACAATAAACTGTGGAAAATTCTGAAAGAAATGAGCATACCAGACCACCTGACCTGCCTCTTGAGAAACCTATATGCAGGTCAGGAACCAACAGTTAGAACTGGACATGGAACAACAGACTGGTTCCAAATAGGAAAAGGAGTACGTCAAGGCTGTATATTGTCACCCTGCTTATTTAACTTATATGCAGAGTACATCATGAGAAACGCTGGACTGAAAGAAGCACAAGCTAGAATCAAGATTGCTGGGAGAAATATCAATAACCTCAGATTTGCAGATGACACCACCCTTAAGGCAGAAAGTGAAGAGGAACTACAAAGCCTCTTGATGAAGGTGAAAGAGGAGAGTGAAAAAGTTGGCTTAAAGCTCAACATTCAGAAAACGAAGATCATGGCATTTGGTTCCATCACTTCATGAGAAATAGATGGGGAAACAGTGTCAGGCTTTATTTTTGGGGGCTCCAAAATCACTGTAGATGGTGACTGCAGCCATGAAATTAAAAGACATTGACTCCTTGGAAGGAAAGTTATCACCAACCTAGATAGCACATTAAAAAGCAGAGACATTACTTTGCCAACAAAGGTCCATCTAGTCAAGGCTATGGTTTTTCCTGTGGTCACGTATGGATGTGAGAGTTGTGAAGAAGGCTGAGCACCGAAGAATTGATGCTTTTGAACTGTGGTGTTGGAGAAGATTCTTGAGAGTCCCTTGGACTGCAAGGAGATCCAACCAGTTCATTCTGAAGGAGATCAGCCCTGGGATTTCTTTGGAAGGAATGATGCTGAAGCTGAAACTCCAATACTTTGGCCACCTCATGCAAACAGTTGACTCACTGGAAAAGACTCTGATGCTGGGAGGGATTGGGGGCAAGAGGAGAAGGGGATGACAGAGGATGAGATGGCTGGATGGCATCACTGACTCGATGGACGTGAGTCTGAGTGAACTCCGGGAGTTGGTGATGGACAGGGAGGCCTGGAGTGCTGTGATTCATGGGGTTGCAAAGAGTCGGACACGACTGAGCGACTAAACTGAACCGATCCTTTTCATAAGCTACCTGACTTCAGTCACCATACTGCCCTTTGTGGAGTATGCTTCAGCTGAGATGGACTATACATAACAGTACTACATGCATACTTACTACCTGATGGACTCAGAGAATAAGCTCTTCACCTCTGTAAACCTGAGGATACTCAGGGGTTTCAACACAAAGTGGTGGTGCCCCGCCGAGCACTGTTCGCTCATTCTCAAGGCTCCCGCTGAAGGGACTCCCTCCTCTGCTATCACAGTCATAATTAAGTCTGTGTTTGCCAGAGACTTTAACACAATTCATGCAAACTGCAGATGTCTCAAAAGAAAGAAGTCTAAAAATGACAAAATGACATTAGAATCATAGTATGTGAAGTATCTACTTCTATAATTGTAAACACAGTTCTTTCAAATGTTTAGCTTATTTCAATTGTCCAAACTTACTCGAGGTCAATACTCATCTTTGGAGTCTTTCTTTGATTTACCCTTAAGGTGTGCAAATACACACACCCATACACACCTATTAAACACCAGGCATCTTCTATCAAAAGTCAGACTAAATATAAAGAATTTGTGGTTTCTGGGGAATATGAAACAATGCAAAAGTTTACAAACAAAAACATCAAGGCAAATAAACAATGTAAAGAATCTATTAAAATAAGTAGTGTGTCCAGAAACCAAGAGATAAAAGAAAAATAGCCCAGATTTCAACGGTCAAAGCAAACAGAAGTGTACTTGCCAACAGTTTGACAGAACAAGATACATACCGTGGGCAGACACTATACAGTAAATTTTGGGTCCCCTTGATTTTAAAGTGCCCAGTGGACATATGAAAGCCTATGGTCAACAGACAACTGTGTATATGGGTTTAGAGCTCAGGAGAGGCACTGGTCAAAAAGGAACAAGTGCTGTGTTGTCAGCATCTTTACTTGCTTTTATAAACCATGGAAATGAATGGTAGACTCATGTAGGGAGTAGAGAATAAGGCGAGAACCCTGAACAACAAGCAGAGAACCGGGAGGAATACCAGAAATGCATGGCATCATGCAAGTCAAGGGATCAGAGGGTCACGAAAAAGGATAGAGTGATCAGAAGCATCTGATGCTGCCAAGACATTATGGAGATAAAGACTGAGAGTGTCTATTGGTAGTAGGTCAGCTCCACTGTGGAGCTATACAAGGAAGGGGACTATAGTTGGCTGGGAAAAATTGAAAGTCATGTTAAGTTCATGGGGTGAGAAAGAAATTTGGAAGCATTTGGTTATTTGGGGAGAGTAGGGCTTTCATTTTAAAGAATTTATAAGGATAACAAGAAATAAAAATCAAAGTAGAGATTGGGGTCACAGGTTTTGTTCTAAAAGAAAAACAAAACTTTAGGTTGCACTTGAAAATGGAAAGGTCCAACTTTGAGGGAATTGATGAAGTATATTTAAAGAAATGCTGAGTGAGTCTGAGATAAAGGAGCATAGAAACAGCAGCCAGGTGTAAAAGCCACACTGAAATTTTCCTGTACTGCGTTGAGGTAGGGAGCAGGGAGTGTAACAGCAATGATTTGATAATGATAGCTTCTACGTGTAGGCTACAAATGTCCTAAACTTTAAAACTGAGAGGAAAATAAGAACTTCCATAAGTTCATAATGCTTACTTTGATTTTGCCACCAAATTCGAGAAGTATACTTTCTCCAAACTGAGAGACAGACAGGTAAGAGAGTGACTCAGTCAAACAAAAGTGACATTTTGCAGCTTTCATAATTTCTAAGAGATGACACACATGTAAAATAGATACCTGGAATAGAAAATAAATGCTTATAGTGAGCAACATTTTAAGATAGCAAAAATGAGTTACAAATTAGCAAACTCAAATGCTGACAAAGTTAAGATAGCATGCTAAAGAGCTTGTCACTGTGGCTGACACATGAATAACGCAATAAACAGTAACTATTAATGTATCATTATTAAAACTGTACAACATATGTGCAACAATATATGTACAACAAATTTTCCAGGTAGAAAAGCACAGTCCAGAGATGGCCTGTGTTTTTCAGAAGGAGAACAGTCTCTCTAAATCGATATTGAACATATAAAAGAACATTTTCACCTGGAGTTGGGAAGCCAGAGTAGACCTGGACAAAATAAATCAAGTCATTATTACAGTGGGACACCAGACCAAATAGCCATGCAGAGTTATACTCATTTCTGGAATTCAGTGCTCTCCTTGGGCAAATAGAAAGCTTCTGCCCATTAAACAGTTCTCATTAACACAGTAGAATTTCTAACTGTGTTATAGGGGAGAGCTCTGTTTCCATCCATGTAGTCTGTGTGACTATGCGTGTATGGAGATATTTAGGTATATATATCAATATGTCAGACATTACTTTGGGTTCAGGGAATTAAATGTGCCTCTTTACAATACATTAATAAATTTCTAGTTAAATTTTATCCTAAAATTATTTGAGATATATCAATATATCTGACCATGCCTGACCACCACTGAAGACAAAATTCAGTGACAGTAGATAATAAACTTTGGAGAAAGTGAGCAATGTTCAGAGTAAAGACAGAAAGGAATTAGTATATTTGAACTACTGATTCATTCTTTCCCTAGAGTCATTAATTATTTTGTTTCTTTATATATATTAAGTTCAACCAAGTTTATCAAATTTTATCCCTCTACTGGTTTGTATAAAAATAACAATCTTCACCACTATTAATAAATCATGGTAAAAAGCAAAATTAATCACAGTGTTTTTCAGTGTATGCTTACACATGATTTTCTGTGCAAAGATTTTTGTTACAGGTACTATGTACACATAGTCATGGGATGGATGAACAGTCCTTCTAGAGAAAAGATCCCTAGAAAAATGTCAGCCTCTTTGTAATCTCTTCTATTTTACATGATTAAATTTTTTTAAATTTTGGCCTAATCAACTTAAATTATTATAGGTACAATTTTGTGAAATACAGAATTAATGAAATTCAAATTTTATGGAACTATAATTGACTATAAAATAGGTCTAATATGATTCTAATTGGAAATATTCCACTGTTCCAGATTTCATCCATTTGGTGCTATCATTTGGAAGTAAAGACACTATCAATGGTATATTTGGTTCCAACTGATTTTCTTGGTTCCTTGCTTAATAGAGAGTCCTGACACATCTTGAATCTAAGACTATACTCTGTAGAATTTACAAGGGTATACTCTTAATAATGTAAAGAATTCAGCTCTGAAACCCAGAATATACTAGAAATTTCTAAGCATTTGTAAAAAATAATTTATAAAATACTTAAATTTCTCTAAAAATTTCTTTTTTTAGATCAACGGCCATGATTATGGTATGCAAAGGGTGGTTGTAGGTTTCTGACAGATATGGGGGATTTCTTTAATGAAACATAAATACGAAATAAGTATAATTAGAATTGGAATTCATTCATCCCTTCATTCAGTGTTCCAAGTGGAACTCTGTTCCAAGAATGCGTTTCACCATTGGGCATGCAAAATGAAGGAGACTAATTTCTTCCCTTCCGAAGAGGTCACAATCTCTAGAAAAACAAGCGCAGAAGAACTATAACATTTCTTTATCATCCATTACTTTGGTTAACAGTCCTGTACCCTGGATATGGACACGTAGAAGTTTAATGATAGATTCTACTAATGAACTATGATCTGTTTACCCATTTGTTGATAGACAATTTCTATGTCCCACTGTCACCTCAAGAGCACTTTCCAGTTTGATAGTTCAGCACCATCTACAGATATTTGTTTGTCATTTATATAAACATCCCCATGCAGAAAATAATTAGGGAATGCACCCAACAGAGGATATTTGGGTCTGAGTGTATTAGCTATCAGGCCATGTTCTGATAATGAATTTGCATTAAACTATATTAGAATGGTATCAGTAAATCCTATTGGGATAAAAATTGGGCTAAAAGACTAGAAAAGGGGAAAACAACGTGCCAAGTGATTGGGCATTGACAGGAGGCAAACACCAAATTTATAATTGGATCTGACTTGACTATAAACCACAGGTTATTTGGGGCTTACTGGTGGTTAAAGACGGAGAAGGCAATGGCACCCCACTCCAGTACTCTTGCCTGGAAAAGCTCATGGATGGAGGAGCCTGGTGGGCTGCAGTCCATGGGGTCGCTAAGAGTCAGACACGACTGAGCAACTTCACTTTCACTTTTCACTTTCATGCATTGGAGAAGGAAATGGCAACCCACTCCAGTGTTCTTGCCTGGAGAATCCCAGGGACAGGGGAGCCTGGTGGGCTGCTGTCTATGGGGTCACACAGAGTCAGACACGACTAAAGCGACTTAGCAGCAGCAGCAGGTGGTTAAAGAATTCACCTGCCAATGCAGGAGACACAGATTCGATTCTTGGGTTGGGAAGATTCCCTGGAGGAGGAAATGGCAACCCACTCCAAGTATTGTCTGGAAAACCCCACAAACAGAGAACCTTGGCAGGCTATAGTCCATGGGGTTGCAAAGAGTAGGATGTGACTTGGCAACTGAACATGCATGCACAAGTTATTTTAACCAAGACTTTCAAGTGTGACACATCATTAAATTAAGGTATATTCAAGAGTGCCATGCTATGCAAAGACAGGAATATATTATAAGCCATGCCACCATAACTCACAAAATGGAAATCTATTCACTTGTGATTGTTACAAAAACTATGTGGAAAAAAGAACCGTAGACTGTAACTTGCTAAACAATATCATAACTTGCTAAACAATATCATAATCTCTGCATAATAATCTTTAATGTAATACATCAGCATAATGCTAGGTGTGATCAGCAAGTTTTGACGATCTGTTTATTTTGCAATTGTAATCATTAGCTTTATAGAGATAGTTAATGATGAAATCAGAAGATAAGAAAGGTTATGATTTAGTAAAATTTGAGGATGCAAGAAGACTCAATACCTGTAAGCCAATGGAAGGTATTAAAGGCAATATAAAAGATGGGGCCTATAGCATTAACTGGATAGAATTAATAGCATTAATAGAAAAGCCCCAGAATAAAGATTGAAAACAGAAAATAAATCTAAAACAGACAGACGGAAGGTAGTATTAGGATGTCATTTCTACTCTATACTAACTCAACACAAACAGTTTTGAGTCTAGTTTCAAATCCTTACTATCTGTGACCTTACCTGTAAAGTGAAGATATTACCAAACACATCTTACTGAGTGATGGAAAAGCTTAAATAATATAAAGCAAAGGCACAAAGTGAACTCTGGGGAAGTTAAAATGTATGGATAAATAGAACAAATCAGGAAGAGAGCAAGCTTAAAAATAGGACAGATACCTGCTGTGATATAATATATTAGAATGTGAAAGCATTAACATCATAAGGATCTGTCCACTACTGAATCATGATTAAGACTAAGATTCTGCATCATATACAATTTTGGAAAGATTACATACTTGAAACCTTGGTCACTTTCTGTCCAAATAGCTGACTTCATTTTTCATTAAGCTCTAGATCCTCTCACCTATAATAATCCCCATAACAGTGATTCAGATCAATGAAAGACAAGTTTCCATAAGTCTCTTGCATTTCCGAGCATCTTGCAGGCAAGGTACTAACTATCCTTTGCTCCAAACTGTCCACTGAAGTTTGCTTGTGTAGAGAATGGCCCTGGAAGATAGAGCTAGTGTTTCTCCCTCTGAGGAAAAAGAACACATCTCTAAAAGATTTAGAGTCCCTAAGATCAGAGTTCTTGTAACACAAGCTATTGTGTGTGCAGGTATTATCTAGTCCTTTTTGCATCATCCTATAGGAATTAGGGCTCAGAGAATTACATGCTGATACCCCGGCAATTGCTAATGCTGTATTAAACTTTCCTCATCTCTGAATCAAAGGTCTTGCATCTTCTACCAGTATCCATTAAACTGCAGCAGGCCAACTTACTAGCTTGCATGTAGGATAAAGTATCAGACTCTTCAAAATTCTTGACACAGATTTTCAGGATAAATATGCTCCCTTGAGTAACTGGTGAAAATGTATGAATATGCCATTTCAGGAGATTCTTGGATGCCCTGAAGACCATTCACATACTGGTATAACACTGATGGACCATGGGTTAAAAATTCCTGCCTAAGTTAGGAGAGGTCACACTCAGTCAGAGTCTATCAAAAGTTTTTGTGACCGTGTATAGAATAAATCCGCTTTCAAGTGAATGACAGCAAAATATAGCTAGACGGTAACATCTGCCCTTGGAGCAAGACTTAGTAAAATGAACTTGAGAAGAAGTGGGGATGGGATGGATCTTGTTGAGTCTGTTATAGTTTGGTTCAACCCAAATCTAAACACCTGCTACAGATTCCTTTCTACAAAGAACACTATAGCCATCTATAAATTCCCCATTTAAATTCTATTTCAGCACTAAGTGGACACTTAAAAGCTTGGCGTCACAGCCTACCACCCAATTCTAAATCTCTTCTCTTTTACTAGCTCTATACCATATTGAGAGACTTTTAACTAGAAAAGAAAAAAAGATGGTTAGCAAGGAAAATGTGTACACCATGTGCATTTAACTCAGCTTATGACATTTCCATTTTTACACTCAATACTGTGAGAAAATTAACATTATTTCTAAAACAATGTCATGATGAGATGCTGTTAAAGTTTCAGAAGAGATATTTCAAAGTGTTGACCGACATAACTCTTGGAGGGGTAAATATGTGTGGTGTGGAGAGACAGGCAAGAACACGAAAGATTCTCTGTGTTCTACCAATTAAAGACTTGTTTATTAGTATGGCTTCCTTTTAAAAAATGAAAATAAGCTTTACTCCTGACTATAAATTGTTCTAATCAGATTGTCTCCTAATCAGTTCAGCTCATTCATGTCCAACTCTTTGCAAACCCATGGACTGCTGCACACCAGACTTCTCTATCACCAACTTCTGGAGCTTGCTCAAACTCATGTCCATCGAGTTGGTGATGCCATCCAACCATCTCATCCTCTATTGTCCCCTTCTCCTCCTGCCTTCAGTCTTTCCCAGTATCAGAGTCTTTTCCAATGAGTCAGTTATCCTTACCTAGCTATTAGGAATCTCCTAATACCTAGCTAAAATCAGCTTTGAGAAAAAGTCTCTGATGAGTAAAGAGGGAGAGACTGGAGTTACAGAAGTCCAGTTTACACCATACCATACTTTTTTCTTAAGTATTTACATAGCAGAAAAATAGAAAATTACCTCTTGAAGTACAGAGTGCTTTTAGGAAAAATATTTTGATCAGTGGTGTTAAATTATCACTGACAAGCATAATACCCTAAGGAGATAAAATACTCTTAATCTCTAGATAATATATAGAATACATGTTTGGATAATCTACATTAATTTATATTATCTTTAAAAAGTTATCTTCTTATGTTATCTATTAATAACATTAATTGGAAATGTTCAAAGAAAACAATAAATAAGTAACTGATAAATGTATTTAAAAACTCATTAATCCAGGGATTTCCCTGGTGGTCCAGGGATTAACACTCCATGTTTCCAATGATCTCTCATTGGGAAACTAAGATCCCAAATGCTGCCTGGCCAAACAATAAAACAACAACAAAACAAATATATATTTGTTCCATATATACAACATATGGAACAAAAATATATATTTGTAACATATTAAATTTAAAAAATTTTAAAGTCAGTCTATCAGGAGCAAGAAATCTTATCCAATCATAAATATTTATTAATAAATCTGTCTACCCTATGAACAGGCTTCCCAAGTGGCACAGTGGTAAAGAACCACCTGCCAATACAGGAGACATGAGTTCGATCCCTGGGTCAAGAAGATTCCCTGGAAAAGGAAATGGAAACCCACTACAGTATGACTTGCCTAGAAAATTCCATGGACAGAGGACTCTGGCATGCTACAGTCCACAGGGCTACAGAGTTGGAATGAGAGACTGAGCATGCACACACACCCTATGTATGTATGTATGTGTATGTGTATGTGTGTGTATGTGTGTGTATATAGTCACTAAGTCATGTCCGACTTTTTGCGGTACCATGGACTGCAGCATGCCAGGCTTTCCTGTCTTTCACTATCTCCTGGAGTTAGCTCAAATTCACGTCCACTGAGTTAGTGATAGCAATAGCAAGGAGAGATAAGAAATTCATGTCCATTGAGTTGGAGATACAACAAGGAGAGATAAGAAAGCCTTCCTCAGTGATCAACGCAAATAAACAGAGGAAAATAATAGAATGGGAAAGACTAGAGATCTCTTCAAGAAAATTAGAGATACCAAGGGAACATTTTGTGCAAAGATGGGCACAAAAAAGGACAGAAATGGTATGGACCTAACAGAAGCAGAAGATACAAAGAAGAGATGGCAAGAATACACAGAAGAACTATACAAAAAAGATCTTCGTGACCTGATAACCATGATGGTGTGATCACTCACCTAGACCAGACATCCTGGAATGTGAAGTCAAGTGGGCCTTAGGAAGCATCACTACAAACAAAGCTAGAGGAGGTGATGGAATTCCAGTTGAGCTATTTCAATCCTACGTGCAGATGATACCACCCGTATGGCAGTAAGTGAAAAGGAACTAAAGAGCCTCTTGATGAAAGTGAAAAAGAAGAGTGAAAAAGTTGGTTTAAAACTCAACATGCAGAAAACTAAGATCAAGGCATCCAGTCCCATCACTTGATGGCAAATAGATGGGGGGAAAATGGAAACAGTGAGAGACTTTATTCTGGGGGGCTCCAAAATCACTGCAGATGGTGATTGCAGCCATGAAATTAAAAGACACTTGCTCCTTGGAAGAAAAGTTATGACCAACCTAAACAGTGGTCATGTATGGATGTGAGAGTTGGACTGTGAAGAAGGCTGAGCGCCAAAGAATTGATGCTTTTGACTGTGGTGTTGGAGAAGACTCTTGAGAGTCCCTTGGACTGCAGAGAGATCCAACCAGTCCATTCTGAAGGAGATCAGCCCTGGGATTTCTTTAGAAGGAATGATGCTAAAGCTGAAACTCCAGTACTTTGGCCACCTCATGTGAAGAGCTGACTCACTGGAAAAGAGTCTGATGCTGGGAGGGATTGGGGGCAGGAGGAGAATGGGATGACAGAGGATGAGATGGCTGGATGGCATCGCTGACTCGATGGACCTGAGTCTCAGTGAACTCCGGGAGTTGGTGATGGACAGGGAGGCCTGGTATGCTGTGATTCATGGGGTTGCAAAGAGTTGGACATGACTGAGCGACTGATCTGATCTGATCTGAAACAGCATATTAAAAAAAAAAGTAGAGACATTATTTTGCTGACAAAGGTCCATCTAGTCAAAGCTATGGTTTTTCCAGTAGTCATGTATGAATGTGACAGATGGACTATAAAGAAAGCTGAGCACCAAAGAATTAATGCTTTTGAACTGTGGTGTTAAGACTCTTGAGAGTCCCTTGGACTGCAAGGAGATCCAATCACTCCATCCTAAAGGAAATCAGTCCTGAATATTCATTGGAAGGACTGATGCTGAAGCTGAAACTCCAAAACTTTGGCCACCTGATGTGAAGAACTGACTCATTTGAAAAGACTCTGATGCTGGGAAAGATTAAAGGTGGAAGGAGAAGGGGACGACAAGGATGAGATGGTTGGATGGCATCCCCGATTCAATGGACATGCATTTGAGTAAGCTCCAAGAGTTGGTGATGGACAGGGAAACCTGGTGTGCTGCAGTCCATGGGGTAGCACAGAGTCAGACAAGAATGAGCAACTGAACTGAACTGAGTCAGTGATGCCATCCAATCATCTCATCCTCTGCTGCCCTCTTTTCCTTTTTGCCCTCAATCACTCCCAGCATCAGGGCCTTTTCCAATCAGTTGGCTCTTAGCATCAAGTGTCCAAAATATTGGAGTTTCAGCTTCAGAAGCAGTCCTTTCAATGAATATTCAGGTTGATTTCCTTTAGGATTTACTGTATACCCTAAAAACACTGAACCAGTTTAACTTTACAAGTAAAGAAGAAGAATTAGAAGGAAGATCCTTTGAAAAACAAGGTTAAAAATAAATAAATAATTGTTGCTGTTACCTCACTACAGAAATTTATTCTTTTATAAATGTTTTAGGAACACACAACATTTTCAGGGGTTAGTTATTCCCCTAAGCACTGGCCTGTCCATCAAATATTATATTAACTTCTTTCTTTGTGGTATATCATCTGGTTTTGAAATATTTCCAGAGTTGTTCTACTGTCTTGATTGAATTTAACCAACAAATGTGTTTATCACTGAACACTTCCAGAGTTTTCCTTCAGCATTACACTGAGTCATGTGCATAATGTGTCACTTTAAAATATAACTTAATACCGCCTACTGCTTCCTCTGCAATGCCCCTCTGGACATTCCTGCAATAAGCGTTTCCTTTAAAAGATGTTTTCATAGAAGAAAAATACTTAGGTATGATTCATGGGGTCGCAAAGAGTCGGACATGACTGAGAGACTGATCTGATCTGATCCTATATTTTATTGATTGAAACCTGCTTGACAAGCATCACATTTGATCTGAAAACTTTAGTTTATTTAATAGTTTTCTAAATAAGGAATATATTTAAATATTAACACCATCAGAATAAAAATTCACATAACTTCAACCAATTACTTTGTATCATAAATTCATGTTATTCAAATCATGTAGTCACATAATTTTATAGCAGGAAGGAAATGTTAGCAACTCAATATACAAATGAAGAAACTGAGGCTGTAAATGATTAAAGGATCTACGTAAAAAAGAACTTCCTACAAAGATAACAAAAGACATACCAGTGACCAAGACTTATGCCATTAGCTGCTATTCTATTAGAACTCAACAAGCAAGTAGCCAATAGTAATTCATAAAGTATTGCCCTGACAATCTCGATATATCCATGGGCTCCTGTCTTAAGTACATGTTTATTATCCCTCACCTAGAGCCAGATATCCTGGAATGTGAAATCAAGCGGGCCTTAGGAAGCATCTCTACAAACAAAGCTAGAGGAGGTGATGGAATTCTAGTTGAGTTATTGCAAATCCTAAAAGATGATGCTGTGAAAGTGTTGCACTCAATATGCCAGCAAATCTGGAAAACTCAGCAGTGGCGACAGGACTGGAAAAGGTTAGTTTGCATTCCAATCCCAAAGAAAGGCAATGCCAAAGAATGTTCAAACTATTACACAATTGCACTCATTTCACACACAAGCAAAGTAATGCTCAATATTCTCCAAGCTGGGCTTCAGCAGTACGTGAACCATGAACTTCCAGATGTTCAAGCTGGATTTAGAAAAGGCAGAGGAACTAGAGATCAAATTGCCACCATCCACTGGATCACTGAAAAAGCAAGAGAATTCCAGAAAAACATCTACTCCTGCTTTATTGACTACGCCAAAGCCTTTGACTGTGTAGATCACAACAAACTGTGGAAAATTCTGAAAGAGATATGAATACCAGACCACCTTACCTGCCTCCTGAAAAATCTGTATGTAGGTCAAGAAGCAACAATTAGAACTGGACTTGGAACAACAGACTGATTCCAAATTGGGAAAGGAGTATGTTAAGGCTGTATATTGTCACCCTGATTATTCTTTACCTTACATGCAGAATACATCATGCGAAATGCCAGGCTGGATGAAGCACAAGCTGGAATCAGCATTGCTGGGGGAAATATCAATAACCTCAGATACGTAGATGACACCACCTGTGTGGCAGAAAGTAAAGAAGAACTAAAGAGCCTCTTGATGAATGTGAAAGAGGAGAGTGAAAAAGTTGGTTTAAAACAACATGCAGAAAACTAAGATCATGGCATCTGGTCCCATCACTTCATGGCAAATAGATGGGGAAAAAATGGAAACAGTGAGAGACTTTATTTTGGGGGCTCAAAAATCACTGCAGATGGTGAGTGCAGCCATGAAATTAAAAGACGCTTACTCTTTGGAAGAAAAGCTATGACCAACCTGTCATATTAAAAAGCAGAGACATTACTTAGCCAACAAAGGTCCATCTAGTCAAAGCTATGGTTTTTCCAGTAGTCATGTGTGGATGTGAGAGTTGGACTATAAAGAAAGCTGAATACTGAGAATTGATGCTTTTGAACTGTGGTGTTAGAGAAGACTCTTGAGAGTCCCTTAGACTGCAAGGAGATCCAACCACTCCATCCTAAAGGAAATCAGTCCTGAATATTCATTGGAAGGACTGATGCTGAAGCTGAAACTCCAATACTTTGGCCACCTAATGTGAAGAACTGACTCATTTGAAAAGACCCTGATGCTGGGAAAGATTGAAGGTGGGAGGAGAAGGGGACAACAGAGGATGAGATGGTTGGATGGCATCACCGACTCGATGGACATGAGTTTGAGTAGGCTCTGGGAGTTGGTGATGGACAGGGAAGCCTACCATGCTGCAGTCCATGGGGTCACAAAGAGTCGGACATGACTGAGTGACTGAACTGAACTGAACTGAACACTTCTTGCTTTTTGCCTACCCTCTATTGTACACAAAATCTGACATTCCTTGGTACAGCTTGACTTTCAGAACTCTCTGACTGACTTGCACCCTAGCATATCTGAATAGCAGTTTAAATATCCTAGTCTAGAGATGTTATAGAATTCCTTTCATAGTTATCTTTTACAATATACAAAATCACATCAGCTAGAGGATGGTGCTACTGTCATAAAAAGGGCTATGTCCCAAGTCATTTGTTTAAGCTGCTATGCAGCCACATCAATACCTCGCAGAAAAGGGCCTTTGGAAAGTCTTAACATTCTGAAGATAAATACAAAGGTATAACACAGCTCTTTCTTTTTTTGCTAAGAATTTTCTATCTTGTTAGTAGTTGTTTGCATCAAATAAGAAGCGACTGCTAAAAGATATACTTAACTTATTATAGCTGTAAGCTTCCCTGTATTAGTAGGAAGAAACCCTTTTTATTTTTACTTTTTTTTTTTTAGCCATGCTGTGTGGCTTGTGGAATCTTAGTTCCTCAACCAGGGATTGAACCTGGGCCATTGGCAGTGAAAGCAGAGAGTCCTAACTACTAGACCACCAAGGAATTCCTCTGTTTTATTTTTTAAATGATCCCAATTTCTTGTCCTAAAAACCAAAAATAATGTATGAGATTAAACCCTACGGATGAATCCATGTCCTATAGCAGTATAGGTTATGGGATAATATGCCTTCATAATACCTTCTGCTATCTCTGTTGCTAACTATAACTCTTGCATATATAATTCCATTATACTTTTATAATTCAAGGTTTTGAAATGCTTTTGAACCATTAATATATTTTCCTGGTTAAAATTCTTTGAGATGTTCTTAACAAGAGTCTTAGATAATGAATTTGGGCAAACTCTGGAACAGTCTTTACAGTATTATCATTCTCATTAATTTTCAGAACTACCCACTGTGTTGAGATGATTGTCATGGGCCTAAGACTTCAATTTGGCTAAATATTTTTGCATACATTTCAACATATAAGTAACTACCAGATGTTTAAATGTTAAGTTCATATAGAAGAAATGGTTAAATGTATTTATTTTTATCTTATGATTTTTTTGTAACACTAATTCTCATTTTACTATTTCCTTATGTATTTCACTATTTCCTCAATATTTTGGTCTACAATGGGCCGATAACTCTAAAATCCCTTCAAAGATAAAACAATCCTTTAAAATATTTCAGAATTTACACCATTTACTCATGTAAAATATTTAATATATGTAACATCACTAATTTTTAAGAGAAACCTTATATAGTGATTCACCTATTACTTTAATAAAATATACAGACTTCATGTAAAGCACAGGATTACACTTTTTTTAAACAGAGTTTTCCATTTATATTCTTATTTGGCTTTAGCAACCTGATATATGATTCTGCCCTAACCTGTCAGAAAAAAGATGGGTAGGAGGCTAAAAACAATATTACTTTTAAGAGAGTTACTGCAGTACACAGTTCTGTACCTTCATCCAGTTTATTCGTTTTTCTTTGCCTCTTTGGTTATCTCTGAAGACTGCTCCTGTTTCCATTGTTTCATCCTTTAGCATTCACATATCAGAGCAATAAGTATTTCATTACTGGTTTATCTGTCCAGAGGCTTGAGAAGCGGTAACAATTAACCCTCCCTTCACAGTGATTGATACAGGCTTTGCTTTCAATTTGTTCCACTACACAGATCATGAAATTCTGAATGCAATCATCCTCATTGACCTACACTTTCAAACACACGGCTACAATGAGACGAAAGTAATTATTAAAAGGAACACAGGACTACTGAGATCTGAAACAAAGTCTTTTTAAAATCTGTTAGATGACCTTCTGGTAAAATTGGCAAAATCTGATGTTAACGAAAATGATAGCTTTGTGTCCCTGTCTGAAAATATTCAATGCAAGCTGATCAATGTATACTGTGGTGATTGTACTGACTGCAGCGTGTACTTTGAAAATACAGAAAGCCATTTTAGAACTGTTACAAAGTAGAGAGAAACTGTCAACACTGTAGCTTAATCTGCCTAATTTTTTTTTAAGGAAAGGAAACTTCCTGCTTTGTGTATAAAGCATCAACATTGACCAAAGCAAAGAATCAGGACTTGAAAAGCAATAGCTTTATTCTATAAGAAGACTTGCATACCTGAATCCTACGTCTTCCCTCTCCTCCTCCCTTTACAGGAAGATTCACAGTGAGAAATGAATACATTTTTCACAAAGTCTGAAAAATAGCTTCAAATAAATATTAATCTACTGCAATCGATATATATGAGGAATGGAGAGGGGCGAATGGGAGAGTA
This sequence comes from Bos indicus x Bos taurus, assembly GCF_003369695.1. Classification (NCBI taxonomy): domain Eukaryota; kingdom Metazoa; phylum Chordata; class Mammalia; order Artiodactyla; family Bovidae; genus Bos; species Bos indicus x Bos taurus. The sequence continues at coordinate 43,286,848 of NC_040096.1, read as the reverse complement.
GTGACTACAGAACTATATTAAAACAAGGGTTGCAGTTAAAGAAAATCAGGGTGGAAAGCAAGGCAGCAGGCCTGAGGCTCTAATCACAGAACAGAGTGATGGAGATGAACCAATACTGCATGGATTAGCAATGAATTATTTTGAACCGTAATCATATGCCTGCACAGAAGAGAGGCAAAACTAGCCATTACTCATAAACTGATCTGCTGATTTCTTGAGAGAGGTGGGGGCAGGGGGATGAGAACAAATTCATATGCTAAACTAATTCAGAATAATGAAAACCTAAAGATGCAGTTACACTTCAAGTTACATTCTATTTTTAATATCTACCACATACTACATAATATGCAGTATTTACAGTAGAAACTATAAAGTGCTTGGATTCAAGTAGGATTAATCCAACCATTTCTTCTAAGATTAGGATGTGAGATATTTACACCACTCCATTTTTTCTTGTCCAATAAAACCATTTCTGAATACCCCCAAATATAAAACACTGAAGTATTTCGTTATAAAGAAGAAACAGTACTCAAGGAATTAACTTCCTTTGGATAATGGGAAAAAATCATACCAAATGAAGATTCGATTGTTAGAACTAATTTTGTTAGGAAGAAAAAAAATCAAAACTGCTGGTAGCAAGAGATTCCTGAGATTCTTATGAACAGACTGTTTAAATGAAGAGCACTTTAATCAGTAGAGGAATCCTCACGTTTCTAATGTCTTGCTGTGCATTCTGCAGGTTATAGTAGCAGCTGGTAGAGGTCATATATCTTTTGTGAGCATCCCAAAAAGGCTCACTGCCAGACTGTTAAATTATGAATAAGCAATGAACAAAAGAATGCAGATACGGTGGTGACAAGATAATCCAAGCAAATTTATCTATGACAAATTTCACAGGATTAACAAATTACATTTACACAGAACAATAAAAATGTGCAAAAAAAATAAATGATGAGCCTACTTTTCCTTAAAGCATTAGGAAAACAAAAAGTCACAAATCCTCTGCATATATTTAAATTTAACTTGATCTAAAGTAAGACATTTATAATATGTTTAAGATATCTTTGTAACATTTTCCCATTTTAGGTAGATATACACAAACTTTGTATACTGGTTTATATTTCATATATGTTACACTGTAAAGAATACACACACACACACACACACATATATATATATGGCTTATATATAAATCATGTATACAAACAGTGAAATCTACAATAAATAAATGTCATCCCATTCATATATATTAATAGAATGGATATGTTTTTAAGAAACAGATTTTGAGAAATTACTTGTGTAATTTGTGTAATTATTTGTGTATTGTGTAATTATTTATACTAATTTCAATTAGTACAATACATATTAGCTACCAAAATATCCTTATTCACTGATGCCTCCATTTTCAAGGACCAGAGAGAGGGGTTCTGAAAACAGTTTCAATCATTCCACTTGCTCCTACCAAAACACTGCAGTCTTTCTGAGTAAAGTGCTTCTTCTGCACGAAGTTTTTAGAACTAGTGCCCTTTTCTGCAGTGTTACAATAGCAGAAAAGAAAATTCACAGTTGCTGGAGGGGATTGATTTCAGCTATATTCATTAAAGATGACCCTTAATCCAATATTAAACTTTTCTTTATAATAAAATTATTTGTATTAATCTTATAAATGAGAAAAGCCCCAGTCTATCAGATAATAAGATATTACTGAAATGACCTGTGAGTCCATAAAGTGTTCTTAAAATGCTATGTGGCACTACTTTCCAAAATATGTGATAAATATTTAAGTTTTAATGTTATAGACAACCTCGATACCAGAGTCAGAGCCCTTTAATACTGCATTGGCATACTGAGGATAATAAAATAATGTTGTTGTTCAGTCACTAAGTTGTGGCTGACTGTGATCCCATGGACTGCAGCACACCAGGCTTTCTGGTCCTTCACTATCTCCAAGAGTTTGCTCAAATTCATGTGCATTGAGTTGGTGATATAATTTATTGTAAGACGACCTGAATGCTATTTTAAATTTTGTAGCCTATTTTTCACTTATACTTCCTACTGTCTGTTGCTTTTGATCTTCAATATTTTAGCAAAACATTTCTCTAAATGAGCCCTTGCCAACATCTCACAAGTCAACCTATCCTTTATGTAAACAAGAAATTTTCTTAACGTGAAAGTGAATGTTTAAGTTACACAAGTAAAATACTCAGCTCTTTCAACCACAAATACTCAAGCACTGCTTATCTAGTCCTTTCAAGCCCTGAAATTCCTACATTTTATTCTTTTTTTGAAGAAGCTATTTGGAAAAAAAAAAAAAAAGAAGAAGCTATTTGGTTGACAGTATTGCATCTAAAAACAGGAAGATAAATGTGGTATGCTTGTCTACTACCTCAAATCTAGCATATGTTCTACAAGGAGCAGTGATTAAAGTCAGATGTTACAAAGTTTCATAATCTTCAGTCACTAAGTTGTGTCCAATTCTTTTGTGATCCCATGGCCTGTAGCCCACCAGGGTCCTCTGTCCATGGGATTTCTCAGGCAAGAATACTGGAGTGTGTTGCCATTTCCTTCTCCAGGGAACATTCCTGACCCAGGAATTGAACCCGCATTTCCTGCATTGGCAGGCAGATTCTTTACCACTGAGCCACTAGGGAAGCCCTTTCCAAAAGTATAGCTTTTATCAAAGAATAGCTCTTATCAAAGAAATGTTACATACCAGACCAACCCCTGTGATTCCCTCCCCCCCCCCCCCCCGCATTAGAGAAATTAAAATGTTATCAAGACTTTTCCTTTCTTGAATGTCACAAGTGTGTGAACATCCAGGAAGAGAGTGGGGGGAGCTAAATGATAACTTATCACTTATGTATTTACTGTGGTCCATTTTTAACATGTTTTTAATTAAATGAGTTAATTAATATATGTAAAGCCTTTAGAACAGTACCTGGTACACAGTACTATATAAATGCTTGCTGTCATTATTTTAATGCCAGGTAATTTGGCAACAGGCCAACTTCTACAAACCCTTATACATTTCTAAAGAATATACAGAAACACAGGCAGTAAAGTGTATTATGCTTTACCCATTCAGTGGCAAAACTATCCCAAAATAAAAGTCTCGGCTGTAGTCTTTAAACTGTGACACACGCTGAGGCAAGAATAACAGGAGTGGAAAAGGTCCAGGAATACTTCACAGTCTAAGACCAAAGAGGCCTATGTACATGGCAACCTGATTCTTCAGAAATCATTCAGTGAAAAGTCTGCCCCGAAATATAGATAGCTGTGGAAGGAAGGAAGGAAGGAAGTGAAAGTTGCTCAGTCGTGTCCAACTCTTTGCAACCCTATGGATTATACAGTCCAATGGAATTCTCCAGGCCAGAATATTGGAGTGGGTAGCCTTTCCCTTCTCCAGGGAATCTTCCCAACCCAGGGATCAAACCCAGGTCTCCCACATTGCAGGCGGACTCTTTACCAGCTGAGCCAAAAGGGAAGCCCAAATAGCTGTGGAGCTTGCCCACAAAACTACCGGAATATTAATGGGTAGAGTGAGAATAATTCATTGATTCTTTCTCTCACTTTATAAACACCGTATTTCTGAACTTCTCCAAACATCTGATGAAGGACCCAGAAGCAGAGATCTAGTTCACTGCTCAGCACACACAGTCTTTCTGCCGTAAGAGCTCTCTGGCACCGGCTCAGAAATCCCTGACTCTAGAAAATTTGAAAAACGCAGGGCCCCTCCACATTGCAGTTAAGGTACTACATTTCTACAAAGACAAACCTGATTTCAATCTCTACCACCTTCTTGGGGAACAATATGCCTCTGTTTTCTCATCCATAAATGGGGATATTAGCACTTCCCTTGGAAGGCAGTGGGGAAACCAATGAGAAAATTACTAGGAAATATTTAATATTTGTTTCAAAGGACTTTGAAACAAGTAATGTCCAATAAATCTTTATTATCATATGTGATCATTTTCATTTTAAAATCCCAAAGATCTTTTAAATTTTTTTACTATTAGTTCATTTACATTATATAACATCTTTTCTTTCTTTCCCCCAAGAACCTCTAATTATTTTACAGTCCTTAGTTACAATATTTTACAAGCAGAATACCTGTCTCCCCAGAACACTAAGCTAACAGAAGTCAAAGGAGATAAGGAGCCTTCTTTACAGGTCCATGAATTCTCTACTTTCTACTCTTCCAGAAAAGGCTGTTTTCTGGCTCTTGATAATATTCCACATATCCAATATATGGACAAGTCTATAACTAAAACAACTGCTCTTACAGGGTGTATTATTCACTACTATCTCCGGTACAAGTCAGGACGGTCCATTGCAGAGGTTCAATAAATAAAGCTGAATGAACAAACCAATCAATAATTATAGTTGAGGCCCACGAGCAGTTTGGACAATGGCAATGTGTGATTTTCACCTTGCCTCTCATGATTTTGTACACGAGACCACAAGTATGCCAATTAATTCATCAAAACATTATGTTTCAGACATGTATACAGACAACTTCAAGTGCTGTTTAATCTTGTCAGTGCCCTAGTAATTTCAGCTATAGTAGCAGTTACTTTCCTCTTACTAAGCCATGCCCTGCTTATGCACTACATTTTGACTAATATCACTGCAAACTATTCTATGTAAGGTTCTACCGAACTTATTAGTGCAAACATCCTATTGACACTAATGGGGCCCAGTGCAGTAAAAATACCATTCAGTTACAGTTGGTTTATTACACTGCCCAATTGTGGGGGGGAGGGGGGAAGTAAGAAAGAAAACAGGCACTATTTACTATAAAAACACTAACATCATTAAATGCAAAGCAAACATAACTGAATTTTCCCATAAATTTGGGAAGTTCTTAGCTAGTCATAGTACAGATTTCAATATTTAAAGTTTTACATATTCCATGTGTACAACTTGGGAAGCATTTAAATTTTTAAATTAATATTTAATCACGTGAACAACTAAAAATTTTAACAGCCTAATCCTTCCACTAGGTATCAGCCTTATCCGTTGTATGCAATTAGGAAATGCTGATAAAACACTTGAAATTAAATTCTAAGCCAAGAGCCATGCAGAATTTTTTTAAAAATTAATTCAAGAGATGAATGCTATAATACAGAAAAAGTAGCCATGTGAACATAACAGGGGAGGGGCCAGCTCTGCTCTCATGTGTGTTTAATTTTCTTTTAGTGAGTGGCATTCTGCATAGGAAAGGGGATCAGTGGAATCGCAGGAAAAATAAGAAAACAAAAATAGACTATCTAAGGGCCATTATTAATAGTAAAGCACTTAAGGACATTTATTAGAAAAAAAATTATCAGAAGTGATTTAGATATCTCTGTGACATAGCCCCTGCAAATACCCTACAAAATATAAAGCTCAACAGCTTAAAAAATAACTCAATAAAAGCTACACTGCCTAAATCTTCCCCCCTCAAAAAAAAAAAAAAAGTACTGCTTTACAAAAGCATGTACAGTATAGAAACCCCCTGTCATAGAAAACCTCACCACAGAGCAGCGGACCCTGGACATCAGATCCCATTTCAGACAGATGCAATTTTAACATGCCAGTGGATCCCAAACTAAGATCTGGGCCGGAGCAAAAGAGTTGAGAGGTTTATGGAAATTCTGGCATTCCCATAAAACAGATATATTGCAGGTAGGAGCAACAACTGTGTAGAAGAATTTGGGGCAAAATTCAAACTTCATATTGCCAAAAATACCAGGCTGTTCCAATTTGTACATCAAATTTAAATTGCAATATAATTCTTACCAACTCATTGCTGAACAAGATATTAATTTCCCACAACTTTCAGTCAAATATAAAAGTCGTACTCTTAAGAATATTTTTAAAGACCACAGGGACTAAAACTTTACTCATAATACCACTAGGTGCTTAAAAAAAAAAAAAAAAAAACCTCATGTAACTTTTTTTTTAACCAAAACCATCCAATAATGTTGGATTCAAGTTTGCTCATAACAAATCAAATGTAGTAACAGGCATATTACAGATTTGAAGTAGCTATGTGTCTCTCAATTTATAAATCAGAAATTGGAAATAGGAAAGGATGCTGTAATGTGGGAGGGTCCTACATAATAAAGGTCTTTATAACTCCTGGCTCCTGAGCTATACAATCTAATATCCTCTCCGGTGGTTCTGTGATATGCCCATGCATTACAGTTCTTGTTGACAGTCTGTTGCCTTGGAAATATTTCATTATTTCAGTTTTTCCATTTGTAGACCCTTGGCCTTGTGATATGAAGGCCATCCTATTTCATATTTTCGATTATCATTTAAGCAATCTTGTGGAGCTATTTATATATAAGCAAGTGTTAGACAACACATATCATCATTTATCACTCTGTGTTTAAGCTTACATTGTAGAAAGAAATGCCTTCAAAAAAGTCTCCACCACCACCTTTACTTTTTAAACCAAAAGCCCTGTGCTACTGGAATATGCTTTGCAAACCAGCATGGGCGTATCACATGCTTGACACTTCTAATTTTCTTGGTTTTACATCCACATAGTAGAAAAACTCTGTGGTAGTACTATATAATTTGCAGCCTACTGGAGTTTTTTTGTTATTGTTGTTTGGTTTTGTTTTTAATCAAATGAGTTTTAATACACAAGGTTTTCAACTTGTTCTTTCAGGCTCCAAAGAGACACTTTCTGCGTGTATGAGTCAGAGGAATTTAAGGAATACTAAATAATAACATAAGACATTATCAAGAAAAAACTTCTTTTCCCAAAATTTACTCTGTAAACATTATTAGGAGGAAATGACTTTTGTACTGTATTATTAAACTCAGGTCAGATATGTCATAACTAAACAACAAGACAATTCAAAAGGTTTTTTTTTTTTCTCTACAAGTTTTGATACTGGTATATGTGAAAAACAATAGAGATAGTGTCCATAAAAGCCTTCAAGAAATCAATGATTTGGAAACCATGTTTTAAGTAAATGGGAGGAGGTCACTTAAAGCATGTCCACAGAAAACCATCTTTTGTAAACGTATTTCTGTTCAACTGTTACAGAGAAATCACACTACTAACCAACAAGTTCCAGGCACAAAGTCCACATAAAGGTAAAATGACTACTTAGTTGAGCAAGTAACTATGAAAAACACCCCCTCCTGAACCAATCCTCTGATTTCCCATTTCTCATTACAAAGCCAAATCAAGGAACATGTGTAATGTTTACACTTAAAAGTGTTAAGAGCATTTAAAACCCTAATAACAAAGTGAACCCTCGGGGCACAAAACAACTGTTTGGATAATGGGCCAAGTTTGTGGTTATTACTGTTTGAAACATTTAGTTTATAACTCCTTTCTTCCTTTCCTCTGTATCACTCCTTCTGCCCCTACCTCCTTAGTACTCCTCCCTCTCCCTACAGGTTAAACCTTCTCAGATCCAACCTTTAAAATGACAGCATCCGAGCTGAACAAGAAGATGCTATTAAAGGGCATTAAATTAAATACAGTATATCCTCCTACAACTTCAATCAGAATTTCAGACCAAGTGTTATTTAGTTCAGCTCTCAAGTGGAGCAGAATAACAAATCGCGTACTTTGATTTACCTTCTTCGAATGCCAAATGGAGACAGGTGATAAAGAACGCGCTCATGCACAGGCTATGAAGTTTCCTCTAGAAATTAATTCTATCTTCAAGATTCCTATCTCAGAGAAATTCCCAAAATGGCACACAAATAGGCCTCTGCTGGAGAGATTACTGGGGCCATCCCAGTAAATACATTTACTACCAGAGAACTAGGGAAGAAGGCGGCAAAGAAAAGGAAAGAAGGGAGGAAATCAATTATAAACTTTTGACTTCGAGAAGTATTCATCACCATGTTAAATTCGAAATAATTATTAAAAGCTTTGCACAAATGCTCTGAAAAGCAATTTTTTTACCTGCAAAAGTAAAGTACTTAATATGTGAATTCTCATAAAACACTTAAGACTAAATGTTCGTTTTAGCTTTATGAGTTGTCAGGTAGTTAATGCTAACCATCTTTAACATCTTTAAAAGCTGAACTGTGTATGATTTACTCCCAGGTACATGATTTATACAGAAATTAGCTAGAGTTTAGAATGAGTCATTTAAGTATCTACTTGAAATTATTTCCTTAATCCTGACAATTCTGCGGTCCCTACTGAATAAAGGAAACAAGCAATAGTGCAAGTGAAGCTTTCTAAGGGAATAGCTTGTTTAAATATCTCCTTAACAACTCGATGGAAACTACAGGTTAATGCTATGTTGTATCAAAAATAAAACTGCCCACGTCAAAACAATTAAATCTTGCTACTATGGACTTCCCTCATCTTTTCAAGTTCACTTAAGCCTGTGAGGAAAGTAAACATCGCTGGTTGGGGGCCGGGGGCGGGGGGTGGACACATCTAACCGCATTTGTTTTCCTCAGGAATCAATGGGTAACATTTCATACTTCCCACTGAGCATTTCCTCTTCTGAGACACACAGAGAGATTCACTTTGCTCAAACCAATATGCTATATGCAATTAATGTCATTAACGCTGCCAATTAATAGCAAATAGGAGTCCAAACAAAGTAGGCTGGGTGGACAGCAGGAGGGAAAAACCACGTGGGGCGGAGGGGTGCTTAGTTACTCTGAAATCTAACAATGCCACTCACGTAGGACAGTTAAGGAAATTGTGAAGACAAACTCCCTTTCCCTTTTGGCTTCGGTGTAACTAACTTCAAACAGACATGCTCGGCTGAGCTCCCTGCCTGGATATGCAATTCTCCCCTGGAACTTTTTAAAACACAGATCCGCAAACAGTAACTAACGGGACAGAGATGTTCCAACTGTTGGCACATTTTGGATCTCGCTGTTGGCTGGCTCATTGGGACTGAAGGGTTTTCTTCTTTTTTTCCTCGGGGGTGAGGGGGTGGGGGGGGGCGGTGTGGAAGAAGAGAGTGAATAGGAGGGCAGTGGAGGAGAACAGAGGGCAAAAGCAGGAGACCCACAAGTTGACGAGGCTGGGGGCGGCAGCCCGGGCGGCGGGGAGGCGGCCGCGCGCCTCTCTCCGCCCGGCCCGGCCTAGTGGCTCCGCGCGGAGACAAGCCCCTCCGCGACACCGTCCGGGCCTGGCGCGAGCTCCGCGCTCCCCGCCCCCGGCCTCCTCCTCCTCCTCCTCCTCCTCCTCCCCTGCTCGCCAGCCTGCCCTCCCCCTCCCCAGCCTCATTCCTTCCTAGAGAGCAGCTGCCAAGGGACCTGCGGCGGCCCCGGGGATCCCCCGGCCCCCCCACCCGCACCGTTGCTCCCCGCCACACGGCAGCCCCTTCGTTTTTGTTTCTCTCTTTTTCTTTTTTCTTTCTTTTTTCTGCTTTTTCTTTTTTTTTTTTTCTTTTTTTTTCTGTCAACGAGTCACTCCATTCGCCGAGCCGAGGAGGTGCGACCGCTCGGAGAGCCTGGCGCCGCCGCCGCCGCCGCCGCCGGAGAGCCCGCTCTCTGCCGCAGCCGCCGCGGGCGGACAATGCGCGCGGGGACCGCGGAGCCGCCTGCCCGCAGACCGGGTTCCCGCGGGCTCGCGGCCCAGGAGGCGGGCTGCGGAGCGGGGCCCGCCACCTCGGCGGAGGCGGCAGCGGCGGCGGCGGGAGCGGCCGCCCCGGCGGCAGGTTCAATAAACAGAAAAGTGTTACCGTTCTCGCCTGGAAGGATCCTGCTGAAAGCTGGGCTTGGTGGGCGCCATCTTCCTGCTATTTTTTTTCCTCTCTTACTTTTTGCCTCTCTCCCCACTCCCGGGGCGGGGGGCGTGGGGAGGGCGGGGGGTGTGCGTGTGCGTGGGGTGGCGGGAGTGAGTGCGGGCGTGCGCTGCGCTCAGCGGCGGCCGGGCGGGCGGCGGCCGTGGCCGTGGCGGCGGCGGCGGCGGCGGCGGCCGTGCTGCTGAGGCGGGGAGGCTACGGAAAAGTAGAGGGGCCGGAGCCTAGCCGGCAGCCGGCCGTCCCCTCGCGCCGCCGGTGCCTCTCGCTGCAGGTCGCCGCCTCCTCCGCCGCCTGCGCCTTCTCCTCCCCCTGCTCTCCGGGCGCCGCCGCCGCCGTCCATGCGTCGCAGAGCCCCCGCGGCCCGGGCCGCTCCGGCTCCCGAGACATGCCCGGCGCGGAGACAGGCGACCGGCGGCGGCGGCGGAGGAGGAGGGGGAGGCGGCGGCGCGGGGGGGGCGCAGGGGGGAAGGCGGCCGCGCGGCCCCGCGGGCAGCCCGGCCCAGGGCCCCGCCGCCACCGCCTCAGGGTTCTCGCCCTCGCGCGCCGCCACACCCCCCGCCGTCACCCCCGCCGCCGCCACCCCGAGCCGGCCGGGTGGCAGGTGGGGCACACACCCTCCCGGCGGGGGGCGGTGGGGGGCCCTAGGCAGGGAGGGGCGGGGAGCAGGGGAGGAAGCGCGGGGGGTTCCCAGCTTGACCGCTGTGAAAGTATTTCTGGGCATTTTCCAGCTGCTTTGCTCCAGAGCGCTCTCTCGCACGCAGACACACACCCCCCCCTTCTCGCGCGCTCTCTCTCTCCCTCTCTCCGTGTCTCTCTCTCTCCTCTCTCTCTCGTTGGGGGACTGGGAAGCTCGGCTGCCGGCGCAACAACGCCACTCAGTTGCAGTTTCGAACACTTCCCTTCTCTGGAGTATCGCGGCCAGGAGGAAAGAAACAAGAGAGAGAGGAACTGGGAGGCCCACGGCAGCGGGCAAGGCAACGCGGCGTCCCGGGCGCGCCTTCGGGGACAAGCGGGTGGGGTGCGCGGGCGGAGAGGCCCGGAGAGCCCCTCTGGGCGGGCGGAGCGGCGGCACAGGCTACCTTGTGGCTCGGGCTCTCTCAGCAGCATTTCCAAGCCCGGAGCAATCTGCATTATTCACGCAGGTATCAAGTGTGCAGACCCCAGGGTTCACAAGTGAATCCCCAGGAGTTTAAACGCCGTTAGATAAAACGCTTCTCCCGACTGGGCACCTGGGACCAGATCGGACTTCGGGCCCTCCGGGATCCAGCCCAGCCGCCTCCTTATCTTACAGCTCAGAGAGGCCTAGAGAAAGGGCCACTCGGTGCAGGGCCAGTGCTGGAATCTTATTGCCTAGGTGGCACTTGGTCAGAGATTTTTCTCCACTAAACCGCTCTGCACGATGTGGGCAGCTTTTTAGGCAGAGACTTGGATCAGTCATGTGTCACCCAGGAAAGTAGAAAGGACTCCCAAAGTATTTCTACTCTGAATAAATGAGAGCCAGACGGAAAACATCAATTCTAGGAGAGGCTTTGCATTTTACTTTAAACTTAAGAAAATGCTTTGCATTTTACTTTAAACTTAAGAAAAAACAGACTCTCAGTGCTACCATTTCAGTATAGTGGGGCTGAGAGTCAGAAACTTGGAAAACCTAAGTGTTTTTCGTGGCAGACGTGTTTAATCTGCATGATGATGTTTGAGTTCTCTTTGGAGTACAGTCTACAGGTAGGAGAAGATGAGAGTGATTGAAAAATGAAGTGGAGAGTATAAAGTACAAAATATATATGGGCTGGAAGACAGAGGGAAAAGTTGCCTGCTTGGAAGTTCTGGCTGCAAGACAGTCAGCTTAGGGCGTTTCTACCAAAAAATGACAAATGAGAGAAGCTTGTATTCTCCCAACAGGTGACTCTTTGCTTGAAAACCCCCTTATGCCTGTCACTTCCTCATCAAACTCTCCGAAGGAAGTTAATGCATTTTTTTTGTAAAATGATGTTACCATTTATTATATATAACAGACATATCCAGGTCTTGAGGTGGAAACTAAAGTCTACCCTTCACAGCCCCTACTGCCTAACAAGTAGGTGGCCCACATTCCCAATAAAATTCCAGAGGACAGGGGACTTGTGACTAAAACCATGCCAATAACCTTCTAGCCCTCCCACATGACTCATCCCCCTGTCCCCAAATTAACTAAAATTAAAAGTAGTAACAGGTGTTGTCATATCTGAGTAATGAAATGGAGAGCTACATTTTTCACAGCTAGCACCTTCTCTTCTGTCAACATGAGAGAACATAAAAAAAGAGAAGGGAACAGGACATCCCACAGGCTAAAGTTTAGAGTTGATTCTTTTTAAAGCTTTAATCTTTAGAACTGCAGTGGGATTCAGAGACTTGATAAAGTGGCCCCAATTCAAAGATGAAGGTGGAAGCATTGCAGCACTTTCAGGGTCAGAGTAGGGGACCATGGAGGATTACCCTTGGGTGCTCCTGACTGGCAGGACAATTAGCCCTGGGAAGATCTTCATGGTAACACACCAACACTCAGAGAATAAACATAAAAGCTGGAAATTCATGACCACTTCTTATGCCCAGTTCATATCTTAAGGGTTACTTGAAGTTCCCCAGAGTTCCCTGAAATCGTCCAAAGGCCTTCTGACATTTCTGACCCTTGACTCCCTACTTCAGAGACCACACTATTGTGACTACTGCCTGCACTTCCTAAAGTGACCGATGTATTCTATTGTCATTTAAATGTTTTATAAGTGACAAAAAAAAAAAAAACTATACCTGAATCATGAGAAGGAAAATCTAATTCTTTCCTGGTCCTTTATGTTTGAAAAATTCCCAGATCTTTTGTATTAAAGGTTCTTGTAATCACTGAACTAAAACAAGACTAAAATAAATTTTAAAATCTCTTTAACAAGGAATAGTCTCTTTTTGACTTATTTTTAAGACTCTCTTTTTAAAACTTCTGACAATACTCAGAGCATATAATGAAGTCCTCTACAGAATATATGCAATACAGGGCATCAACTTGGAAAACATTCAGTGTGTTATGCAAAACCTGCTCTGGTCGCTGAGCCATTGGTTAGAAGGCACAAAATATGGCAGTGATAGATTATCTTAACCTTTTCAGTTTAAACACTGTTGGTTCAAATCAAAGGTTCCCAAATCAATGAAGTTTGAAATACAAGGTAAAAATAGGAGCTCTTATTTGAATTATGCATTGTGTATATTTTAAGTTAAATGCCATTGGCAAATCTCTCAGATGTTTAATCGTGTGCAATCTGGGAAACACAAATATTTAATTTCACACTTTCATGTGTTCTTTTTTTTTCCTCCCATCTCTTCTAAAACTGAATCCCACAAATGGGAAGCTTACCTTTCATACTACATTGTTAGTTTTTCTCAGCACATTTTTGTGGATTACATTTTTGATAAAATCTTGAAACATCGCAAGTTGTCCTTAAGGAAAAACTTCAGGGTTCTAGGGCTGTTGGTGGTGCTGGTGGTAATATCTTCCCCCTTTCTTTCCTAATTGAATCAAATGATGTTTCCTATTTCAATGTCACACCCATAATTTTTTTTAATCTATAAATGTTTGAAAGAAATGCAAACAAGAAATACTTGAAAACTTCCTTCTTACTATCTAACCTAACTTTGTAAAATTTGCTTCCTAACTTGTATCTCTGAATCTTATCATTTGCATTATAATACGTTTAAAATGAATACTTAACAGCGCCAAGGAGACTCGGATTTCTTGCTCTATTTCCCTGTAGTAACAGGTGACAAGATAACACTATTATGTAGAATTGCAAGTCTACAGCTTCTCCTGAAAACCGTTCCCATTCTGTTTGGAAACAAATGATCAATCAGCCTCAGGTGATCAACTGCCCCCCTGGCTGCCCGTCCGCTCGGGTCCGCACCCGGCAGAAGCATTGAGAAAATTCCGCCGAAGGGGACAAGGATCCCAAAACTTTGCAAAAGCACCTTGTGCTGTGTCTCAGACTTCGCTCTAACTCCTTGGCTACGCGGGGCTGAGACTCTGGATCTAGGGCCATGCAGAACGCACAGGGTGATTCGACTTCGCCGGTACACTAAGTGCCTTTCAGTCTGAATTGTGAATGATTATTTTTTTCTGTCTTATCTATAGAACGAGGGGCAAGCAAAGTGAGCCCTGGCGATGTGCATGTGTGTTGTAACGCCTAAAACAAGAGGCAAAGTGAGTCCCACCCCAGCACCCCGGAGCGGGGGACACTATCCCAGCCCAGGCGGGACTACTCACCGCTGCTGGTAGGAGGTGATGCCCTGGACGTTCTGCGGGGTGCCGTTGGCCGCGGCGCCGGCCCTCCCCATGCCCGCGCCGGCCGGCACCCCCGCGGCCGCTCCGCCGGCCGCCGCGGCCGTCACCTGCACGCTGAAATCCGGAAATATTCGGATCATCGCCGCGGCTTCGGCCCCCGGGCGCGGCGGCTCTGGGCTCGGGCTGGCGGGGGCTCGGGCTGGGGCTCGGGCGGCGGCAGCAGCAGCAGCGCGAGCAGCGGCGGCGGCAGCAGCGGAGCCAGGCACCAGCCTGCAATCCCATTAGTGAGCCGCGGCCACTGTGCGCGGCGGAGAGGCGCTTTGATGTGCGCGCAGCGGGCTGGGGTGGGGGGGGTGCCGCAAGCGCGAGGAGGAGGTGCGGGGGGGGCGGCGTGCGAGGGACTTGCAAACAGCAAAACGTGTCAGGGTGGGGCCTTTTTTTCCCTTTTGGGGGGCGGTGGTGCTCCCCCCCTCTTTCCAGGATGTTGCTCTCACTGGCTGCTCGGGCTGCGCCGCGCGAGCCCAGCTGAGGGAAAAAGGGGAGGGGGTGGCGGAGGAAGGATGCACCGGGAGGCTTGGAGAGGACTTGGCCGGTGCAAGGGAATGACGGGCTGCGAGCGGAGGGTGCCTTTCTTTCCCGCCCCCTCAACACACACACACACACACACACACACACACACACACCGCGCACTTCCGACCCAAAGTGTAAGACGAGCGCGCGCTCTCCCCCTCTTTTCTCTAGAGAAATAACCACCATCCAGGCAGGCTCGCGCCTCCCACGGCTTCCAGTAACCTGGACTCCAGCCCGCGTGTGCAGGAATGGGGGCGCAGATTCTCCCCTCCCGGACAGGACCCCTCACTCTACCGGTCTTCTGTACGCTAGGCAGCGCGAGGGTTGCCAACTGCAAGTTGGACTACTGGAGAACTTGATGCTTATCAAGGAGGGATGGTGTGCAAAGGAGGAAGGGGGGGGGGCGCTTTTGTGCAACGGAGAGTTTGTTCAACCCTTCATAAGAAGGGACTCTCCTCGCTCCTGGTGGGCGGGCATGTTGGTCTTGGACAAACTTGTGAGGTGGGGACTGTAGGTCCAGCTAAAGGGAGCCGGTTGTGCCCCTGGTGATCCGTCTCTATACGCCCCTTTCAAACGATGAAACGAATAAATTAGCAGCCACAGCTGGGGCGAACTCTGCAAATTCCAACCACCAGGGAAACAAAAAGAGAAAACACGTGCATTTATTTTCTCGTGCCTTCCAGTTACTTCTCCACATTGTTACATCAGTGTTTCTTTAGGGGGTAAGGCGGGATGCCGTGGTTTGGGCGCGCCTTTTTAATGACAACTTGCACTCCTTCTCGCCTGTATAATGGGTGGGGACAGTGAGGAGTGAATGGCTACCCCCACCCCCCGCCTGGGACCCCCGCGTGGCCCCACTTCCTCCTTCTTCCTTCCGGATCGCGAAACTGGACCGGAGTTGCCTGGCGGAGGGTGCAGCCCCTGAGCAACGCGGGGCGTGGGCTCCCCTCCTCTGGCGCGCCCCTACCCCCAGGACGCTTTGCTGGTATTGCTGTTGGTTTCCCCCATCTCATTCTCTCGACTCTTCGCCCCGCGCGCAAAGGCCCGGGCCTGGCAGCAGGGGGAACGACTGGCCGCCGCGCCCGCCGCGCGAACACAACTTGGGCTCGGCGGAGCGTGGTGGCCGCGGCCGCGCCGCCCGACCCTCGGCCAATAGCGCCTCGCCGGGCGAGGCACCTGCTTAACCCTTTGGGCCTGGGGCTCAGCCGGCCGCTGGGACCCAGAGGGGCTGGGCCGATTGGCCAGAAGTTGCCAAGGACGAGAGTGGTAGAGACTGCCGGGCCCTGCGTCCCCGCACCAGGTCTGGGGGCCAGACGCCTGCCCTGGCCGCAGACCTGGGCTCCCCTTCCATCCTCGTGACTCCGGGAAAACAGCCCAGCGGCACAAAGACCGGCCCGCGCCCGGGCAGCGTCCCGCGCTGGCGGCGCAACCTCTTTGCTCCCCTAACCCGAGTCAGTTTCCGGAGGAGCCGCCCGAGCCCGGCAGCCGCAGGGAGACAGAGGGAGGGAGCCCCAGCTCTGGCTGGCCGGGCCCACGGCGCAGCTGCGTTTCCATTTTCCTCTCAAAGAAAATGCTTTGGACGGCAGATAATACCAGGAGATATGAAACTGCTTCGTCCCCCACATGTTGCACGTAAAAAGAATCGTAATGAGCATCTGTGGCGTGACGAGTTAGTTGAAGATCTAACCGAGGTCCTGTCTACCTCCTTCCTAGGAAGAGGGCCTTTTCCTAGTTTAAAGGCATTTCATTCAGAGCTATTAACAGTTACTTGTGCAGTGGCCAAACACGAAGTCACTGAACCGGCGCGAGTCGGGGCTCTATTGAGAGGGCAGGTGCACAGGGGTAGGTGGAAAGCCACCGGGGAGGGGTCAGGTCACAGACGTGGGAGGGCCTCTTCCCACCAGGAGCACTGCGGCCGGGCCAGGCCTTTCGAGTGGACTCCAGTTTCCGGGCTCTCCCCACCCCACCTCTCATCCTCAGGGCTGGGTGAGAAGAGATCTCTAATACCACCCCTTGGCTCAGCGCAAGCTTTCCTATGAAAAGAAATGGGAGTTTGCGCTAATAATCGCGAGGTCAAGAATGTTCTAGGGGTTGAGAAAAGTTCTCCTTCTCTGACTGCGTAAGGTCAAGGCCAGCAGTCCTGTAGGCAAATGAAGTCCAGTTAAGGGCTGACCAATGAGGCTTAAAAGGCACATATATGCAGACAGTGGCTTTCAATATAATAGCATGTCTGAATTATTGGCCCATTGGGGGTGTTGCCTGTGCCTGGCATCTGACGTCTAGGTGGTTCCCAGCCAGTAAGAGCTGCTTCCATGTATGGTTTAACTCCAGTATGTAATACCATGTTCCAGGTTAGATCCGGTGGATAAGCAGGCAGCCCTTAAATGTGCTACAAGGTGCCAGAAACCGGTAAAATGCTCTTTGCCCAAAATAGACATTTTCCCTTTTAAAATATTTTCTGCACAATCAATGAGTTGCATTTATAGACCATATCATCCTTCTTTTTAAATTTATCTTTGATTCTATGAATAGAAAAGACTGGCGATTATATTTTATTGACTACTTATTTTACAGACTAGTTGGTCTGGAAATATGTGGTCCCGCTTCCCTTCTTTCTTGGAGGGCAAGTTTCTCCTGGAAGCCCAAAGGGCAAACCTGTCTCCCTCAAAAGAAGATGTGAGATTTGCTGGTGGACATTTGAAACGAGATATGCTGAAGCTACTTCAATTATACTTGATACTATTAAAGTAGAGTTTAATGAGCACATTCAACTTCAAAGTTCCAAGCTTTCAACTATCCATATTTAAGAGAATTAATATGGTTCCTGCCCTCCAGGAACTTTCTTTTCTAAAATAGAAATAAACAGACTATGCAAAGAAGACTTGCACAGTATGTTACTTTAGGATGTATGTGATAAGTCTGTTTCACTGTTTTTGTCTTTACATGTAAAAATTTGGAAGTTTGGTTTGCATGCATGAGAGACAAATTCTTTATTGGATCTTCTTATCTTTATGTTCATTAAGGACCTTAAGCAAAATATGTTTATTCCCTCATTAGTAATTCAGATTTCATTACTCTTTCAGTTAAAATCTTTACATGCTGGCAGCTGTTTTGAAATATTTTGAAAGTTGCTTTGGCACTATTCCAACCCAAAGGGCTCCAGTTAACATTAAACTGTATACTTTCTCATTGTACATCCCCCTTCCCCCACCTAAAATGTACATATCAGGTTATGTTGAGATGTAGAAGAGGAGTTTATGATGTTTTAACTCTGAATACATACATATGATATACACACAGCTACCACAATTACATATTTACATCTTTATCCTTGTTGTCAGTGTACAACTGTGCCTTTTGCTCATATGATAAAAATATCTATTCTCTGGAAATTCATTTCCATTTACTTAGAGTTAAATGGTTTGACTTTGACTTTTCATTATTGGCTGTCAGAAGCTGCCAATGACAGGTAGGAGAGAAGAACTACAAAGCTTTATTGTATCTAATTTTTGCTTTACTCTAGTCAGGTGTTTAAGGAGAAATAAAATAGTACACAGAGACCAGAATAAGATAAAAAAAATAAATAGAATGAAAATGTCATATGTAATGAATAAGGTAGGAAATGCTTTACTCTGAAATGCTAAGTGTTTTATTGCAGGGATCATGCTTCAGTAGGGTTTTTTTGTTTATTTGTTTTCCCATTAAAAAAAAATGTGAAATGGTCTATAACAATCTGAGACATAAGGCTTAATGGTAGGAAAAGCTATGGATTAAAATTAAGGTCCCCCCATTTCATGGGAAGGAGATTTTATCTTATGTAGAGGGGGTAAACATTTGATTTAAAAATTTTTCCACCTCTGCTCCTCAATTGAAATTGAATTCAAGCTCTTAATACTAAATTTTCCATGCTATTAATATGTCCCCTAATCCAGTCAAAAGCAAAACTATGTCAGGGGAGAGAAAAATAACATAAACTTCACAATAATGACTTTCTTGATATTACAGGGGAGAAACTAAGGAATTGAGAATATCTAATAAATCATTATTTATCATATATGTATGTCCATTGATAACCTCTATAAGGAGAGCACTGAAGATTTACATAAAGTGTATAAAAGTGGCATGGGAGATTGGGCCTTTCAATATTACTACCGCCTTTATCAAATACTATTTCTAACTATTAGGCTTAACTAATTCTTAGAGAACTTTATAAATATTAGCTAGAAAAAGAAGTAGTTTAGTTAAAAGAGAAAAAAAAAATCCTTTAGCTGTTTTCTGAATTCAGCAGCAGGCAGTAGAAGAGAAATTTTTTTTTTTTAATGTGAGTGAGAAAGGGTCTCAAATCCATTTTTTTTTAAGTTAGAATATTCACACATTGTGGAGATATTATTCCAAAGCATGTGCAAATCAATAGAATCTAACTAAAGCTAAACTTAGACTTACATGCAAAATAACTAAATTGTCTCAACATATTTAAAAGACTAATTTGTCTTTAAACAACAATCTCAAAAGCTGCTCTTATTTTTTCATGATCAAGGATTTGATTTTGGAGCTGAAATATCTCTAATTTTTAGGAGACGATTGATTTTAAATCTACCTGGGATGACAAAGGAGTGTCAAATGCTGGTTCCAGTTTGCTTCTTCTATGACTGTCAACATAATTAGAACTTGGAAGGACCCACTAAGATGTAAGTTGGGACTTGTACTTCAAGTCCAACAGCAACATGCTACTTTCTGTTCCAGTGAAAATTATGCCTAGTGCTAACTGCAAATTTTATTTCTGTTCAGCTTGATTCCTCCAGGTAGGTATACTCAAATAGCCAATAGACTCTTTTCTTCACTTAATTTTCTCATTAATTGCAAAAATATTAATTCATTGCATGCTTGATTCAAGGAGTGACTAATTGCTTTGGATTTTTGTTTTAATGAAAATAACCATACTAGATGAGTTTTTACTTGACTTTTTAATTTTCAGTAGGATGGGATATTTTATAAACCTAACCACATAGCAAATCAAACAGTTTTATTACACTCCATGCTGTGTAAACCACTCTGTTTTTATTAAATTATCATGTCTTGAGGATGAGATGGTTGGATGGCATCACCAACTCCATGGACATGAGTTTGGCAAGCTCCTGGAGATGGTGAAGGACAGGGAAGCCTGGCATGCTGCAGTCCATGGGGTTGCAAAGAATCAGACAAGACTACAATGACAAATGCTATGTCAACCACTCTGTTTTTATTAAACTGTTATGTCTCTTCACCTAGAGGAGTGATTCTCAAACTTGAACATATACCAGAATCGCAAGAAGGGCTTATTAAAGCACAAAATTCTGGGCCTTCCCTTTACAAGCTCATATTCAGTAGGATTTGGGGTGGGGCTAATATTATTAATAATAATTTGCACTTCTAACAAATTCCTAGGTGATACAATTGGTCCCCACATCATATTTTAGAACCACTGGCCTGGCCTGCAGTGTTTAAGATAGAGGTAAGTTGGGAGGTCTAACTTTAGATCCCAACTTTGCTATACACTGATGAAACAGTGAAGGGCAAGTTCTTTAAGCTCTCTTAGATTCTACTACTTAACCTGGTATTCATTCAGGCCAGCAAAAATGGATTTGCTTTGCATGGTGGGGTTTCAGGGACCATTCCTTCCTTCAGGGGGTTAAGAGTTTATTAGCAGAAGTAAATATATAAAGAAATAAATATATAAATAAATAAAGTGTCCTAAGGGCAACAACAGATTTACATAAAGTGTACAAAAATGGCATGGGAGATTGGGCCTTGAACCAGATGAGCCGAGAAATAAAATGCAGTCAGGAGCTGGGGGTAAAAATCATGCACTTCGGGGGACTTCCCTGGTGGTCCAGTGGCTAAGACTCCATGCTCCCAAGGCAGGAGGCTTGGGTTTGATCTTTAGTCAGGGAACTAGATCCTACATGCCACAACTGGGAATCTGCATACCAGAACTAAAGATTCCACATACTGCAAGACCTGGTGCAGCCAAATTATATATATGGGTTTGCACTCCGGGTTTGATTACAGTTCTACCATTTGCAAGCTGGGTGACTTCAAGCAATTTCTTTATTTTCACCAAGCCTCTGCTCCTTTCTTTGTAATATATGTAGTTCTCAAAGGATTGTGGTAGGGTTTAAATGACATAAAGTGCATGAAGCACTTAGTACAGTTCATTACTCCATGAAAGGTAGTCATCACCATGGGGACAGTCTCTTAAGATCTCTCCCAAGTTCTCTTCTTTGGAGATAAGAAAGGTCTTGAAAGTTACCCATGTAAGTATTGAAATACTTTCATGCTCTGTTTATGAATGTTGATAAGTCTATTTATTTTAAATTCTTCTACAAGACACCTGCAATTCTAAGTGACTAACTTTGTTGATCAAAGTCAAGAAAGACACCAGATAGAAATACTGCAAGCATTTCCGAAAGTCCAGTGCACTTTTCCTAGAGTCCTAAAATTTAGCATTACACAAAGGGAAGATAACCTCTGACGTTGATCATATGCAAAATGTATAGGACCTAGAGATTATCATAGTAAGTGAAGTAAGCCAGACAAAGACAAATGCCATATGATATCATTTATATGTGAAATCTAAAAGACATGATATGAATGAACTTATTTATAAAACAGAAACAGACTCACAGAAAACAACTTACAGTTACAAAAGGGGAAAGGTGTTGGGAGAGGGATAAATTAGGAGTTGGGATTAACATATATACACTACTGTATATAAAATAGATCATCAACAAGATCCACTGCATAGCGCAGGAAACTATACTCAATACTATGTAATAACTTATATAAGAAAAGAATCTGCAAAGGAATAGATATATGTATAGGTATAACTGAATCACTTTGCCATATACCTGAAACTACCATAACATTGTAAATCAACTATTCTTCAGTATAAAATAAAACAATTTTTAAAGAAAACTGAAAAAAAGTATGCAGTGCAGTATCCTATCCATCATTCTTGTTATAAGAAATATATCCGGTTGGTATGGTTCTCAACAACAATTGTTATCAACTTTCATATTATAAACAATTTTTGATTAAAGAACATTAAATAAAGATTCTTTAAAAGATATGCTTAGACATAAAATAGTGGATTACAGATTTGCTATTGTACTGGTTATTATTGGAAACAAATATGTCAGTTTTATTTCCAATCTTTTGAAGTTAATAAGGGTAAGGATAACTATAATCTTTCACCAGAGTGTTCCTTGGAACGATGATTCACAAACATTTTTGTCTCAAGTCTCCTTTAACTCCTAAACATTTGGAGGCCACTCAAAGAGCTTTGGATTAGGTATATCACATCTACCAATATTTAATGTAGTCAAAATTAACACATATATGCAAATTTTTCTTATTAGTTCATTTAAAAAATAATACTCATTACATGTTAACATAACACTTTTCATTGTAAAAATTAACTACTCTTTCCAAAAAAAAGGAAAAAAGAAGAGTGATGTTTTATATTTGTTTTGTTTTAACCTCTGGTTTAATAGAAGACAACCAGATCCCCATATTTTTTCTGCATTTAGTCTGTTACAATAAGTTGTTTTGGTAAAGAAAGTCTAGCTTCACATAGATATGAAGTTAGAAAAGAGGTAAGTCAAATTTTAAGAACCTTAACATATAATTGTGAATATCTTCTCTACTGTTATACCAACTCTCAACAAGTAATAATTTCTAAAAGTTAGCTGTAATATGGAATCTGAAGTCACATTAAGAAATGTTTCACATTCTAATCATTGAAATTCATTGACCTGTAGAATTTTTGTTCATGCATGGCTCTGTATCATATGCAGTGATAATTTTTAAAACATTAACATAGATCTTCCAAAGGTTAACAGATTTCATTATACAATATCAATAAAAATCACATGTGCTAGTATCTCTACTATTCTGATTTGAATTAGTATATAAAGCCTTTACTTATTGGGAAGCTGTCAAGCTCACAATGGCAGATACAAGTTTCCTAAAATTCTAATTTTCACTTGGAATCTCAAATACTATTATTGGTAGCCAAATACTGAAAGTTGTATCTTCAAAGGACAGGCACATTTTGTTCATTTTCAAGAAAATGTCCATCAGATACTCACATCTAAATAGCTATAGTTTGTCAGTTGTTCTTTCAAATAGTGTTTCATTAAAAAAAAAAGTGGCTAGTTCAGCTTGCAACAAAAACAGCAGTACAAGGATATTTTGAGATACTTATAGATATGCACCAAAAGGGCTTTATAAACACCTCCCATTTCATCACAAAGGATATTTAAAGATACATGTTCAAGGGTCCAGATTTAATAAAGTTAATAATTCTTACAGCTTCATCAAGGATGTTCTCAAATGAATCTGGCAGCTGTTTACTGTGAATGTGCGGCAGGGGAGAACACAGTGACTCCTGGTGCAGTTTGGTGCTACTCGCTTGATTCGTGTTGATGCCCAAGCAGTCTTACTCACCTTTGCTTTTGTACCGTCAGCATCCACAGTGATATATCCACAATGAAAAAGGCAACTATTTATTATGTTGTTAGCGTTATTATAGTCTATTAAAATAGTTTTGACTTCATGGACACCCTGAAAAGGGCCTCAGCCCACACTTTGAGAACTGCTGTCTTAAGTTATTATTATGACCAATAAGGAAAGGTTTAAACTTTCTTTTTGCTATGTTTTTTTAAAAGAGTGAAAACACACTTTGCAATTATGTGTTGCTTCACTATCAAATCATGAATGGATTATTAAGAATGTGCTTACAATTTTAACTTCATGTGGAACTCATAAATATATGTTTTGCCTTCTTATATTGTCACCCAGGAAGTAGGTATTCCAATACTTAATGTTGATGATCTGGGGCCAGGAACTTCATTTTGCCTCTGTTCTCCAGAAAAAAGATGGGAATACATAAATCAGACTGATACTTCAGAAAGATATAAAGATGAAACTCAGAGCTAGATTAAGTTCCATAGCAGAAAGAGGTTTTCCACTGTTCAGAACCTGAAGAGGGCCACCTCTGAAGGTGCTGAGCCTCCCACACTTGGGACATATCTTGGCAGAACAAAGTGACCACCTTCTAGAAACTCAGGTAAAGAACTGGAATCAATGCCCTTTAAGTTCATATATTATGTAGACATAATATTTAACCACATTATCTCTATACCATAAGCAAAATACCATAACACCATTTTTAAAGTGTTATACAATCTTTCTAACACAGCTTCACAGGCAACTACAAATATTTTCTATATCATTCATCATTATTCTCAGGCTGGAGGATTTTAAAATCTTGTTCAAAATGGAAAAACAAGCTGAGTTATTTGTGCAAAGCATCTCCAGTTTCTCAAAACCCACAATGCACAAGAAAAAGGGAAAGATCTGTAATTTAAGTATTTACACTAATTAATTTTAAGTACCCTGGACAGCTGCTCAAGACACAGCCCAAAAGGAGGAGAGTAACAGTCTTTTGAAGTTAAATCACTACTTGTTATTAGTATTCATAATCCAAGGCATATCTCAAAGAGATGATAAACTCCTGAAGAATTAATCATTTATTATGGAATTTAAAATAATCTTGCTCAAGAATTATATCCCAACTCTGAGATACATATTTGATGGAAGTTGTAGAAGCAGCAGCTTCTTGGCTGACTTATTTACAGAGACAGCTTTCCAGTGTTTTTGTCTCAGAGGAATCAAGAAAGGATGTGTATCAGAGAAATGTTATCTGTGTATCTTTGCATGAAGGTAAGATACCAACATAACTCTTTTCTAACTTTACTGATTTTGATTGAGAAATGATCCCTCTTAAAAAGTGATTTGTATGGTTACCATGAAAGGAAACTATAAACTTGAGAAGATTCATTGAGAATTGTAAGTTATTTATATATGGGCGGGGAGGGGGGAATAGCAAACCCAACTGTTCAAATTTCAAAGTTCTGCCAATCTTATTTTGTTTCATTTTGGAGAATGATATGGAGCATTTCCACTTGGAAACTGCTTTGATGCTGAAGATCTCAGTTTATTATGATTTTTATTTTTAACTTTTTATAAAAAAAGAAATATTGAACATTTCAGAAGGAAAATATACTATATATGAAATCACTTTAGTTTTGCTTAACAAAAACCCAAGTTAATAATTGCTGATGTAAGATAGTTTATTTCTCTCTCATGTAAATGTTTGGGATATACTAGTAAAATGTGATTACATTTCATTTTTTTAAAAAAGAAAGAAGACAACAACATTTTTTGAATTGTAGTGTAATAAGGAATCTTGTATGGTGAGGTGTACTTTAAATTTGATTGGTGACAAAGAATTAAACCCTGGCAAATGTTCAGATATTATTTATTCCATAGTAATGTGGTCAACTATTGTTCTTTTGGCCCATATTCAGAATATGAAGGAGAAGTATCAAGGATCAAGGTTGTTTATAGTAAGAACATGGACTCTAGAAAATCTCAACCACCCGTTTCATTGACAGAATGGTTGCCAGGATTCACCAGTTTGAGAATGAGACATCTTTCTGTTGGTCATCTCAGATGTCTTAATATTTACAACCTGGTTCTGGACAGAGACAAGATACATCTATAAAATGACTTGCTCCCTCCAATCATTTTCTGCCAAAGATTCTCTTACCTTCAACTTGAGCTCCTTTTAAACCTTTAAGTCCAGGTTTCATTCCAAGCACATTTCAGTATTACACACTTTGTTGTTACGATTTGAAAGTTATAGAGAAACTCGGATATTTTAATAATCGTTTAGAAAACTCCATGTTCTACATTGTATGTTAGGGGTCCGGAGAGGGAAAACTTGAAACTCAGTGCCTGGATTTTAACCTGGCCAGGGACTTCAGGCCAATTACTCAACCTCTCAGGAAAGAGTTGCTTTCATTCATTTCCTTTTAATGATGCATGAATTTGTTTCAACAAATAGTCCTTGAACACCTATTATATGCCAAGTATTCTTTTAAACAGCAGGGCTATAGCAGGACCTAAAACAACGCTGCTGCTCATGTGGAGGTTTCACTTTAGGTAAGAGGAGATAGCAATGAACTAACATTGGTAAAGTCAGAAAAGACAATTTACAAGGTTGTTATAAGGATTAAATAAAGTAGGCAATATAAAGCATTTAGCCTAGTGCCTGACATGTAAACACACGTCTAGGTGGGAGCTATTATTGATGGTGTTACATGGATTTGGAACAGTATGAATCAAAAAATTTGCATTTCGTTAATAGTCTAAAATAACATTCCTAATCTGCATGGAAGGAGTTATTCCTATTTTGAAAATAAAAAAGTCTCTGTAATATCTAATGGAATTTTTAAATTATTATTATTGTTGTTTAGTTGCTAAGTCGTGTCCAGCTCTTTGCGACCCTTTGAGCTGTAGCCCGCCAGGCTCCTCTGTCCATGGCATTTTTCAGGCAAGAATATTGGAGTAGGTTGCCATTTCCTACTCCAGGGGATCGTCCCGACCCAGGGACAGAACCTGAGTCTCCTGCATTGCAGGTAGATTCTTCACCCCCGAGAGATCATGGAAGCCCCTAATGGAAAATTATCTCACATTAAAATAATTTTTACCTCTCCTCTCTTATTTCTCTGATTTTTCATGGTAGAATATATGTATTTGAAAGTACCCACAAAGAATTAGTGGTGCTAAAATGGGTAAATACATGAAAATGAAAAATGAATATTTCCTGGTCATCTGCTAGTAGTCAGGCACTATGTCAGGCATTTTACATGCTCTATCTGATGACACTCGAAAAAGTACATATTATTATCCCCATGTGTACAGATGGAAAAACTTCATTAGTTGCAACAGACTCTAATAAACACTTGGAACAACTAAAGAAAAAAAAATGAAGACAACTAAAATGGCTTCCAGTTTTTAGTTGCCAGTTATTGTTTTACAAGTATATATTATTGTCTATATATATTTTCCCTGTAAGAAGCAAAGGAATGAAATACCACCAATCAGACTGAGAAGATAACTGACAGTGTTTATATCTTAATAATTAATTGTCCTAAAATAAATCAGGATTGGTTTGGTTTTTTTACTTTCCCTTCTAAGTTCACCCAAGTAATGATGTAAAATGGTCATAACACTCTAGTTCAATTAGGAATGCTCATAGAAATGTTAGGGGGTTTTTTTTCTATTAGGTAATGATAGCAATGGTATAGATCAATGCTCCTAATATATGGTCCCAAGACCAGCATCGTCATTGTGGGAACTTGTTAGAAATGCAAATATTTGATTCTCACCTATTATATGAAAAATTCTGAGAGTGAAGCTTATACTCACTAGGTGATTATAATGTACCCAAAAGTTTGAGGATAATTATTGATAACCATATTACAGATCGTTATAAAACTATTTTTTTTTCTGAAGCAAAAATCTCTCTTCTTAGCAGAACAAACTTACGTCATCAGTTTCTTTATGTGAAAATAGAAAACGAAACACTCCTTTAAAGACTCAGCATTTCCAAATGTTTCCCAGGATTACCATTTAGGGAGCTGTGAAGATACTAAAACTTGAGCAAATATTTCAAAGGCAACCAAAGTCTGATTTCCTTTCTAAGTCCTTCTGCTTCTAAAGGAGTGGGAAATATATTGCAAAGACTCAAGATTTGAAAGTTCAGAAGAGAAAACCAAAAGAAAGAGTGAACACAGGGCCCTCCCAAATATGCTTTAGAGGCTTTCTATCCTACCTGGAGGGCTGGCAGGACCAGGCCTTGTTCAATATGTAGGAGGTCAGAGACTGGGATTGGTTTGTTAAAGCTGTCACCAAGATTAGAGCTTCCCGAAGCTCCTGTCCAAACATCAAGTCAATTTCTTGCTAAACTCTCTCTCATTTTAAATGGGAAAAAGATTAGACTGTTGAGTGCTTGGGGAAAAATATAAAACCAGCTGGTAGGCAAGCTTTCCTTTTTAAAAGAAAAATTCTCTCAGCCTTCTGAACTCAAAGATAGCTTAATAAAAGTTTTGGAAAAGACTAAAATAGTGGGGGTAAAAATAAGAGGGTGAGAAAAAAGGAAACCAGATACTTCTTAAAATTAGTTTTCCTTAAATATCAGTGAAATTAAATATCTTCAAAGTTCTTACAGAGGTACAGCTGAGGTAGAAAAGAGAAACACATAATGCAAAATAATGTTTAGAGATTTCAACTCCAGAAGAGTATGGGAAATGCATGACCTAAAGATAGAAAAACCATGCTTAGCATTCAAAGTATTCATATTTCTCACATGTGTACACAACCTCCTGAGGCACAGATGTCCTCCTCACATCTAATCAAAAACTCCTTTGACAGGGACCCGTTGCAGGATATAACTGGAATGGAGCAAGGAACTCAAAGTAATTCTCATTCAAATGTAAAAAGTAATGAAGACGCCTACTGAAGTTTCCATCATCACCCCAGTCTGATGACCGCAAAGCTATGGCTTGCACTATAGTTTTGAGAAATGAAGCCAAAGTAATAGTGATTGTAGCAAGATTTCTGGTGTAACTGGGCCCTGGTGAACAGTTCCCATGAATTAAACTGAAGTAAAGTTCAAGTGCTCCTGAAGCAGGTGAGCCATGTAGACTTTAGGCCAAATCAGAATCAAGTTATTTAGTTATGATGACCAAGAATTAAATGCAAAGATGCAGACAGGAGTGCAAGAGGCTTTAGGCTGTGTGTGGAGTGGGGATGGGTAATATTGTCCAGGAAAGATAGAGGGGAAGCAGGATTTGGTTGTCTTCAGACCAGGATATACACCTGAGATTTGTGAAGAGAAAGTGGTAGAAGAAAAATTGTGCAGAGAGAGTCTCAGACTGTGAAGCCCTGAAGAGTGAGGTCCTGTGTCAGACGAATTCCACCGTGGGCAGAAGTGGTCAGGCCCTGGCAGCCCCAGTTGTGTTCAGTCCCTGTTTGAGGACCACTAGGGAGGAGTGTGGGCTTCCCAGGTGCTGCAGTGGTAAAGAATCTGCCTGCAATGCGGGAGACCCAGGAGACACAGGTTCTATCCCTGGGTCGGGAAGATCCCCTCGAGGAGGGCATGGCAACCCATTCCAGTATTCCTGCCTGGAAAACTCCATGGACAGAGGAGCCTGGTGGGTTACAGTCCACAGGGCTGCAAAGAGTTGGACATAACTGAGCATGCACCTCCACCACCACCAGGGAGGAGTGTGGTCTTGGCTCAAGAGTTGTGACATCCTGTGGAAGCACTGCCCCTGGAGGCTGTCAGCCGTCTCACAACTGAATGCAAGTTCTTTCATGAAGGGAGACCCAAGTGGCACACTTCAGTGGTACCTGCAGACCCATGGTGCCGTACAGACCCATGTCTCCATTCAGGAGGAGCCCTCCAGGACTCCGGTGGGTCTCTCTTTCTGATAAGCACTACAGCCCTTCTTGCGGCTGCAGTTCCTCTCTGCCCTTCTTCCCACTCTCTGCTTTTCTTGCCCTCAGTCATCACCATAACTGCTCCCGATGGCTTTTCAGAAGTGTGTGTTTCTCTGCCACAGATAGCTTGGACTACTTTTGGAACCCTGGGGGCCTGCACTAGGATTCTCCAGCGAGGGTATTCCATAAATTCCACTGTATCTTTTTCTGCCACTGACATCTTCAAAATCATAGAATATGCTTGATCATCTGGTCCAAGCAGCAAGGCTGCTGGTTCATGCAGTCTGGTCCTGCCACAGAGCCCTGCCCCTGGTATGTGGGCTGAAGCAGTATTCCTAAGTATGGGATGTGTTGCTTTCAGAACCCAAAGAAACTTACCAGGCATTGTGCTTCTTTCTTTCTTGTAAGATTCACAAGATGCAGCAATTTGGTTTTCCGTTTGTTTTTTAATAATTTGGATGGGCTATCCCCGCATGTCTATGATCCTATGATTGCTAAGTCCCCAAAATTCTACTGCTATGTGTTCATTGCAAGGAGATCCAACCAGTCCATTCTGAAGGAGATCAGCCCTGGGATTTCTTTGGAAGGAATGATGCTAAAGCTGAACTCCAGTACTTTGGCCACCTCATGCGAAGTGTTGACTCATTGGAAAAGACTCTGATGCTGGGAGGGATTGGGGGCAGGAGGAGAAGGGGATGACAGAGGATGAGATGGCTGGATAGCATCACCAACTCAATGGACGTGAGTCTGAGTGAGCTCCAGGAGTTGGTGATGGACAGGGAGGCCTGGTGTGCTGCGATTCATGGAGTCGCAAAGAGTCAGACATGACTGAGCGACTGAACTGATTTGAACTGAAGTCCCTTCAGACTCTTTGTGACCCTATAGACTGTAGCCTACTAGGCTCCTCTGTCTATGGGATTCCTTAGGCAAGAATACTGGAGTAGCTTGCCATTTCCTCCTCCAGGGGATCTTCCCGACCCAGGGATGCAACCTACATCTTTTATATCTCCCACATTGGCAGACAGGTTCTTTACCACGAGCACCACCTGGGAAGCCCTCTACTGATATGACAGGCCCCCCAATCCCCATATGGTTTATTTCCTGTTCTCTGGAGGGCATGTATCTTAACAAGCCTTTCAGTATGCTAGCCACTTCTTATTCAACATGCCTGATTTACGTAATATTGTCAATGCAATGAACAGTTGTGATATTCTGAAGGATATAGAATGGTCCAGATCTCTTAGGACCGCAATATGACAGTTTACATAGCCCTGCAGCAAAACTGTGATTATATACTGTTATATATACCACGTGGACCAAAGAGAACTATTTCTGTTCACTCTTCTTGATTAGGAGAGAAAGTAACAAGCACACTTGCCAAATCAAAGGCTACATATCATGTAATGAGGTCCTTGCCAAGGTGAAAGTCTATGTTCCGAAGAGAATACCCCTAAGTCAATAAAGTCTCCTTCATCCAGTATTATGTTCTGGCCCACTTTCTCAAGCATCCTCAAAATCTAATCCTAGGGGTACTTCCCTAGCTTCTGCTGGAATATGCTGGCTAAGTTAGGATATGATTAATTTCTCTGTTCTCAAGCTCAGTACAGCTCTAGCTGGGTTCCATTGAGACTTGATTCTACTTACCAACATGGTAGCCAGAAGTGGTGGAAGCAGATATTGAGGAGAATCCCCCAGTTGCTGTGCTGGAAGAAGCCCCTGCAGTATCTTCCCACCTAGAAATGAGCAGCCCACCTGCTTAGAAGGTTCAGAGGAATCTGGGGAATCAAAATCTATAGGGTTGTCTACTCTAATGTCTCCCTTACCCCTTTTGTCAAACTTCCTGACTTTCCCACTGAAAGACCTGATTATTAGGTCTGACTCTGGTGAGCTTTCAGTCATTTGAAGCTCAGTGATTCTAAGTCTGGGGTTTGTTATTGGCTTTTCCTGCCTTCCCCCTATGGAGGATCAAGACTGCTTTGAGGCTGTTCAAGTGGTCCCCAGGACTTCTCACCTAATTTTTGGTTTGTTAATGGCCATTATCTTTTCATTATTCTTCTCTAGTGTTTTGATTCAATCTAATAACAGCAGCCAAATGTATTATCCTTACACGCATTATTCCCCACCCATCTCCTGTACAGCACTTTTCAAAATCTTGAGTCACGCTTGCAATCAGGGTGTCCCCCTGCACAACAGCGATGTCCTAGGTCATTACCTGTGAAGGTTTTAGCAACGGAATCACCACCTTTTGACAGGGGAGTATGTGTGCCCTGCTTACCACCAGGATGGGGGTCCTCATTGCCAGAGGAGTGCTGAATAATCCAGGCCCAAAGCCTATCTCTTTATCCGTTTGGGTCCCCGAGAAGACAGATGCTGAGGCTGAGTTAGAAATGTACAAGGTCTTCTGGGAGAGGTATCCCCTGTGAAAGGTAAAGGGGAAGGAAGCAAGATGAGACAGGGAAAACTTTTAGACAAGCTGGGGATCTGTAAGTGCGAAAGGAAAGTGGGAGGAAGCAAACTGGGAGAACCTCAGACCACCAGACAGACCTAACAAAGCCTTGGCCAACCCAGATGAAAGCTCCAAATAAAAATCACCCATAGAGGAATATAGCATTGGGCAGAAATGGCCAGGCTGTAGAACCTTGCCATGACTGGTCATGATTAGTAATGATTGGTCATCACAAAGTGTCAGCCAGGAACAGTCTGGCCTGGGCTCAGATGCTGTGGTGGACCGTCCAGTCATTGCCACTGGAGGCTGGCTGTCAGCTCATTGCACTCTGAGTGTCCCACTTCCATAGCTGACACAGCTATTTTATTAACAAACACACCAGGGGCTTCCCTGGTGGCTTAGACAGTAAAGAATCTGCCTTCAATGTGAGAGACCTGGGTTCAATTCCTGGGTCAGGAAGATCCCATGGAGAACGGAATGGCTACCCACTCCAGTATTCCTGCCTGGAGAATTTAATGGACAGAGGCTACAGTTCATGGGGGTCACAAAGAGTTGGACACGAATGAGCGACTAACAACTTTTCTCATTTCAAAGAACAGTGGTAGGTCTGACAGGAAATACAGAGTGAATAAATATGGTTCTTGCCATCTGAGGGGCTGGAGGTACAGAAAAGGGGAAAGCCATGCACATCACAAAGAAGTAAGCCAAGTTGCAAGGCTGCCAGGTAAGGACATATTACTCTTGTGTGTTTAGTATCCTTTTTCCTTGTTATGCAAACCTTACCACAGTTTTCCTCTGAGGAACCACCTCTTTCTGTTGATGTGGAAATGCCCCACAATCCCCAGCTTCATCCACCCCCATCACCTCCAAGAGAGGGTGTGACTCAGACTTGGCCACTTAGGATCTTTGCTGGAAACATGCTTTTTCCCCACTGGTGTTGCTTACTCTAAAGATGAGGTTAAGTTTACAGTTGCCAGAGAATACCTCATGAAGAGAGCCTGCCTAAGAGGGGAGCCAAGGCAAAGGAAAGCGGAGCAGAGAAAAAAGAGTTTGAGAAACTGAATCTTGATGACAAATTTGGAGCTCTTGGATCCCTCCAGACTTTGAGACCTACATCCCCTCCTAGGCTTTTCAGTTATGAGCCAATAAAGTATTTCTTTGGTTTGGGGCTGTTTGAGATGGGTTTAGTCACTTTCAACTGCTGCTGCTGCTACTGCTAAGTCACTTCAGTCGTGTCTGACTCTGTGCGACCCCATAGACGGCAGCCCACCAGGCTCCCCCGTCCCTGGGATTCTCCAGGCAAGAACACTGGAGTGGGTTGCCATTTCCTTCTCCAATGCATGAAAGCGAAAAGTGAAAGTGAAGTCACTCAGTCGTATCCGACCCTTAGCATGGACTGCAGCCTACCAGGCTCCTCCGTCCATGGGATTTTCCAGGCAAGAGTACTGGAGTGGGGTGCCATTGCCTTCTCCACTTTCAACTAGAAGAGACTTAACACAAAAATGGTAGAGAAAGGAGAGAACTGTGTTGTGTTTTAAGGCATAATCCTCTTTAGCGTGAGCCTAAGAAGGGTCATTTAATGTTAGAATTAGAAACGACCTCACGCAAAGTCCAGTTCCAATCCAACACCTTTAAAAGAGAGTCAGCAAAATTTGAATGACTCTTCTAAGGTCACGGAACCACATGGTGGCAAATCACAGGTTGACTCTAAGGCTTCCATTTCTAGGCCACAATTATTTTCACTGTGACACCCTATGTCCTTTGAGAAAAAGGAGATTATACAGTGTAATTCGTAGAACTCACAGAAAGAGAAGAAAACTAATTTATAAACAATAACAGCTACTGCTAATTTAGTATTTAATGCCAGTAATCCTAGATAATGTGGCTATTGAAGAGCGGTTAGTAACGTGGGCTTCATACTGTAATTTAGCATTACTTAAGTGAGAACAATATCAAAGTATGCACTTTTGAGCAAAGTGTGAGAAATGTCTAATCCTTATTAATTTTTCCTTTTGTGACTTGCCTGAAAATGTACCTTTTCTTTGTCCAGCACATTTCTCTTTCTTTAAAAACTTGTTTTGAACTTGTTAAAAATCTGGAATGTTGTGAGAGGAGAAACCATCTTGGAAAATTCAAATGAAATTTTTTCAGTGCATTGTTATTTACTTAATTATTGTAAAGATGTTCAGGGAGACTCTTCTGTCTTGATGGTGCCCCTATCTCATTGTGATAATGTATTCTCATAGCAGCATTTTTTAAAAAATCAGTATTCTTAAGTTTTAAAGGTTACATTAGAAGCTGAATTTTTGAGGGATGATTGTGTCCACATAAAATACCTTAAGGAAAAGGTGAAGCATTTCTACATTTATGAGTAATTGATTCTTTTATAATCTTTTGTTTTCTAGATAAGGGCTTATAAACAATCTGGGGCTTTCTATTTTAAAGATTTATTTGTAGGTTGTTTGTTTTACCTAGTGTTATAGTATTTTAATTTTAAAATGTATTTGGATTTCTTTCATATGTCAGTTTTTTTAATATTTTCCAAATTTCTCTAAAAGCAACATTATGCTCAATCCAGGCTCACCATCACATAATTAGCTTAGTAGATCAGATTTACACACTGTAAACTGGAAACAGAAGAGCAGACTACATCTGAAGAGGGCAATGAAGAAAGTGCACTCTGTTATATACCCTCCACCTGGCAACTCTCTAGGCTCTTATTTTTTTAATAAATTTGATTTTACAAAGTTCATCTGTACTATTCAGTTTAAAGCCTCAAGAAGTCCCATGCAAATCTTCAGGTTCAGGATGTCATAACTGCAAGTAGAGGCACTCACAGTGTACATATCCTTGCAAATCCTAGTTAACAAAATACTGATTATGAGAAAAGCAAAGGGATGAAACTCGCATATTAATGACAAAGGGGGAGAGTTGTATCTTGGTATTTTGCAACAAAGGAAAGTCTGATTTTTTATCTCCTCAGATTCAATAACTTCATTTGTACACTCAAGTAATATTTGCTGAGCACCCGTGTTCATTTAGCACTGGAGATGTGGAGATGTATAAACCTAACCCTGGTGCTTGGGGAGCTTCATTGTTTACAATAGCTAGAACACGGAAGCAACCTAGATGTCCATCAGCAGATGAATAGGTAAGAAAGCTGTGGTACATATACACAATGGAATACTACTCAGCTACTAAAAAGAATGTATTTGAATCAGTTCTAATGAGGTAGATGAAACTGGAACCTATTATACAGAGTGAAGTAAGTCAGAAAGAAAAACACCAATACAGTATATTAAGGCATATATATGGAATTTTTTTTATTTTATTTTTAAACTTTACAATGTTGTATTAGTTTTGCCAAATATCGAAATGAATCCGCCACAGGTATACCTGTGTTCCCCATCCTGAACCCTATGGAATTTAGAAAGATGGTAATGATGACCCTATATGTGAGACAGCAAGAGACACAGATGTAAAGAACAGATTTTGGACTCTGTGGGAGAAGGTGAGGGTGGGATGATTTGAGAGAATAGCATTGAAACATGTATATATCATATGTGAAATAGATCGCCAGTCCAGGTTCGATGCATGAGACAGGGTGCTCAGGGCTAGTGCACTGGGATGACCCTGAGGGATGGGATGGGGAAGGAGGTGGGGGGGGTTTCAGGATGGGGGGACCCATGGCTGATTCATGTCAATGTATGGCAAAAACCACTACAATATTGTAAAGTAATTAGCCTTAACTTAAAATAAATGAATTAATGTTTTAAAAAGCAGGGAAGATAGAGGCATAAACAAAAGACTAGGGTGCCCTGTGAGAAGTGCTGTAGTAGAACCGTGTGAGGATTGAGGTAAAAGCAGGGGTGAGAAGGTGAAGGTGGCCTGGGAAAATAAAAGGTAAGATGAAAAGCTTAGTAGATGAGGAAAGCAGTAGGAATTTAACAGGAGTAGGAAGAAAGGTCATTCTGGGTCAGCATTTTCTAGTAGGTGAAAGCGAGCATGTACGTTTCATGCAGGGAATGGAATGTGGTTACAGAGCAGACGGTGCGCAGTGGGACACGGAGGTGAAGCAACAAAGCAAAATGAGCAACAAGAAATTACACTCAGGTGTGCCAATGCCGGAGATTCAGGTTTGATCCCTGGGTCGGGAAGATCCCCTGGAGAAGGAAATGGCAACCCACTCCAATATTCTTGCTAGGGAAATCCCATGGTCAGAGAAGCCTGGGCAGGCTATAGTCCATGAGGTTGCCAAAGAGTCAGACACGACTTAGTGACTAAACAACAACATGCAAGGTGGAAACAGTGTCAGACTTTATTTTTCTAGGCTCCAAAATCACTGCAGATGGTGACTGCAGCCATGAAATTAAAAGACACTTACTCCTTGGAAGGAAAGTTATGACCAACCTAGGTAGCATCTTCAAAAGCAGAGACATTACTTTGCCAACAAAGGTCCATCTAGTCAAGGCTATGGTTTTTCCTGTGGTCCTGTATGGATGTGAGAGTTGGACTGTGAAGAAAGTTGAGCCCTGAAGAATTGATGCTTTTGAACTGTGGTGTTGGAGAAGACTCTTGAGAGTCCCTTGGACTGCAAGGAGATCCAACCAGTCCATTCTAAAGGAGATCAGTCCTGGGTGTTTTTTGGAAGGACTGATGCTAAAGCTGAAACTCCAGTACTTTGGCCACCTCATGCGAAGAGTTGACTCATTGGAAAAGACTGTGATGCTGGGAGGGATTGGGGGCAGGAGGAGAAGGGGACAACAGAGAATGAGATGGCTGGATGACATCACTGACTCGATAGACATGAGTCTGAGTGAACTCCGGGAGTTGGTGATGGACAAGGAGGCCTGGTATGCTGCGATTCATGGGTTTGCAAAGAGTTGGACACGACTGAGCGACTGAAGTGAACTGAAGGTAGGCAGATGCCAGATGTTAAAGACCTTGAAGACCAAGCCACAGAACTCAGATTTCACCTTATTTTTCACAGTCACCAAAGATACTTCTATTTTAGCAAGATTGTGGCATGAACATATCAAATACAAAAAAGATAAAATCTACAAGATTGTGGAGGGTAGATTAGTGGGAAGAGATACGGGAGCTAAGGACTAGTTTAGAAAACTGTACCAAAAGAAAGTGGCCTGGTGATGAGCACTTGAACTGGGGATAATGCAGTGGAGTAAAGGAGACAGGAATGTAGCTTAGGTAAAAGCTGGAGGTCAGTGATATTAATTTCAACTAAGGTAGGAAACGGGGCTCCCCTGGTGGCTCAGCGGTAAAGAACCCTCCTGCCAATTCAAGAGTGCCCACATTCAGTCCAGTTCCATGATTACTCAATCCTGGGGCCTGACTGCAGTAGATCTACACTGGTGGCCTGGGGGAAACAATGCCTGAAAGATACCTAGGCCAATTTCCAGCATACCCACATTTAAAGTGGGGCTGAGAGCAGTGCCAACAACAGTGTAATTTGTGAGCCTGCACAGTGAGTGAAAGGGAACACAACAGAGGATGTCCATAGGTGAACAATTCCCGGGGAGGAACACTCAGTGGCTTCTCCCCCAGTGGGAGAGCCCCAATCCTGCCTGCCTCACACCGCAGATCAGAAATATAGCTAAGAAACAGATCTGGGGGCCTCTATTCCAACAGCAGACCCCACTTTGACAAGGAAGTGACAACCACAGAACAGATATCCTGCTCAATATCAAGTGTAGGCTCTTGTTGCCATAACATCAGTCACACCTCCTATCAAGGGGATAACAGCCAACATACACTGAGGAAAGAGGTGGCAGACAGCCATACTAAAAACAGCCCTGGCACCAAAATGTTAAATGCATGGAAGCTACACAAGGACATTTCCACATAGAAATAGTCCTCCAAGACAGTCTGAGGGTAGGGCATTGGTGGAAGAACCCCCAGAATATTGAACCTGGAAGGCCAGAGGGGCCTAGTGCAGTAGCTCCAAAGGAAAGTATCTGAGAGAAAGAGAGACTCAACTCCTGAAGAGGGCATACAAGGTCTCTTGTACGCATGTGCACTGGATCCCAGCAAAAAGCATTATCTCCATAGGAAGCTAGGCTAGACCTCCCCAGCGGTCTTGGAGGGTCTCCTGAGGAGGCAAAGGTTGACTGTAGCTCACTGTGGAGGCAAGGACACCAGTAGTGGAAGCCCAAGGGAATATTTATTGGTATGAGCTTTCCCAGAAGTCCCTACTTCAGCACCAATACCCGGCCCTATCTCACAACCTGTAGGCTTCAGTGCTGAAAGTCTCAGGCTAAAGAAACAAGATAGGCACATAGCCCCAGCCATCTGAAGACAGGCTGCCTAAAGTCATACAGAGCTCACAGCCACTTCAAAACACATCTCGTGACACAGCCTTGCTCATCAGAGGGACAAGACCCAGTCCCGCCCACCAGAGGCAAGCACCAATCCCTCCAACCAGAAAGTCTACACAAACTCCTGGTCCAAACTCACCCACCAGGGGGCAGACACCAGAATAAGAGGAACTATGATCCCGCAGCCTGCAGAAAGGAGACCACAACACAGAAATTTAGACAAAATGAGATGACAGAGAAATATGCTGCAGACTGAGGAACAAGATTTTAAAAAGCCCAAAAGAACAACTAAATGAAGAGAAGATAGGCAATCTACCTGAAAAAGAGTTCAGAGTAATGACAATGGAGAATCCAAAGTCTCAGAAAAAAGAATGGAGGCAGAGATCAAGAAGATACCAGAAATATTTAACAGAGAAGATTTAAAGAACAGAGATGAACAACATGATGACTGAAATGAAAAGTACACTAGAAGGAATCAATAGCAGAATAACTGAGGCATAAGAAAGAAGAAGTGAATTGAAAGTCAGAGTGGTGGAAATCACTGCGACAAAACAATATAAAGAAAAAAGAAAGAAAAAAATGTGAGGGGGGAAAATAGTGAGGACAGTCTCAGAGACCTTTGGGACAACATTAAACATACCAACATTTGCATTATAGAGGTCCCAGAAGAAGAAGAGAAAGGGAAAGGTCCTGAGAAAATATTTGAAGTGGAAAACTTCCCTAACATGGGAAAACAGTCACCCAAATAGAGGAAGTGCAGAGTCCCATACAGGATAAACTCAAGGAAAAACACACTGAGACGCATATTAATCAAACCAACAACAAATAGATACAAAGAAAGATACTGAAATCAGCAAAGGAAAAACAACAAATAACATATAAGGGAATCCTCATAAGGTTATCAGCTGATTTTTTAGCAGTAACTTTGCAGGCCAGAAGAGAGTGGCACAATATATTAAAAGTGATGAAAGGGGAAATCTACAACTTAGAATGTTCTACCCTGCAAGGCTCTTCTTCAGATATTTACAGAAGAGTTAACACCTATTCTTCTGAAATTCTGCCAAAAAATTGCAGGAAGGACTACTTCCAAACTCATTTTATGAGGCCGCCATCACCCTCATACCAACCAGACAAAGATAACATGAAAAAAAGAAATTAGAGGCCAATATCACTGATGATGTTAAAGTGCTGCACTCAATATGCCAGCAAATTTGGAAAACTCAGCAGTGGCCACAGGACTGGAAAAGGTCAGTTTTCATTCCAATCCCAAAGAAAGGCAATGCCAAAGAATGTTCAAACTAACACACAATTGCACTCATCTCACATGCTAGTAAAGTAATGCTCAAAATTCTCCAAGCCAGGCTTCAGCAATATGTGAACCGTGAACTTCCAGATGTTCAAGCTGCTTTTAGTAAAGGCAGAGGAACCAGAGATCAAATTGCCAACATCCGCTGGATCATTGAAAAAGCAAGAGAGTTCCAGAAAAACATCTATTTCTGCTTTATTGACTATGCCAAAGCCTTTGACTGTGTGGATCACAAAAAATGTGGAAAATTCTGAAAGAAACGGGAATACCAGACCACCTGACCTGCCTCTTGAGAAACCTATATGCAGGTCAGGAAGCAACAGTTAGAACTGGACATGGAACAACAGACTGGTTCCAAATAGGAAAAGGAGTATGTCAAGGCTGTATATTGTCACCCTGCTTATTTAATTTATATTCAGAGTACATCACGAGAAACGCTGGGCTAGAAGAAGCACAAGCTGGAATCAAGATTGCCGGGAGAAATATCAATAACCTCAGATGTGCAGATGACACCACCCTTAAGGCAGAAAGTGAAGAGGAACTAAAAAGCCTCTTGATTAAAGTGAAAGTGGAGAGTGAAAAAGTTGTCTTAAAGCTCAACATTCAGAAAATGAAGATCATGGCATCTGGTCCCATCACTTCATGGGAAATAGATGGGGAAACAGTGGAAACAGTGTCAGACTTTATTTTTGGGGGCTCCAAAATCACTGCAGATGGTGACTGCAGCCATGAGATTAAAAGACGCTTACTCTTTGGAAGGAAAGTTATGACCAACCTAGATTGCATATTGAAAAGCAGAGATATTACTTTGCCAACAAAGGTCCATCTAGTCAAGGCTATGGTTTTTCCAGTGGTCATGTATGGATGTGAAATTTGGACTGTGAAGAAAGTTGAGCCCTGAAGAATTGATGCTTTTGAACTGTGGTGTTGGAGAAGACTCTTGAGAGTCCCTTGGACTGCAAGGAGATCCAACCAGTCCATTCTAAAGGAGATCAGTCCTGGGTGTTCTTTGGAAGGACTGATGCTAAAGCTGAAACTCCAATACTTTGGCCACCTCATGTGAAGAGCTGACTCATTGGAAAAGACTCTGATGCTGGGAGGGATTGGGGGCAGGAGGAGAAGGGGACGACAGAGGATGTGATGGCTGGATGGCATCACCAAGTCGATGGACATGAGTTTGAGTGAACTCTGGGAGTTGGTGATAGACAGAGAGGCCTGGTGTGCTGCAGTTCATGAGTTCACAAAGAGTTGGACACGACTGAGCGACTGAACTGAACTGATCACTGATGAACATAGATGCAAAAATTCTCAACAAAATATTATCAAACCAAATCCAACAAAACATGAAAAAGATCATAAACCACAATCAAGTGGGATTTATCCAAGGCTTGCAAAGATTCTTCAGTACCCACAAATCAATGTGAAACACCCCATAAACAAACTGAAGAAAATAAAAAAAGATCATCTCAATTGATGTAGAAAAGGTTTTAACAAAATTCAACATACATTTATGTTAAAAATTCTCCAGAAACTTAGCACAGAGGGAACCTATGGACATAACCAAGGCTACATATGACAAATTCACAACTGACATTATTCTCAGTAGCAAAAACTAAAAGCATTTCCTCTAAGATCAAGAATGAAACAGGGATTTCCACTCTTGCCATTTTCACCCAATATCATTTGAAAGTTCTAGTTATGGCAATCAGAGAAGAAAAAGAAAGTGAATCCAAATTAGAGAAGAAGTAAAACTATCATCGCTTGCAGATGACATGATACCACTATACATAGAAAATCCTAAGGACACTGCCAGAAAACTGATAGAACTTATTTGGTAAAGCTGCAATATACAAAATTAATTAGCAGAATTCTCTTACATCCCTGTACACTGACAACAAAAAGTCATAAAGAGAAATTAAGGAAACAATCCCATTTACCATAGCATCAAAAAGAACAAAATACCTAGGGATAAACCTATCTAAGG
The DNA here is from genome assembly GCF_003369695.1 of Bos indicus x Bos taurus. Lineage (NCBI taxonomy): Eukaryota > Metazoa > Chordata > Mammalia > Artiodactyla > Bovidae > Bos > Bos indicus x Bos taurus. The sequence continues at coordinate 43,245,782 of NC_040096.1, read as the reverse complement.
AAGAAAAATAGCTATACTCAGAAAACAATAAGGTGCTGATGAAAGAAATCAAAGATGACACAAAAAGATGGAGAGACATACCATGTTCTTGGATTGGAAGGATCAATACCATCAAAATTACTATACTACCCAAAGCAATCTACAGATTCAATGCAACCCCTATGAAATTACCAATGGCATTTTTTTTTTTTTTACAGAATTAGAACAAATTTTTTTTTACAATTTGTATGGAGACACAAAAGACTCTAAATAGCCAAAGCAATCTTGAGAAAGAAAAACAGAGCTGGAGGAATTAGACTCCCTACATCAGACTATACTACAAAGTTAAAGTAACAAAACTGTTACTGACAGAAAAACAGAAATACAGCACAGCAAAGGCAATCATAAACACAATGAAAAAATAACCCTCTGAACGAGACAGAACATTTGCAAATGAAGCAACTGACAAGGGATCAAGCTCCAAAATATACAAACAGCTCATGCAGCTCAGGAAAAATAAAAAAAGCAATCAAAACATGGGCCAAAGATCTGAACAGACAATTCTTCAAAGAAGACATACTGATGACCAAAAGCACATGAAAAGAGGCTCAACAGTACTAATTATAGTAATGCAAATCAAAACTACCATGAGGTATCACCTCACACCAGTCAGAACGGCCATCTTCAAAAAACCTACAAATAATAAATGCTGGAGAGTGTATGAAGGAAGGAAATCCTCCTTCACTGTTGGTGAGAATATAAATTGGTAAAACCATTATGGAGAACAGTATGAAAGTGAAGTGAAGTCGCTCAGTCGTGTCCGACCCTCAGCGACCCCACGGACTGCAGCCTTCCAGGCTCCTCCGTCCATGGGATTTTTCCAGGCAAGAGTACTGGAGTGGGGTGCCATTGGAGGTTCCTTAAAAAACTAAATATATATAGAACTACCATATCATCCAGCAATCCCACACCTGAGCATATATCTGGAGAAAACCGTGATTTGAAAGGATACATGCAAATGCAATGTTCATTGTAGCAGTATTTACAATGGCCAAGACATGGAAGGAACAATTGGTACATATTTATAATGGAATATTACTCAACTATATAAAAAGAAAGAAATAATGCCATGTGTAGGAACATGGATGGACTTAGAGTTTATATTGAGTGAAGTAAGTCAAATAAAGACAGATAAATCACTTAGATGTAGAATCTAAAAAATTATGGTACAAATGAACTTATTTATAATAACAGAAATAGTCACATATGTAGAAAACAAACTTGTGGTTACCAGGGTAAGAAGTGTGTGTATAAATTGGGAAACTGGAATTGACGTATACACACTATTGTAACTAATAAGGACCTACTTCATAGCACAGAGAACTCTACTCAGTACTCTATAGTGACCTATATGGGAGAAGAATCTAAAAAAGAGTGGATATGCTGCTGCTGCTAAGTCGCTTCAGTCGTGTCCGACTCTCTGCAACCCCATAGATGGCAGCCCACCAGGCTCCCCCGTCCCTGGGATTCTCCAGGCAAGAACACTGGAGTGGGTTGCCACTTCCTTCTCCAATGCATGAAAGTGAAAAAATAAAGTGAAGTTGCTCAGTCATGTCCAACTCCTAACGACCCCATGGACTGCAGCCCACCAGGCCCCTCCATCCAGGGGATTTTCCAGACAAGAGTACTGGAGTGGGTTGCCATTGCCTACTCTATAATGACCTATATGGGAGAAGAATCTAAAAAAGAGTGGATATATGCATATGTATAACTGATTGACTTTGCCATCCACCTGAAACGAATGCAACGTTGTAAATCAACTATATTTCAATAAAAATAATTTAAATACCTAGATGCCTAGAGAAAGCTAACGACTTGTCTGAGCCACATAGCTGGTAAGTAGTGAGCTGAACCACCAGATAAAACCCCCAAATGTAATATAATCTCTGAACTCTGAACATCCAACTCTCTGGACCTCTGCTTCTTCATCTGAAAACTTTTGGACAGGATAATCTCAAAACTCCCTTATGACTCTAAAGGCTATTCTTATGTGCTTCATTAATGAGCAAAAACTGGCATTTTAATCTTGGTTTACATCCAAGCTGAGTGAACCTGAGGAAATCACAAATTCACTGAAATCCAGTTTCCTCATCAGTACAAATTGTTATGAGGGTTTGATTATTGTGGCTATATGCTTCTACATTTATCACAGTGGTGATCAGGAAAATATAAATTAAAACAGCATGATGTTACTACATATTCTCTGGAATATTAAAATGTAAAGCACAGAAAAGACCAAGCGAGCAGCTCTGTAGAACAGCTCTCAGTTGCTGCCAATGGGACTGTAGACTTGTCAATCGTGTGAGAAGACTGGCACTGTCCAAACAACACGGATATCCTGTGACCAAGCCTCTCCTCCACAAGGAACACGTTAACCAGTCATGCACAAGCATGTTCATGCGGCACTTTTCATATGAACCTTTGAGATAACAGAATGTATATTTATTGGTCTGTGATCCTGATTCCCGGCACAGAGCTCCTAAAGCCCTTGGAATTTCCCGAGTGATAGGAGCAGTAGGGCATCTTGTGTTTTAATGAGGCCCCTCTGGGTGGCTCCTTGATGGCTTCTGGATGGGGGCTGTTTACCAGAAAGTTGTTGTTGTTTAGTTGCTGAGTCATGCCTGACTCTTTTGCAACCCCATGGACTGTAGCCTGCCAGTCTCCTCTGTCCATGGGATTTTCCAGGCAAGAATACTGGATGAGTTGACATTTCCATCTCCATGAGAGCTTCCCAACCTACAGACCAAACCTGCAACGTCTCCTGTTTGGCAGGCGAATTCTTCACCTCTGAGCCACCTGGGAAGCCCTGGCCACCAAAAGACCAAGCCATGATTAGAAACTTGAACTTTTCAGCCCTGTCTTCCACTTCTCTGTAGAGGGGAGGTAGGGGTGGTGGTTTGGTCACTAAGTCCTGTCTGACTCTTGCGACCCCATGGACTATAGCCCGCCAGGCTCCTCTGTCCAAAGGATTCTCCAGGCAAGAATACTGGAGTGGGTTGCCATTTCCTTCTCTAGGGGATCTTCTGGACCAAGGAATTGAACCCAGGTCTCCTGTATGATAGGCAGATTCTTTACCAACTGAGCTACAAGGGAAGCTCCCTGTAGAGGGGAGAAGGCCTTGAAATGGAGTTAACGACTGATCATGATTGTGTGATGAATCCTCCATAAAAATCCCGATAGTATGGGTTTGGGAGAGCTTTTAGGTGGGTGAACACATCCACCAAGAAGGGGAATGACATACCCCAACTCCCTGGGGACAGCAACCCCTGTGCTTGGGAACGTACTAGATCTTGCTTATACGCCTCTTCATTTGGTTGTTTAGCTATATCTTTTACTGTATCTTTTAATAAACTAAAAAGTCTTTCCCTGAGTTCTTTGAGCTATTCTAGCAAATAATCAAATCACAGAGGAAAGAAGGGATGAGAGCCTCCAATTTGTAGCCAAGTTGGACAAAAGCTATGGGTAACCTGGGGACCTAGTACTTGTGATTGGCATCTGAAGTGAGGGACAGTGTTATGGGACAGAGTCCTTAACCTGTGGGATGTCACACTATCTCCAAGTAGTTCGTGTCAGAAGTGAATTGAGTTGTAGGGCATCCAGCTGGTGTCATAGGAAGTTCCTCTATGTGCAGAAAAATCCCACACATCTGGTGACCAGACGTGTCAGAAGTGAAAGAAAAACAAGAAACACAGAGGAAGAGAACTGTAGGTTTTTCCAAAATAGAACCCTAAACTAGAAATTTCCCCCAAACCCTGTCAACAACATAATGGATAAATAAACCAAGGCATATACAAAGACAGAATGAGAATAAAAGAACTACAACTACATACAATGTGACTACATCTCACCAAGGAAAGACTAAGCCAGAGAAGTCAGCCACAAAACAGCACATCGTGTTTCCATTTATATTAAGTTCCAAAGCAGGCAAAATTACTCTATGCTATTAGAAGATAGGAAGGGGTTACCCTCAAGGCAGAAGATGAATAGTTTCAGGAATGCTGATAATGTTCAGTCCCTTGATCTGGGTGCCGATTATGCAAGTATAGTTTGTCAAAACTTGAAGGAGTTCTATGCCTACAGTATTTGCATGTCAGTTCAGTTCAGTCGCTCAGTCGTGTCCAACTCTTTGCGGCCCCATGAATCGCAGCACGCCAGGCCTCCCTGTCTATCACCAACTCCCGGAGTTCACTCAGACTCACGTCCATCGAGTCAGTGATGCCATCCAGCCATCTCATCCTCTGTCGTCCCCTTCTCCTCCTGCCCCCAGAGTCCTGAGTCCAGCATCAGAGTCTTTTCCAATGAGTCAACTTTGCATGTACACTCTACTTCAATAAAAGTTTTACAGCTCTTCTCAGTACCTAACAACTATTAGCATCCTCTATATGTAAATATTTCTTGCTATACCTGTGTATTTATTTACCTTCTAAATATCCATCTACCTCTCTATAGCAGCGTGTCTTTCTGACTAGGTCACTGCTTTCTCTACTATAGTTGGCTTGTGATGTGGCGGAACATCTGGGTTTTCCCCCCCTGGCTGTGACCAGCAGTGTTTCCCAGTGCCCAAGAGCCCAACTCCATACAGTACTTCCAGTGAAGTATTTGAAAATGCTCTGCTCAGGGCCGTGCGTGTGAAACATGCTGAATAAATACCAGCTAAGGGGACGTGAAATATTCGTCCCTGAACAGAAAATTATAAAAACCATAGTCAACTAGGTTTTTGAATGAATTAGCAAGTAAATAATTTTCATAGAAGAGCTGATTTGAAAACATCATATAAAAATATATCATGGTCTGATCCCCTTTATGCTGTATTCTATTTTCATCATGATGTAGTACTCTACAGAACATTAATGTTGATTCTCTCTAAATGATGCTTTCTAATTACTGTAATCTGGTAAAAGTGCGTCCTATTGATTAGATAACCATGCCAAAAATAACACATAGTTTTATGAATTAAAACAATATGGCAGGAAAACCAATATTAAAAGCTGCTGCTGCTAAGTCGCTTTAGTCGTGTCCGACTCTGTGCGACCCCATAGACGGAAGCCCACCAGGCTCCCCCGTCCCTGGGATTCTCCAAGCAAGAACACTGGAGTGGGTATATTAAAAGCTAGATAATTAAAAAATTTAACAGCATCACAGGTTTAAATCCATGGAAACTAGGGGGAAAAGGTTGAGAAATTTGTGACAGTTTCAAGTACTGGATATTTGTGATGATACAAAAAAAATTAAGCTTTTTAATTGAAAGTTTTTGAGATACTTAGTATTTTTTTTCAACTGTGGTTTGTGTAAAATTAGAGAACTAAGATTGGAACTATTGTTTGTCAAGCTTGAAAGAATGCTTAAAATACGTTAAGTAAATTAAACTTTGTGGATTGAATATAATAGCACCTAAATCTTCTAATTTTCTAGCCCATTTTCTTGTCCAAGCTAAAATTTAAAAGAATTTAGGTTTTAAATCTCCTATGATTTCTTTCTTTATACTGCTTATATTTGTAAGCCATCTCAAAGTAAGGGGACCCTCTTTCAAAGCATCATTTTAAGTTTCTTACAGGGGATAATGTAAATACTGCATTCAAGATCATCCAGCAATCCTACCCATAGGCATATATCCAGAAGAGACAAAATTTCTAATTTCAAAAGATACATGCACCCCAGTGTTCACAGCAGCACTATTTGCAATAGCCAGGACATGGAAGCAGCCTAAACATCCATCAACAGATGGGGGATAAAGAAGATGTGATATATACACCATGGAATATTACTTGGTCATCAAAAATAATGGAATAATGCCATTTTCAGCAACATGGATGGACATAGACATTGTCAGACTAAGAGAAGTCAGAGAGAGAAACAGAAATATCATATGGTATCACTTATGGGTGAAATCTAAAATATACAAATAAACTTATTGGCAAAGTAGAAACAGACTCACAGACAGAAAACAAAGGGGAAAGGGAGGGAGGATCAAATTAGGAGTTTGCAATTAACATACATAAAATAGATATACATAAGATAATCAGAATCTCCCGTATAGCACAGGAAACTATATTCAATGTATTTTAATAACATAAAATAATCTTAAAAAAGAATATACATATGTAGCTGAATCACTTTGCTGTACACTTGAAACACTGGAATCAACTGTACTTCAATGTTTAAAATTACAGTATTAAAAAAAGAAGAGTGGACAATTAATGCTGGCAGAGGTGGCTGCTAGTAGCCCACTGAGAGGTTAAACCAGGAAAAGAAATGTGAAGACTTGTTTGCCTGAAAGAGGTTTCGATATGATCACTTCATCTTAGCCATGGGCTTCCCTTTTAAATGCGTACCATACAGGTGTTGAAAGAAACAATCTGTTATTTAGCTGGGCTGGCAGGGGAGGGGGGAAGGAACTTTTAGCCACTTGGATCTATATGGACCTGGACGTGGCTTTGTGGTTAAACTGGAAGAAACCTTTTTGTTGCCTGCTTCTGACAGGCTTCTAATTTCTGATTTGATGAGGACATTACAATGCTCTCCCGCCCCCTCCTATGCCTCTTCCTCTCCCTCTCCTCCTTCTCTCCTTTCTTTTTGCTCACCCCAGTCAGAGGCCTTAAGGAGTATTTCATTTCAAGCCTTTACTTCACAACAGCTTCACTGAAGCAGGATTCTCAAAATAAATAACACCCATCACCAGCCCCCTACCATTGTCCAACTAAAAGAAAAACACCAATTAAAAGAAGAAATAAGGTTAATGTAAAAAAATTATAGCTTTTAGAAAAAAAGACCACTGATTTTCAGCTTTAGAAAAAACATGGAGGGAATACAGGTCTTAGTGAATAGCAAACTGCAGTGTTCAAGAAAAAGCTGAATAGCAGTTTAAGCTGCAAGTCCACTAACCACCAATCCAGAAAGTAATGGCAAAATAAAGGTTAAAAAGGAAGGTGACAGATATGCTGATTAAAAACGATCTTAAAAATGAGCTTCCTTTGAACATTAAATGGAAAAATCCAGAGTTTGGATTGCCAACTGTTTACAAAGGAAAGATTATTCAGAAGAACTACGTGACTTAAACAATAACATCTTTCAGATTCTTCTGGGAAGATTGGTAGATAATATGAAATTTAAACTAACATTTGGACTTTGTCCACTTTGCACACAGGGAAGACATTTTTGGCATGCTATTTAAAATATTTTCATATCAGTTTATCATTCCAAAGTATAGTGGAAACACACACATCTGCAGTTGCACTCTGTGGTATAAAGAAAAAAAAAATGGAAAAGGCTGAGGCCACTTTACCTTATATAGAAATAAATCACAATTCCCTGTATCTATTTTGTACTTATTTCTACCCGTTAATGTATGTAAGATACAATTTTAAGAAATTCTTTGTAAGAGCAAAATCATCTTGAAAACTTGAGCAAGTTACTTAAGCTCTGCTATGCTTTGGTTTCCCAATCTAAACCACAGAGACAACAGTAGAGCCCATTTACCCAAGTTATGAAGAGCACTGAAAAACTACTAAATAGGGACTTCCCTGGTGGCCCAGTGGTAAAGAATCCACCTTGCATTGCAGAGGACACAGGTTCAATCCCTGTTGGGGAACTAAGACCCCATGTGCAAAGGAACAGCTAAGCCTGTGTGCCGCAACAGCTGAGCCCACACGCCACAGTTGGAGAGAGTCTCTACGACTTATTGGAAGATTCTGCATGATGCAAGGTAGCCAAAAAAGAAGTAATAACTACTAAATAGCTAAAACTTCTCAGGGCAGTGTATGCATGTGTTGTTGTGTGTGTGTGTGTGTGTGCGCACATGGGTATGTGCTCGGTCATGATTAAATCTTTGTGACACCATGAACTGTAGCCTGCCAGGCTCCTCTGTCCATGGGGTTTCCCAGGCGAGAATACTGGAGCAAGTTGCTATTTCTTACTCCAGGGGATCTTCCTGATTCACAGTTCAGACCCATGTCTCTTGAGTCTCCTGCATTGACAGGTGGATTCTTCACCATTGTGCCACCCAGGAAGCTCATGTATGTTCACTTCAGTTCAGTTGCTCAGACGTGTCCAACTCTTTGTGACCCCATGAATCGCAGCACGCCAGGCCTCCCTGTCCATCACCAACTCCCGGAGTTCACTCAGACTCACGTCCATCGAGTCAGTGATGCCATCCAGCCATCTCATCCTCTGTCGTCCCCTTCTCCTCCTGCCCCCAATCCCTCCCAGCATCACAGTTTTTTCCAATGAGTCAACTCTTCGCATGAGGTGGCCAAAGTACTGGAGTTTCAGCTTTAGCTATATTCCTTCTAAAGAAATCCCAGGGCTGATCTCCTTTAGAATGGACTGGTTGGATCACCTTGCAGTCCAAGGGACTCTCAAGAGTCTTCTCCAACACCACAGTTCAAACGCATCAGTTCCTCGGCACTTAGCCTTCTTCACAGTCCAACTCTCACATTGATACATGACCACTGGAAAAACCATAGCCTTGACTAGATGGACCTTTGTTGGCAAAGTAATGTCTCTGCTTTTGAATACACTATCTAGGTTGGTCATAACTTTCCCTCCAAGGAGTAAGTGTCTTTTAATTTCAGGGCTGCAATCATCATCTGCAGTGATTTTGGAGCCCCCAAAAATAAAGTCTGACACTGTTTCCACTGTTTCCCCATCTATTTCCCATGAAGTGATGGGACCGGATGCCATGATCTTTGTTTTCTGAATGTTGAGCTTTAAGCCAACTTTTCACTCTCCACTTTCACTTTAATCAAGAGGCTTTTTAGTTCCTCTTCACTTTCTGCCATAAGGGTGGTGTCATCTGCATATCTGAGGTTATTGATATTTCTCCCGGCAATCTTGATTCCAGCTTGTGCTTCTTCCAGCCCAGTGTTTTTCATGATGTATTCTGCATAGAAGTTAAATAAGCAGGGTGACAATATACAGCCTTGACATACTCCGTTTCCTATTTGGAACCAGTCTGTTGTTCCATGTCCAGTTCTAACTGTTGCTTCCTGACCTGCATACAAATTTCTCAAGAGGCAGGTCAGGTGGTCTGGTATTCCCATCTCTTTCAGAATTTTCCACAGTTTATTGTGATCCACACAGTCAAAGGCTTTGGCATAGTCAATAAAGCAGAAATAGATGTTTTTCTGGAATTCTCTTGCTTTTTTGATGATGCAGCAGATGTTGGCAATTTGATCTCTGGTTCCTCTGCCTTTTCTAAAACCAGCTTGAACACCTGGAAGTTCATGGTTCATGTATTGCTGAAGCCTGGCTTGGAGAATTTTGAGCATTACTTTACTAGCGTGTGAGATGAGTGCAATTGTGCGGTAGTTTGAGCATTCTTTGGCATTGCCTTTCTTTGGGATTGGAATGAAAACTGACCTTTTCCAGTCCTGTGGCCACTGCTGACTTTTCCAAATTTGCTGGCATATTGAGTGTAGCACTTTCACAGCATCATCTTTCAGGATTTGGAATAGCTCAACTGGAATTCCATCACCTCCACTAGCTTTGTTCGTAGTGATGCTTTCTAAGGCCCACTTGACTTCACATTCTAGGATATCTGGCTCTAGGTGAGTGATCACACCATCATGATTATCTGGGTCATGAAGATCTTTTTTGTACAGTTCTTCTGTGTATTCTTGCCACCTCTTAATATCTTCTGTTTCTGTTAGGTCCATACCATTTCTGTCCTTTATCGAGCCCATCTTTGCATGAAATGTTCCCTTGGTATCTCTAAGTTTCTTGAAGAGATCTCTAGTCTTTCCCATTCTGTTGTTTTCCTCTATTTCTTTGCATTGATCGCTGAGGAAGGCTTTCTTATCTCTTCTTGATATTCTTTGGAACTCTGCATTCAGATGTTTATATCTTTCCTTTTCTCCTTTGCTTTTCGCTTCTCTTCTTTTCACAGCTATTTGTAAGCCCTCCCCAGACAGCCATTTTGCTTTTTTGCATTTCTTTTCCATGGGGATGGTCTTGATCCCTGTCTCCTGTACAATGTCATGAACTTCAGTCCATAGTTCATTAAGCACTCTATCTATCAGATCTAGGCCCTTAAATCTATTTCTCACTTCCACTGTATAATCATAAGGGATTTGATTTAGGTCATACCTGAATGGTCTAGTGGTTTTCCCTACTTTCCTCAATTTAAGTCTGAATTTGGTAATAAGGAGTTCATGATCTGAGCCATAGTCAGCTCCTGGTCTTGTTTCTGTTGACTATATAGAGCTTCTCTACCTTTGGCTGCAAAGAATATATTCAATCTGATTTGGGTGTTGACCATCTGGTGATGCCCATGTGTAGAGTCTTCTCTTGTGTTGTTGGAAGAGGGTGTTTGCTATGACCAGTGCATTTTCTTGGCAAAACTCTATTAGTCTTTGCCCTGCTTCATTCTGTATTCCAAGGCCAAATTTGTCTGTTACTCTAGGTGTTTCTTGACTTCCTACTTTTGCATTCCAGTCCCCTATAATGAAAAGGACATCTTTTTTGGGTGTTAGTTCTAAAAGGTCTTGTAGGTCTTCATAGAATCGTTCAACTTCAGCTTCTTCATTGTTACTGGTTGGGGCATAGACTTGGATTACTATGATATTGAATGGTTTGCTTTGGAAATGAACGGAGATCATTCTGTCGTTCTTGAGATTGCATCCAAGTACTGCATTTCGGACTCTTGTTGATCATGATGGCTACTCCATTTCTCCTGAGAATTCCTGCCCGCAGTAGTAGATATAATGGTCATCTAAGTTAAATTCACCCATTCCAGTCCATTTCAGTTCGCTGATTCCTAGAATGTCGACATTCACTCTTGCCATCTCTTGTTTGACCACTTCCAATTTGCCTTGATTCATGGACCTGACATTCCAGGTTCCTATGCAATATTGCTCTTTGTAGCACTGGACCTTGCTTCTATCACCACATCCATAACTGGGTATTGTTTTTGCTTTGGCTCCATCCCTTCATTCTTTCTGGAGTTATTTCTCTGCTGATCTCCAGTAGCATATTGGGCATCTACTGACCTGGGGAGTTCCTCTTTCAGTATCCTATCATTTTGCCTTTTCATACTGTTCATGGGGTTCTCAAGGCAAGAATACTGAAGTGGTTTGCCATTCCCTTCTCCAGGGGACCACATTCTGTCAAACCTTTCCACCATGACCCACCCGTCTTGGGTGGCCCCACACGGCATGGCTTAGTTTCATTGAGTTAGACAAGGCTGTGGTCCTAATGTGATTAGATTGACTAGTTTTCTGAGTATGGTTTCAGTGTGTCTTCCCTCTGATGCCCTCTTGCAACACCTACCGTCTTACTTGGGTTTCTTTTACCTTGGACGTGGGATATCTCTTTAAGGCTGCTCCAGCAAAGAGCAGCCGCTGCTCCTTGCCTTGGAGGAGGGGTATCTCCTCACCGCCACCCCTCCTGACCTTGAGCTTGGAATAGCTCCTCTAGGCCCTCCTGCACCCACGCAGCCACCACTTCTTGGACGTGGGGTTGCTCCTGACCTTGGACGCAGGGTAGCTCCTTTCGGCCGTTCCTGCGCCATCGCAGCCTAGCACTTCTCGGTCTCTGCTCCTGACCTCCGACGTGGGATAACTCCTCTTGGCCGCCGCCCCTCGGTCATGGGGTCCTCCCAGCTTCTACCCCTGACCTTGGACATGGGGTAGCTCCTCTCGGCTGTGCCAAGTGCGCCGGTCGCAGCCGCCCGCGCGTGTATGTAGATAGCACCAAAAATAAAGGGGAAAAAAATCAAAATAAAGCAGAGAGGCCATACTTACTGTTTATTAAATTACCAGCTATTAAAGCATTTGTAACTGCTGGGGAAAAAAAAAGAAAGAATCTGTGACAGAGACTATATGTGTCCTGCACTGCCTAGAATATTTATCTGGCCCTTTAAATCAATCCCTGCCCCAATAAAATCTTGACCACAATAAATATGTTTTATAAATATAAGTGAATAATATATATGGAATGCCAGAGATATTTAGATTTTCTTTGGGATTATATAGCATTTACTAAGATTAAAAATTGATTATATGACCAAATTATCATTTCTCGTGTAAGTTCAATTGTTACCAAAATATTTATCAAAAGAAAGTCTACTGAAGGATGTCTAGTGTCTGACGCCAGCAAATGTTAATCAGGTATTTTCTAATCCTTGTTTTGTTATTTTTTACACCCTGGTCCATGAATATGACCACCAGAAGCTAGCATATATTCATAGAAGCCTTAAGGGTTTTATTAGCTTTTATTACCAAATTAACCTCACTGAGGGTGATGGTGGATGCACAATTCTAGGCGGCACCAGCCCAGTTGTGTTCTGAGCTATGCTTAGGGTTGCCTTTTTTTTTTTTTACATTTTTATTTTATATCAGAGTATAGTTGATTTTCAGTGTTGTGTTATCTTCAGTCCAGCAAAGTGATTCAGTTATAAGTAAACATATATCTGGCTTCCCTGGTGGCTCAGACAGTAAAGAATCTGCCTGCAATGTGGGAAACCTGGGTTCAATCCCTGGGTTGACAAGATGCCCTGGAGGAGAGCATGGCAACCCACTCCAGTATTCTTGCCTGGAGAAGCCCCATGGACAAAGGAACCTGGTGGTCTGTAGTCCATGGAGTCACAAAGAGTCAGACATGACTGAGCAACTAAGCACAGCACAGCAAACATGCTATGCTATGCTAAGTCACTTCAGTCGTGTCTGACTCTGTGCGACCCCATAGATGGTGGCAGCCCACCAGGCTCCCCCGTCCCTGGGATTCTCCAGGCAAGAACACTGGAGTGGGTTGCCATTTCCTTCTCCAATGCATGAAAGGGAAAAGTGAAAGTCAAGTCGCTCAGTCATGTCCGACTCTTAGCGACCCCATGGACTGCAACCTACCAGGCTCCTCTGTCCATGGGATTTTCCAGGCAAGAGTACTGGAGTGGGGTGCCATCGCCTTCTCTGACAGCAAACATATATCTATTCTTTTTCAGATTCTCTTCCCAACAGAGTATAGTTCCCTGAGCTATACAGTAGGTCTTTATTGATTATCTCTTTTACATTCAGCAATGTGTGTGTGTTAACACCAACCTAATCTATCCCTCCCCCAGTGCCTTTCCCCTTTGATAACCACAAATTTGTTTTCTGTGTCTGGGAGTCTGTTTCTGTCTTGGAAATAAGCTCATTTGTGTCTTTTTTTTTTAATGAACAGAATTCCCTGAGTTGTGTGACACAATGGTACTGAGCTAGGCTCCTTTATAAGTGGAATTTGAATTAGCAAAAAAGGAAAATAATGTACACAATGTATTTTTAAAATTTTAATAGAATATTTGATAAACTCCATCTTGCCATCTTGAAAGGGTGGTTGTTTTTCCCAGAGATTTAAAGATCAGTGAGTGATGCACGCCAGCTGGTTGGCGGTCAGCACAGTGGGACTAATGGCCTATCACAAGACATTTATCTTGAGCTAGGAAAGCTCAGCTTGGTTTTATTCAATGCTCTAAAAGAAGGCAAAGAAGTTCTGCTTATCTAATTTGTTTATGACCTGAAGCTTGGAGGCCTAGAGGATCCTAGGCCTGGTTTACAAATGAAAATTTACCAGTGGACCAAAACTTAGGAAAATAATTGTAATAGAAATCAGTATTTTGCATTAAGGAACCCTCTAAATCATGATTCTCTCAATACAGACACATGTAATTGATTTTTCAACCTAAATGTATTTTGGGTTCAAGAGACTTCAAGAAATTTTTAAAAGACTGGGGTAAGTATGGAGAATAATAGATATTTTAAAATATCTGACTTTTTTAAAATAAATAAGTATGAATTTAATACATTTTTTTTTTCCAGAGGTGAAAATGTAAGATAGAATTTAGGAGTTAAAGAACTGAAGGGTTTCAAGCCTGGTTTAACCCACAACTGGTCCTTTTTTAAAATTTACCATCCCCCTCCAGAGTATTTTATCTAACATTTGAAATCAGTTACTAGTGTTGAAAACCCACAGGATTTCATGTAAATATCTGAATTGCCAGCATCTTTTGAGTCACAAGAAGATCTGGCAACAGCCAGCAGGAGCAGGACAGGCCTTCCAGTCACTGCAGTCGCCCCACCGTCTATTGCTCACCTGCCTGCTGTGGATATGCCTGGCCTCTAGGTACCTGAACTTGTGTGACTTCTATAAAGTGATGAAGAAATTCTGAAAAAATTAGATCTGTCCCCAAATGTAGTGGTTTTCATAGAACTGTTGAGCTTCGCTATCAAGCAGGCAGTGTCAGTGAAGCGTAAGCTGACATGAATATTACAGAAAATTCTTGCATGGGGTTGGAAGCTAGGCTAGATCAATGTTGATCAAATGTCTTTTTAAGAGAGCCTTGCAGTGTCATTTGCTTAAATTATTTTTTATTGTAATGACTCTGTAACATTCGAGAACACAAAACTTGGGAGTTAAAAATCTTATGTTTTAGCTGACATTTGTATAAATTCCAAACAAATATTTCAATTAAAGTCCAAAATTACTGCTGTTAACTTCTCCACAAAAACATTTAAAAAGCAGTCAAATCTTTATGTTTCCAGATTTTTCTATTTTCATATTTTAATGGAAGTGTTTATGATGTGTAGACACAAGCTACATTTATATTTCATCATCCACATACTTTTGGATCAACATGTTGGCAATGTGCTTAGTTGGAACTGTAAGCTGAGGACTGATTCCCACGGTCCAATATTCCCATGAAGCCAGGTCATTCACCACCAACATGCAGAGAAAAATAAGAAGATGATCCTAATTATGCCAGTTCATTCTGATTATGAATGTTGAAGAGCTAGTTTATACTGTTTGAGATTCAAGTGCATATATGTAGGTTCCTTGTTCCAGTGAAAGCTCTGACTCATTGAAATGAAGTCAACGGGTATTTGTAATAAGTGCTTGATGGGTAGCCACCATTGTCAGGACAATAGATGTATCAGATAAAGTTCTTGCTCCTAAGGCATATACGCCCTACATTAAAGACAAGTCTGGAACAGAATAAAATAATAGGAACAGCGAATAACCAAATATACTACAGATCACATATATAATAGGCATCTGGAGGAAGGAAAGGGTAACACACACCGATGTAATCTGTAAGGAACTAGTAGGATGCAGACGGTCCAAAGGAAGGGAGAAGGTATCCTAAGTAACAGACTCCTCCTCCATTAGGGAAATGATTGAGGCATGTGCGGGTATGCGAGAAGCTTGATTACAGAGGTCCTGAACACTCCCCAAGGTTGAAACCTCAAGCACTCCTTTAGGAACTGACTAAAGGGACAAAGTGATGGGTGTAACAGTGTCCTGAAGACCAGCTAGGAGACTTAACACTCTGATCCAGGCAGGCTGTGAAAAGCACTCTTCTAAGAGGTGACAGAAAGGAAAATACAATTTGTTTCAAAAGATGAATGCATTGCTTTTGGTCATGGATTGGTATAGTAGGATGGTGATAAAGAGAAATGTTATTTAAAATGTGGATAACTCTGGGCTGCTGGTGTGCTGATGGGATTAGTTGAGTGGACTCGGATTAGAGCCTATTGCATTTCTTTTGATATCACAACCTTACAGGGTAGAATCAGCCCCACAGGGAGGTGGGCTAGTTTTTCCTCAGAGAAAGAAGCAAAGAGAAAGGTTGGACTAGGGTACAATTTGAAGATGGAAATAAGAGAAGTTGTGGGGGCTTATGTTACAAGGTTTCTTTCTTCCCCTCCATGAAGTACGAAGAGCATCTACTCAGCTTAAGGTCCTAAGGTTAGTAATGGATGCATGGGGAATGGGGAAAATCATGTAAGCAATGCACCAGTCTAGGGATTCAAAAATACATAAATAGAATACAATGGCTATTTAAGCAGAGATGAAATTGTATGAATTTGTAACTGAATTTGGTATCATGGCCCTGAGCATTTCCTCCAGCAAACTTTGATAAGAACCAAGGATGCAGAACCAAGAAAGCAGACAGTAAGTGAAAGAGGTACAGGATTGCTAGGTGGCCCCTCAGGTCTTACTGACAGGATTGTTCATTTCACAAAGTCCAGCCTGGATAAGGAAGCAAATAAAACCAGCGTCACTTGGATATGGCCTGGGAAGAAGGAAAGCATTTGGGGGCACGGTGACAAAGAGAAGAGCAAAAGGAATGAGGGTGTCAATAGGTTTTATATATTTTTTAAATCCCTATATTCAAATAATGGTGTACCAGTGTGGAAGGCCTGGGTGATGGTGTAGCCACAGATGTGGCTGTGCCAGGGCCAACTGGAGTTGAGTGAGGCTGGAAGATGAGGGTTGTAAGGCCAGGGTGGTATTGGGTCATCAACCAAGGAAGATGGTGACAGACTTGGGTTGTAGAGGTTGGTAGAGGCTTCAGTGCCCCTATCCCTGAGGAGATTGGGACAGCATCTGGGTTTCCAGAAGCTGAGGTGAGGGAGAAAGAGGTTTGGGGAGAGGTCATGGATTGCTGACTAGGTAATGTTAGGAGGATAATGAACTAGATGCATAGTAATTAGGGAATGGGTTGCCTCTTGCACAGAAAACTTCATGCGTCTCTTTTTGCGTCCCTTTTGGGCTCTGCTTACTGCACACAGAGGGGAACTGACTGCACCTCAGCTCTTGAACACACTCAACTGTCACCTTCTATCCCAGGTCCTAACAATAAAATGTGGCCCTCACACATGTACGAGCTAACATGGAGGGAGTTAATACCCACTGGGACATTACTTGTCCAGTATTTCACTGATAGAGTTCCTGGTGGCTCAGATGATAAAAAATCTGCCTGCAATGCAGGAGACCCGGGGTAAACCCCTGGGTTGGGAAGATCCCCCAGAGAAGGGAATGGCAACCCACTCCAACATTCTTGTCTAGAGAATCCCTTGGACAGAGGTGCCTGTCAGGCTTCAGTCTATGGGGTCACAGAATTGGACATGACTGAGTGATTTTCACTGTTACTTCGCTGGTGGATACATGCTTCCCTCTAACATCCATTGGGCAGATAATTCTGAGGTGACTTCTAGAAGGCTCCTCAGAGCACCCCAGGTAGATTGTCCCCCTTTTGTCCACAGCGGTGGCCAGCCTGATAACACCTCTATGGACTGACTTTCCCTCCTTCCTGGGTTCATTCATCCCGGTTCCCCATGCTGTTTCCTGGGGCTGCTTCTTAAAATGTGCTCACTGAAGAGAAGCCCTTGTTGCAGACCGGCTTTCCTGCATTAACCCAAGACCCTCATCTGTAAGCAGAAGCCATTAATGAGCAATGAGGAAAGTTTCATGTCAGGTAAAAGTCAAGCTTCAGTTGGGAGAGGCAGAAGGACTCCTGAAAGACACAAGAAGAGTTTATTATAGGACGCAAATTTCCAAAGGATCGTCCCGGAATGGGTGGCGATCAGAGCTAGAGCAGGGTGGATAGAGACGAAGCATGCAAAGAAAGAAGAGGGAGGTGAAATATGAATCGTACATGCTAATTTCCTCTCTGCTAGAAAATAAATATACTAATAACCTCAAAGGGCACGTTTTAGACAGCTGTATTTATTGCTGTAGCTCTGCGTTTGCCTTCGTCTTCATCTGTTTCCCCCTGGATAGAACATCAGACAGTCTAGCCTTCTGTGTATCTCTATTTCTTGCCAACATGCTGATGTCATCCTATATCCAGCCCTTGAAGTCACTTCAATTCACATTCATGTCTTTTGTCTTTTCTGTGGTGTCTAATTTACTACAGCTTCATTGCACTGGCTTTTCTCTTAAGTAGGATACATGGTCAACTCCTCTAAGAGAAAATGTCAAAAACAAACTATTTCTGTACATAATAATACCATGTAGTGTCCAACAGGGAAAGTTAAAATATATATATGTATATATAATTACATAATTTTTTAATATTACACACAATTCTGATGGACTGCTAGATTCTTGGGCTTTTTCTTTTCTTTTGCTGTATTGCCACTAAACATTGCCATATTTCTTGAACTTTTGAACCAATAAATCAGATATTTTGTCTATTCTGAGCTGAGGTTTGTCATTTTTAAACATTCTGGGTTAAAATTTTAGGTTATAAGAGGCATCGGTCATGAGTTATATAACAAGTGGAGAAAAGACATCTGTTGTTACTTCCTAAGCCTGCTGAGTCATAAGTCGTAAGGACTCACCAGCCCCATATCAAGCAGGCCTGGGAGAGTGGTGGACATGTTTGACATTCAACTGAACCTCGAATTGTTGTTGCTTAGAAAGAATTCACAAAGGAGACACATTTGTTTTGGAATCATAGAAAAGTGAGATCAAAAGAGACTTTTCAGGTCGTGGGCTCCCCATTTCCTGCTGCTCTTTTATGTCACTTTGTTTTGTTTTGTTTTTTCCTTTTCGTGTACTGCTCGCTCTAGCCTTAAATTTCTGCACAGATGACCCTTTGTGAAATTATTTCACAGTGTAACATTGCTGATAAAACTGCTTTACGTTTGCAGGTCTCTTGCCCATAGCTCTTCTGGGTCTGGTGTTTCTAATGCAGAGCCAAGTTGTGGTCACCCAATGGTACCATACCCCTCCTCTTCCCTGTCCACAATTCTGACCGTGAGAATCATCTCACTCTTACAGTCATGGCTTTATTCATATACACAGTGTTTAGAATTTCTCTTCTTTATTCAAGTTCTGCAGTTATTTTTGCTACTTGTTTTTAATTCCTCCTACCTTACGTCTCACCTCTCAATGATGAAGAGCTTTAGCAGACTTTTTCTTAAACATAATTCATCACCCCATCATCATAATTAGTAATGGCAGTTTAAGTGGTAGATTTCAAAGCATATTTTGAAAAATATAATCCGAACCATCCAAGAGACTCTAATCCACAGAAACAGTCTTGTTGGGTACCCGCCACCCTTTATTGAATAATTAAGTTCTTCCAAAGCTAATTGGTTATAGCAATGCTGATATTAGACATGAAAATGTATCTGTTATACATGCATTGGCATGTGCTTACTAAGTCCCATATCAAACAAGTTAGTTTTTGTGCTATGTCACTAGGAGCTTAAATCTAAGATCATCCATATGTCCAGCTAGTCAGAGGGAAATATAGTGTTTCATTAGCATCTATTTATGGGCTTCCCTGGTGGCTCAGATGGTAAAGAATCTGCCTGAAATGCAGGAGACCTGGGTTCAATCCCTAGGTCAGGAAGATCCCCTGGAGAAGTTCGCTACCCACTCCAGTATTCTTAGCTGGGGGAAAAAAAAAAATCCCATGGACAGAGGAGCCTGGCGGTCTACACTCCATGGAGTTGCATAGAGTCAGACATGACTGAGTGATTAACACACACACAGCATCTATTTATATGAAATGTGTAATATAGCAGACTTGAGCTGCTTTCTATCATGGATACTTCTTGTTGTTGTTGGGGAAGGAGGGAATCACCCCTACCCTACAGTTAATTCATGGGGTTTAACTGCAGCTGATCCATGCCCTCCATCCCCTAACACACAATCGTGTGCTTACACACAGACACACACAGTCACGTGGGCAGGGAGGGAGGCACCTGAATTTGGCCTGGCCATTTTTAGAACATTCTGAATGTTATGGGAATAGGGAAGTGACAAAACTCTCCAATAAGACTCAGTCATGGGCCTTTGACCTCTCCAGTGAAGTTACTGGGGTGGAATATACACACAGAACTACTGGCGGCCGACTCACCAACTTTCACAAAGGGTCTTTCTGAAGGAAGTGGCAAGAGGAAAACAAATCCAAAAGATGAAGAGTGAAATCAAATTCTGATGACATCATTTGAAAGCCAGCAGAGAGAGAGATCTTTGCTGAAACCAGTGCTACTCCCATACTTTCCAATTATATGAGTCAACATATATCTGCTTTGTTTAAACCAGTTTGATTTAGGTTCCTGTCACTTGCAACTGAAAGAGGCCTCACTAATACACATAGTTTGCCAAATAAGCAGTTTGACCAGCCTTCTATATCAGTCTTTGGCATCTAGCATTTGTCAAAGGAGATCTACATACCATTTGCTTCCGAATCACCTGAAATGCTTAGAAAACATAAATTCTTAAACTGTATACCCCAAGCTTCTTAATCAGAATCCAGAAAAGTGAGGCTTAGGAACTTCATCCTTGTCAAGTTACCTCTGGTGATTCTATACACATTAAAATTTGAAAGACACTACTGAAGTCATAGCTTTTGATTATATCAACTCAGATCAACCACTTTTTTATCAAATTGACTTGTAAGTTCAGTCAAACTGCAATTCTTTTCAAATAATTGATCAGTTTTTAAATGTCATCATTAATGTGGATAGAAAATAAATACTGAAGGGCACATGTGAGAGAACTGTAACGGGACTTACATGTTTAAATAACTGTGGACGGTCCATATTAATAACATTTTATCTGTAATCTAAGTGGCCATTAGAAGAAACAGTTAAGTTAGGAGGGGAAATAAGTAACTTTAACTCAAAAAGGTGCAGGAAGCAGGGCAGACCACAGTAGAGACATGACTATCCAGTGTTTCTGTTCTTTCAGATGTTGAAAACGTTTCACCTTTCCAATATGGCATTAATCCCCCACAATTGAATTCCCAGAGACTACTTCATTTTCCAGAGACTACTGGTACAATGAAATATTCCTCATTTGTGAGGGTCCCTCTGCTTCTTTGGGTCTTTTCCATTACTCTTAAATGTATATATGCTTAATTAGTTAAGTTTAAAACACATTTGAAACTCAGGAAATTCACCTCCAAATCAGTTTCAGAAGAGATGGATTATGTGGTGCAAAATCAAAATGAATCTCTCGACTGGTCAATAGATAAATATATTGTGGTATATACTTAGTGAGAAAATGGAAAGATATGTTAATACATTTAACTATAATGATCAATCTAAGAAACATTAGGCTAAGTGAAATAACTCAAACACAATAGACTGCATACTGTATAATTCCTGTACAAAATTCTAGAAAAGACAAAACTGCAATGAGAGAAAGTAGCCTGTGGTTGCTAAGACCTGGGCATAAGAAGGCCTCTCCTACAAAGAGGCACAAGAGAACTTCTTAGGGTGATGGAGTTGTTCTACATCTTAGTGGAGATTACATGTGCTATGTGCTAAGTCACTTCAGTCATGTCCACTTCAGTCTTTGCAACCCCATGGACTGTAGCCCACCAGGATCCTCTGTCCATAGGATTCTATAGGCAAGAATACTGGAGTGGGTTCTTGTGCCCTCCTCCAGGGGATCTTCCTAACCCAGGGATTGAACCTGTATCTCTTACATCTCCAGCACTGGCAGGCACGTTCCTTACTGCTAGCACCAGCTGGGATGCTTGAGATCACATGACTGCATATATATCAACATTTATCAAGCTGTTCCTTGGTGGTTCAGAGGGCTTCCCTGGTGGCTCAGATGGTAAAGAATCCACCTGCAATGTGGGAGATCTGGGTTTTATCCTTGGGGTCACAAAGAGTTGGCCATGACTGAGCGACTAAGCCCAACAGAGCACACCTTAAATGAATGAATTGTATGTAAACTATGCCTCAATGAAACTAGTATTAAAAAATAAACTTTAGGGGATTTCCCTACTGGTTCAGTGGCTAAGACTCCATGCTCCCAATGCAGGGGGCCCAAGGTCAATCCCTGGTCAGGGAACTAGAACCCACATGCACTAAGTAAGAGTTTGCATGCCACGGCTAAAGACCCCATGCTGTAACAGAAAGATCCAGCATCCTGCAGTAAAGATGGAGATCCCATGTACCACAACTGAGACCCAGTGGAGACAAACACAGAAATATTTTTTTTTTAAAAAATGAACTTTACACGGAACAGATTTCCTTAGAGAAGAGGAAGTAGAACCCCAAGAACAGTTCTAGGAAGTCATGGACTGAAGTCCAGAGAAACTGTTCATGGTCTGGAGATGCAGACAGGTCCCACCAAGGGAAGGACCAGAGAAATCCAATGAGGGAGGAGAGGGAATCTCTGATTTTAGAGTGGCAGCCTCCTCACTCACCTGTGTTTATGGTGCTGGCTGACTTTAGTGCCACAAGGAATCAGAGCCAGCTGAGGCTCAAAGTTCTGCCTAAAGGTGACTATGGGAGGAACAAGGGCTTCTGAATTATCTCACTGATAGGAGCACACAGACAAAAGAGGTAGCGACCAGTAAGGGCTGTGATGGATGAGCAGTAACACATAGAGAAGCATCCTCCTGTAGGCATCTGTGGCCTGCAGCTAAGAGATGTACTGGGACAGAAAAGGACACTTCCTAGTCTAGAGGATATTTGTCTAGAGACCAGTGGCCTTTTGTTGTAGGCCGGTCCCATTGGAACCATTTAAAGATGTCACCAGGTTATTTGGCCAAGCAACACATTTCTAAACAGCTTACAAGTGAAAAACTAAAGGACACTAGTAAATATCTATTGAATTAAATATTTATCCTGTGGGGAGGAAAGACTTTGTAAAAGATAGGAGAAATCGCTTCTGAAAAACTGAGAACATTTAGCAAGCAAGCTTGATTACAACTGCTTTATTCTCAGACCTTCCCTGTGAGAAGTGGGGTTTTTTGGGTTTTGTTTTTGGAGTGCTTTCCCGTAAATACCCTGTCTGCATGCTGAGAGAATGAACAGGAACAACTGAATTCTGTCCATTTCACAAACCCCTTAAAAGTAATAGGGTATCCCTATTGGTAGTGTTTTATGAGTCAAAGGATGAGTTTGGACTGCCAAGTGGGATAACTTTTTATTTAAACCCCAATTTTCTCTTTCACTCATTTGCTGTCATAAAGCAAATGAAATTTGGCTTTTAAAAAAAGTGGTAATTCATGTAAAGAAACTATTAGAGGGATTATTAAAAATCCATAAATTACATTAAATTTATAAAAAGCTCTTAGTGCCAATAAATAAGTCATGTCCTTATCTAGACACATTCAAACTGGGCATCCATAAAAAAGCACAAGGAAATGAAAAGTTCAAATGGAAGAAGAATCGCTAGATGAATTACTTCATCCTAAATGTTGCAATTGGCTTCTTTTACAGGAACAATTTTTTTTCCAGAGGTGATAAACGCAGAACCTCATCAATCTAGCTCTTTACCCTTGGCGGATACTTGTCTTTCTATATGCAATTTTTTTTTTCCTTCTTGGGCTCCAGACACAAAACAGAGTATCTTTGTGATCCAGGATTTGTTTGAAGCGATTTCATCTGGAAAGAAGTCAAGCAGGGCACTAGCAGGGGAGCTTTTACAGATTATGACCTGTAATCTGGTTAATACTTTGAAACACAAAGATCCGAATGTTGGGATAAGAACATTTCATATGTGGCCATGTGCCCTACCTCCCCCACCTCCTCTGAAGTCATCCCAGAGACTGAGCAGAACCCAGCTTGCACATACTGGCGGGCTAAGAGCAAAGATAACACGGATGTAATGGCACATATTACAAGCCAAGCATAGGATAATCACCTATTAACAGGAATCATTCATTCTATTATTGCCATAGGAATCAATTTCCTTTTTAGTTTAGGTATCATATCCATGGTCTTTGATCAACAGACAGTGCTGGGGTTGAATATAAGGCCTTATTTTCACTCAGATATTTGAGCTAATCTTTAAAGTTTTAGTTTTTTACTAAAAGGTTACCTGAAACCAATGTTTAACTTTACATATCCATTTGGAGACCAGTAAATTTTAATTTGTCCTCTCTTAGGAACCATCTGCTGAAAGTAAATCTTCATAACATCTAAGTTAACTTGTGAATATGTTTACCTTTCTTTAAATACAAAGAATTTGTAGAAGATATTCAATGGTATAATTTTTCTATCCAAAATGAAAGATGAAAGTTTATTTCCCAATTCAAATTTGATACTTTTTTTGACTATACAGCGTATAACCAGCTTTCTAATGGCCATCTTAAAGCCTGAAGACATTGATTCTATTTTGGAAATAATAACTTTGTGAGGGACTAAATTGTCATGACAGATTTTGGGCAGATGCATTTTCAACACATTCACTTGCACACACATGCCCTGTGTGCAAGGGAATTAGGCATCCCAACAATGATTATTTGAGTCATGAATTCTAGACTTGAGAAATCTACATGCAGACTGGGAGTCTGGGGTTAGCAGATGCAAATTACTATATACAGGATGGATCAACAACAAGGTCCTACTGTACAGCACAGGGAACTATATTCAATATCCTGTGATAAATCATAATGGGAAAGAATATGAAAAAGAATATATAGGGACTTCTCTGGTGGTCCAGTGGCTAAGACTATGTTCTCCCAATACAGGGGCCCTGGGTTCAATCCCTGATCAGGGAACTAGATCCCACATGTTACAGCTGATAGTACACAGTTCAGTTCAGTCACTCAGTTGTGTCCAACCCATGGACTGCAGCATGACAGACACCCCTGTCCATCACCAACTCCTGGAGTTTACTCAAACTCATGTCCATCGAGTCGGTGATGCCATCCAGCCACCTCATCCTCTGTCTTCCCCTTTTCCTCCTGCCTTCAATAGTACATGTACTGCAACTAAAAAAGATCCCTCATGACACAACTAAGACCCAGTGTGGCCAAATAAATAAATTAAATAAATAAAAGAATATATATGCATGTATAATTGAGTCACTTTGCTATAAAGCAGAAATTAAACACAATATTGTAAATCAACCATACTTTAATAATTTTTTTTTAAAAAAGAAGGAATAAAAAAGAAAACTACATGCCAGAAAAGTTTCAGAGGAAGCATAATAGAAACCCATAGTTCCTAAGGAAACGCCCCTTCATTCCCTGTCACATCTGGGAAGCAACTTATTTAGAGGAATTCTTTGAGAAAGATAATAAGAGAGAAGTCTCTAGATCTCAAACATCACCATCCATCTGCTCCTGCAAGAAGTCCCTGTCCTCTGAAGCTGTTTCCTCTGGTCTTCATGCCACTGGAACAAGGAAATACATGAGATGTTAGAGTGACTGTTGTTCCTGCAATGACCTAGGGTTCCTGATTCACATGGGCGAAGTTTTTCCAGACTAGTTGGGGAACCAAATTGTATTTCAAAGAAATATTGCCAGGAATGAAGTAAATTTCAAATTTCAAACAAATGACTTGTGTAGTAACTCTTATTTTCTAACCCATTTGTAAACTGAGAGTTTCTGGGATTATTCTTCTGAGGTCAATTGTTTGCCATATTGGTTGAGAAACTGAAGTTAGGCTAAGTAATTTCCTCAAAAGGTTCAGAGATCAAAACGCCTAGAAATTCCCAGACATATCCTCTCTATAGAGTATTCATCT
Organism: Bos indicus x Bos taurus; assembly: GCF_003369695.1. Taxonomy (NCBI): domain Eukaryota; kingdom Metazoa; phylum Chordata; class Mammalia; order Artiodactyla; family Bovidae; genus Bos; species Bos indicus x Bos taurus. The sequence goes on along the minus strand of NC_040096.1, from coordinate 43,220,535 downwards.
CATTCATTCTGCACATTGTTATTTTGTTCATACATAAGCTTACTTGTCAAAGAATGAGCCAAAGCATTGCTCTAAGTAGTGCCTTTTTAAATGTGAAGATTTAAAAAAAATCCTTTTGGGTAAGCAAGACAGTAGATTTTAACTCTCTGTTCTTCTATGACTCAACAGAAAGGATCATCCTAACACCACCTTCACTATCCCACAATGTTCAAATAAACCTCTAAAACTCTGTTTTACACATTTTATACTTGTAGAGAAGAAAATGGAAAAAGGGAGCTTTCATCATAAAGATATATGGCTGATGCAGGCACTTAAGTTTCTCTACCCTATTTTCTCTATTTATAAACCCTGTTTCTCAATGTATTTTTACAATGAGGTTTTTTAAAAACAGATTTATTTTAATAGGGAAATGCAGAATAAAATGTAATATACAGTTAGTACAGTTCTGGGATGGAACAAATGTTCATGTAAAATGAACACACATTAGAGAACATGTAACCTTTCTGAGGATGAACTTCCCACATAAATCCTCTCCTTTCTCTGGAGGCTGTGAGACAAATATCTAGGCTGTCAAAATCAGAAAGCTTTTGAATCCAAGTAATAAGGGGCCTGGGGCAAGTGACATAATTTTCCTGTACCAATGTCCTCATTTGTAAAATGAGGATAACAATACCTTCTGATTCTACAACACTGTGAAAACCAGAAAAAAGAAAGGAAGAAAAAGAAAATTGAAGTTTCGATTTTGTAGAAGTATACTCTAAAATATCAGTCTTTAAATTCAAAAACTGATGGGCCATTTGATTGTGATTTTTAAACACCTGAGCAGGTGAAGTTTTGTTCTTTTGCACATCAAACCTTTCTTTCTCTTAATCAACAAGTTTATACCTTGAAAATTTATGGTGTGATCACAAGTTTACGATACCCATCCACATACATCATTTCATTTGATCCTCATAGCAGCTTTGTGAGGTAGATGTGATGTTTCCTGGGAGGAAACTAAATAGCAAAGAACCTAATATCTTGCTTGAACCTTGCAACCTGGAGGCAGTTGAATTCAGCCTTGAATCCAGGTCTGCTGGGTCAAACTGCCACTTGGCCTCTGCAGGATCATGGCTGAACACGGCTGGTTCCTTGTTAGGGTGCAGAAGGCCATGCATTTCTTTAGCCCTCTTGTTCTCAGAGCTCCCTTAAACACACCCCCCGCCCCCCTGCCAGAAAAATGGGCTGAGTTCTCAGGAAGGGACATGCACATTAGCAAACAGGATATAAGTTCTATCGAGGAAGCCACAGTTTATACAGCTCAACTGGGGATTGCTAATCATTAGTCTTTTACCTTATTTGTTCCAAATCCTTTTCTCTAAACAACCAAATGGGGGATGGGAGCAGGAGGGCTGAGCAAAAAAGAAATGCCAGTAATCACGGTGAGTAACAGTCATAGGGGTAAAGTGACAGCTCAAGGCTTTACTGTTGTCATAAAAGTGGTGCAGTTTTAGGGCGTTAAGATAAGCAGAGCTCTGGGGTCTCTGTCCACCATGGTTCTAATAACATTAGAAAGGGTGAGCTGGTATAAACAATAACAAGATTTATGTGAGAGTAAACTGCTGACCATTGACTATGATTTTGAAGAGAGAAGAAAAGAGAAAGCCAAACTAGACCAGATTCTTGTTATGTCCCTATTTATAGGAAAGTGAGAAACTTGACCGATTCTAGTAGACATTAACAATGAGAAGGCAAGCAGCTGATTCTGATGCTGTAAGATTATAGTCAATAGAAATTAAATAGAAAAGAGATAGTAAAAAAGCTGTAACATGGCTATCTTGCACTGCAGGTTTCTAACCAGCAAAAGGGATGACTGAGCCAGCTGGATGGGACAACTATACACTAAGAGGAATGAAAATTTTGAAATCCTACTTTTGTGGGACAAAACATCTCATGTAAGGACACTGCCGAAAGAAAATAAAACTCAAATACTTTCATTCATGACTCGTCTTTCAGTTGGTAAAATTTATCTGAAAAAGAAAGTCCAGAATTTACTCTTCTGCTTGGACTTGATTTTTATGCCTTAGTAACTGAGGCATAATTGAGGCACCTCCCCTACATTCTTCCTTTGCTTGTTGGTAAAAGACGGAAACAGACTCTTTTCCTTTCAGTTTATTATCAGTTAGAAAAGGTATTTTTTTCTACTCTGCAGAAACTTCTCATTGGCTTTATGATTATTTTTGAGCTATCACAAACATTTTGGCCTCATCTTTTTATGTTAGCAATCTCATTAACTCAGCTAGATCTTTTCAGCAACAAAAGAATGCTTATTATAGTCTCTTAGATGGGAAGTCCATCTTCTTAAAAAACCACATGATTAGAAAAACAAATATGTAGGGAAAGAGTATTTCGCCACAGGAGGGAACTTAACCAAAGTACCATTGACAGATCTTAGTAAAAGAAAAATCAAGCTTAAAATAGAAAATTGCATACTTGAGCACAAGATCTGCTCCCATAATCTGGGAATTTTATGGCCTCCCTAAAGGAAAGAGTATGTGGTCTGTTAAATCTGATCATAAAATATCTCCTTGAGACCTTAAAATGTAATGTGTCCAAGGTGCAGTCCATTCCATATGGGCCAATCATATAGCTGGGATGTCAGCTCCCCAATTTTAAGACAGGCCTTCTGGTGTTATAGCCACACTCTACAGCCTTCAGAATAAGGTTGAAAACTATAAAACTGAGGACATTTTACAAATATTAGGATAGGAATATACGTTTGATATGTATTTATTAAATATATTTGAATATCATATCTATACATCTATTTTTCTGTGGAAGACTTGGAAGGAGGCACATTAAACTCTAAAATGGTTATCTATGGAGATTGTCAAGAAACAGCTTTTTCTTTTCATTTTGTACATTACTACATTTGATTTTTTTTTACAATGAGAGTTTATTAATTCAGCAATTAACATAATATCAACACAATTTTTTTTTTCTAAAGTAGGTTTGAGGTGAGAGGATACATTAAAAATATCTGGTAATCCCAGACGAGTTCAATGCACAGTTAAAACCAATTACTTGGGGATGATCTTAGAGCTAAAACAGAAATTGTGATGTTAGAAGTGTTAATTTTATACCAACTAGAGCAGCCCTGGAAATTCACTAATTCACCCTAATTTTTTAAATGCCCTTTAGATGCATTTAGAATCAAGTAGTCAGTGATTATTTCTGCTTCAGGAGAATAAATGATTACCCTAGGTAAGTACCATTACTAAGAGTTCATCCCAACAACAGAATATTCTAGAATACCAGTTTTAGGGATATGTGTTGTACAAACTCTGACAGTTTGGGATGGGGAGCTCACGCTTAAGAAGTAGAACAGCAAGATTGTAGCTTTTTGGAGCAAGATTATTGACAAGCCTGTTCTACTTAGAAACCTGAATGCTGTGTCCTGACACGCACGGTCTCACACTAAACAAAGCATGTGTTCAAATAGGTTCTCTGTGTGAATGGAGACTAGTACCAGATTGGGGGTAGGTTTGTTTATGAGTATTTTAAAAATATGTAGTGGAAACAAAGAACCAGAGCTGAGCAGGTCAGGTGAGTAAGGAGGGGTGGGGACAGTTCAGGGAAGGGTGGGGCAAGGGGCTCAGGGTCAGAAGTTCAGAGTTGTTCCAACCAATTTCATAAATCAAGTCACTTATGAAGTTATAAAAAGTAGAAGACCAGGTTCACAAAAGCCCAAACACTGCCATCTGCAGAAGAGACATCCTCTCTAAAGCAACGGAACAAGGAGAAAAAGGGCAAGAAAGAGATACTTCATAGAGCCAGGCCTAAACTAATGCTTTTTGCCCTACACCTTCACATTTACACTTAACCTAAAAAGATTAAAATATCATAATAATTCTGAGATTTCTGGCTCTCAAGATTTCCATTATGACACATCAATAAAGCAAGGCAAGGTGACTGAGAGAGAACGGCTGGCTTTCATTTCCTGCTCATTTGAAGGTCACTTTTGGAGATAAAGATTATATTTTTGCAGAACCAGAGGATACACGAACATTTCTAGAAACTTGTAACATCAGATGTTCTGAACGAGCAAAGGAAAATGAATGATCCCATTAAGATACTTCTGACCATAAATCAGAGGTGTTAAGCTCTGACTGGCTAACTTCAGCTTCCCATTTGACTCATTTGAAAATGGAACTGATGTGAATATAGATTGAGGCAAAGACGCACGGTACCATTAGAGGTGGCTTGTAAGCTACTATTCTTGGATCTTAGCTTGAAATACAGTGTGCCTAGCACCTGGAGACAAATATTTGCATCACTTCATTGTTAAGTGACTCTGTACGAGCCGCAGAAAAATGGGTGTCATGCTTGTAATACAAAAGAACTGCTGTGTTAAAGCTCATTGTCTCAGAGGGGAGGTTGGAGAGCAATTTAGTAATGTGGAGCATCTGGAAAGGGTAGTCTCATTTTCAAACTTAGCCTGCTGCCATTTGCAAAAGCACCTATTTCCCCCTTTGTGCCACTCTTCCAACTTCCCTCCCTCCAGTATTCTTAGTGACATTTTGCTTTGCTCCTCTAATGAGCAATCCTTTAGCAAGAGAAATGTGGACCCAACTTCACCCATTTCTACTGAGTTCTTAGTTTCCAGAGGCTTTCCTGCCATGGTTAACATGGTAAAGTTCTGTCACTCACTCACAGGGAAGTGATTCCAGCCTTCCAAGCCACTGTTTTCCCATCTGCAAAATGAAGCTAAAATAACTCTAATCCCAGAGGTTCGTTTTGAGGCATAGAATTGAATTTGCTAATGTGTGTGCAATACCTGGCACTGAGTGGGTGGCCAACAAATGTAATTGTCTTCCTTCTACTAAAAAAGTGTCATGTAGGTAAACACAAACTCCTTAACAACAAAAATCCCAACAGTTAAGTGATGCAAATAACCTTTTTTTTGTTTGTTTGCTGAAAGCGTTGAATGCATTTACCTTTGCTTTTCTAGGCCTCTACGTGGTGTCCGGCATACAATAGATGCTCAATGATGTTTGCTTCATAAGTATTGCTTAAAACATCCTCTACAAATGCAAGCAGGTCAACCATTTCAATGGTCAACTAAAGGCTGAAAAGCTGTCCTAGGAGTTTACGAAATGTTAATAGGAACATTCACAATAGAGACAAGTGTTCTGAGCTCAGTGAGTGCCTCTGACTGGCTCCCTTCTGAACTGGGTGCAATCATCATACCACGTGCCACTAATCAACACAACTCACAGAGCAGAACATTAGAAACAGCTGCTTAAGGACTTTGTGAATATTACTTTTCCTTAAATGTGAAATAGTGACATATATATTAATAATTGTATCTGCGCAATAGAGAGCTGAGATACTCAGACATAATCTTTAAAAGAAACCAAATTAGTATCTTATATATTCTAATATAACCACCATAGGCATTTCAATTAGAGAAGTCACATATGAAGGCAATTAGATGGCTAATGACAAGAAAGCATTCTGAGAAGTAAATAATGAGTCAAGCCTATAAATTATAATTTTTTATCATCTAGGCAGTTCTTCAACTTTGGGAAATAGAACTAAATATTTTTCATACTTAGAATTTAAATGATAAACTATAGTCCTTTAATACTAACACATTTTAAAGAGAGAAGTAAAAGTTCTTCAACTTTGAGAAATAGAACTAAATATTTTTCATACTTAGAATTTAAATGAAAAACTATAGTCCTTTAATACTAACACAGTTTAAAGAGAGAAGTAAAAGTTATTGGTGTAAAACTCTATAGTTTTTTTTAATCAAGAATTTTTGGGGACAAGTCTATAATATTCTAAAAGAAATGCTTCAAACTAAGCAGGACTGCACTGAAAAACCACAGTACCTCTGAACTGAGATTTTTTTTTTTTTAGTAAATAAATGATCAAAACACAGTGTTATAGAATCCAGAATCTGTTTCTATCTCCTAAAAAATTCCTGGAGAAGATACTCTAATTTTGTTTTGACATGTTTTTGGTATTGTAGAGATGACTTTTGCATCTAGGTACAAATATTGTAGTTTGTAAGGCTTTGGAAGTTATTTGTTACCTCATTCAGTGACATACCAAGAATTTCTTTTCCTATTTTGTTTTTTCACATGACTAAGTTTTCTTTATTCAACTTGGAAAATTAAAATTACTAAAATATCAAATATTTCTCATTAATTCTGTAACTATTCACGAATGCTATTTGGTGTAGATGTTAAAAATCACAAATAAAATACTTTAAAGCCAGGCATGTTAATTTATCATTTATGAAAGTATTTTCAAGATATTCCAAATTTCACAAAAAAAGAAAGAGTATACTATATACTTGATCATTTATACCAAGTATAATGTTCACAGATTTCTATATTCATTTGATTAGTCATTTGTTCATTTGCACTTTCTCATTCTACAAATTTTTATTTCCCTACAATGCCCTAAGCTCTGGATATAATTATCAGCAATTATACAGCATTCTCTTCCCTCATAGGGCTTACAATGTAATATGGGAGACAGACATTGATTTTTTAAAAGTCATGTGAAAGAATAATTACAAACCATGATGAAGTTGTATTAAGTGTTACTCATTCGGTCATGTCCAACTCTTTGCGACACTGTAGGCTGTAGCCCACCAGTCTCTCCTGTCCGTCCATGGGATTCTCCAGGCAAAAATACTGGGGTGGGTTGCCATTCCCTTCTCCAGGAGATCTTCTCAACCCAGGAATCGAACCTGGGTCTTCTGCATTGTAAGCAGATGCGTTACCATCTGAGACACCAGGGAAGTCCCAAAACCATGATAAGCAGTCTGAAGCAAATGCATTGGATGCAATGAGAGCATAGAACAGGGGACCTGACCTCATTTGGTGGCTCCAGGAAGACTTCCCTGAGGAAAATAGCTTGACTAAGATATGAAGAATACTGGTCAGTCATTCATGATGGATAAAGCTAGAAGTGAATGCCAGTTTGCCAACCTAGTTTGAAAAATTGGGAAGAATCATCTTACTTTTTGAAGTAAGAAAAAAGGCCCCTGTAGTCCGAGAATGAAGGAATGGTTCCCAGCTCTGACTACCAACCTTGACTAGGGGAGCTTTAAAAGATATGATGGCCCGGACTCCACCACAGACTTAGATACAGTAATTCTGGGATGAGGGCGGCCTATGGTATATGTTTTCTACAGTCCCTCTGGTGATTCTAATGCATAGCCCAAATTCCAAACTACTGCCATAGAGTTACAGAGAAGGCAATGGCACCCCACTCCAGTACTCTTGCCTGGAAAATCCCATGGACGGAGAAGCCTAGTGGGCTGCAGTCCATGGGGTCGCTGAGGGTCGGACACGACTGAGCGACTTCACTTTCACTTTTCACTTTCATGCATTGGAGAAGGAAATGGCAACCCACTCCAGTGTTCTTGCCTGGAGAATCCCAGGGACGGGGGAGCCTGGTGGGCTGCCGTCTATGGGGTTGCACAGAGTCGGTCAGACACAACTGAAGTGACTTAGCAGTAGCAGCAGAGTAGAAGGGAAGGGATGGCGGTGCCTGCAAAGATGAGCATTGTTTGGGGCCAGGGGATGTAGAAGACTATGCATGAGTGTGTAATGGGGTAACAAGTGGTGACTTGGGGGTCCCATAGCTGAGGACTCTGGTGAGCATACCCTCTCCTCCCATCCAACCATCAGTGTTGATTAATGCTGCATTTCCCATCATCCCTGCACAGTTAGGGCTTAAGGTTGAGTTTAGAGAAAATAGAGACATGTGACATATCTAAGATACCAAAGTTACAGTTGCAGATTCACAATCTCTGTCTATATCCAGCGAGCCCATGTATGTAACAGTCATCATGCTAGAGGCTGCGAACAGAGAAGTGTGCAAACTAGCTTCTGGCTAGAGCTTACAGCACAGTGAGGAAGGCAGACGGGAAATGAAAATGATTATATAACAAAAAGATAAGAAATGTGCAGGAATGCTGAATATGCAGAAATGGCTGCACTAAGTGACATTTAAGCTGAAAGTTAAAGGAGCAGAAATGACGGAGGCCAAGGAAACCTGAGCTGAAAAAGTATGGACAGCCCAGGCTGGCTGTGTTTTAACGAGGAAAGAGGAGAACAGCATAAGGCAGGGTATTAGAGGTATAAGAGTTTGATCAGGGAGGACCCAAGGTAGAAAATTTGAATTGTACTAAGCAGCATGTTGAAGAAGGAAATGGCAACCCACTCCAGTGCTCTTGCTTGAAGAATTCCATGGACGGAGGAGCCTGGTGGGCTACAGTTCATGGGGTCACAAAGAGTCAGACACGACTGAGTGACTAACACACACACACAAGCAGCATGTATTTCAGTATATCCAGTGAGCAGTTTTAAGCAAGAAACTTAACATTATCCAATTTTACATAATGACGTATAGAATAAGATAATTTTATTTTACCTACCACCTTTATTTAATAAATGTTAAAAGTATACTTTTAAAGATTTAAACTATAGATATATTTGAATCTCCTACTGCTCCCCATCTTTCCCCAGAGGAAACCAGTATCTCAAAGATTTTAAGACCTTACTGCAAATAATATCAATAAAATGTTTATAATAGTTTTATGGTTTAGAATGTAACACTGATGCGTAGTATTTGAGAAATCATTCACTCTGCTTTTTCAATTAATATTTGGTTTGGCAAGAATAAAAACAGAAGACTCAAATGACTAAGTATAAGAATGAAAAAGGATATATCACTAGCAAACTTATAAAAATAAAAAGAATTATAGGTAGTAACATGGTACATGTCAACAATTGATATAATCTAGATGAATGAACAAATTCCTAGAAAGAATACAAACTACCAAAACTGACAAGAAGAAACAGAAAATTTCAATAGAGCTCTAGTAAGTAGACATTAAATTAGTAATAATAATGATAATAAAAATTTCCCACAAAGAAGGCTCAGATAGTGACATTGAATATTCCACCAAACAAGCAGAAAAAAAGATCAACTGTTCACAAACTCTTGCAAAAACTGAGCACTCAGAACTCATTCTATGAAACAAGCATTGCCTTGATACCAAAACTAGGCAAAGAAATCACAAGAAATGAAAACTGTAGACCAATATTCTTTATGGATATAAGTGCAAAAAATTTTCAGCAAAATACTAGGAAACTGAATTTGGCAGTGTATAAAAGGATTATACACCATAGTCAAGTGAGATTTATCCTAGAAATGCAGGGTTGTTTTAACATATAAAAATCAACCCATAAAATATACCATATTAACAGAATCATGGGCAAAAAGCATAAGATCATCTCAATAAACTCAGTATAGGCATTTGACAAAATCCAACTCTCTCCTATGAAAATAAATTCAACAAACCAAGACTAGGAGGGAAAACTTCCCCAGCCTGACAAGTGCCATCTATTAAAAATCCACAGGTAACATCATACTTAATGATGAAAGATTGAATGTTTTTTTTCGAAAATAAGAAACAAGACAGGAATGTCTTCTCTTGCCACTTCTATTCAACATTTTACTAGATGTTCTAGCCAGGAAACTTAGTCAAGAAAGAAAGAAAAGAAGCGAGGAGCAAAAGAAGGAAGAAAGGAGAGGAAAGGAGGAAGGAACATCATTCATATTACAAAGGAGGAAATAAAACAATCTATTCAGAGATGACATGAACTTGCATATAGAAAATCCTAAAGAATCTACACATGCACAAAACTATTAGAATAAAAGAATTCAACAAGGTTGTGGAATATGGGATCAATATATAAAGATCAGTATTTCTATATGTTTGCAATAAAAATTTGAAAATTAAATTGAGAAAATTATTTAATTTACAATATCATCAGGAAGACTAAAATATTTAGAAGAGAATTTAACAAAAAAGTGCAAGATGTATACATTGAAAACTATGCAATATTAAAAGAAATTAAAAACCTAAATAAATAGAAAGACATCCATGTTCACAGATTGAGAGACAATATTCTTAAGATAGCATTATTCCCAAAATTTATTTACAGAGTCACTGTAATCTCCATCAAGTTCCCATCTGCCTTCATTGCTTTCTGAGAAATTGACAAAGCAATTAAAACATATAAAATGCAAGAGACTAATCACTGAAAAGAGTCTTGAAAAAGAAGAAAAACATTGGAAGTCTCACAGTGGTTTCAAACCTTACTACAAAACTACTATAATCAAAACAGTAGGATGACTGCCATAAGGATCAATGGAATAGAATTGAGAATATGGAGATAAACTGTTCAGTGTATGTTTAATTGATTTTTGACAAAGGTATCAAGACAACTTAATGGGGAAAGAATAGTCTTTTCCACCCATTATGGAACCATGCCACACTTCTGCTGCAAAGCAGGGAGAACAGTCTCAGCCCACCCCAGTGGGAGCTCTGAAGCTGGGTGGCCCAAAGGGCTTGCTTCATATTGAACCACAGGGCCAGACCTTTAACTCATATCTTGATTAGTCATTGATTGTGGATCATCCCCATAAGGGAACGACCCTGCCTGAGGTGGGTCTCTATAGATGAAACAATCTGAGAAAGGGCTGACGGCTGAACACTCCTCACTGACAGCACTCCCAGCTGCTGAGACAAGAAGGTCTTTCTTGAAGGGGCAGCATATCTCCATGTCCATCAGAAGAAAACTTTCATCATCTTCAAAAAGTCCCCTATCCTTCTTACTCAATCTTCAACCCACCAGAGGCAATGGCTGTTTTGTTATTTATTATAGGAAAACAGTTTTGGTTAATCTTGAAGGTCACATAAATGGAATCCCAAAATGTGTTCTCTTTTATATCTGACATTTCACTGAACACGTTTTTGAGTATCATCATGTTATGTGTGTGAATAGTTTATTTTTTAATATAATTATTTTATTGTATTACTAGACAACATGCTTTTCCATTTTCCTGTTGAACATTTATGTTGTTTTTAGATTTGTTGATCACGAGTAAAGCTGCTATAAACAAGTCATTTTGTGAAAAAATGTTTCATTTATCTTGGCCAAATACTGAGAGGTAGAAATGCTGGGCTACGAGGTGGCTGTAGGTTTAAGACATTGTGAACATATATTTTCACCAGCAAAATGTGAGAGTTCCAGTTATTCTGCACCTTTGCCCGTATTTGGTATTGTCAGATCTTTTAATTTTAATCATTATAGTGACTATGAAGTGGTATCTTATAGTTTTAATTTCTACTTTCCTGATGCCTGATAAACCTTTGCATGTGTTTATTTATATCTGTATATCTTCTCTTTTGAAGTATCTCATTAAGTCTTTTGCACCATCACAACCCTCTCCTCTTAAAATTAGGTTTTCTTAATTTCTTAGTCATCAGAGTTCTTTATATATTCTGAATAGAAGTTATTCATTAGATATGTATTGCAAATATTTTTTTAGCCTGTGACTTATCTTTAATTTTCTTAACTGTCTTTCAAAGAACAAAGGTTTTTTAATTTGCTGTTCATTTAATCAATGTTTTCTAGTATAACGTCTGCTTTTTTTTTTTGTCTTATTTAAGAAACCTTTGCATAAGCCAAAGTCACTAATGTTTTTCTTCTATGTTTTTGTATACACTTTGCTCTACAATTCAACATCAAAAACAACAACCTAATTAAAAATGGGCCGAAAACTTGAATGGATATTTTTCCAAAGAAGACACACAGATGCCAACAGGCACATGAAAAGATGCTCAACATTGCTAATCATCAGGGAAATGCAAATCAAAACCACAATGAGATATTATCTCACACCTGTCAGAAAGACTACCATCAAAAAGACAACAAATAACAAATGTTGGAGATGTGGAGAACAGGTGGGAATATAAATTCGTGTACCTACTGTGGACGACTCTACAGAGCTTCCTCAAAAAACCAAAAATAGAACACCCATATAATCCAGAGATTCCACTCCAATGTATTCATCTGAAGAAAGTTAAAATGTTAATTAGAAGAGATATATGTACCTTTGTGTTCATTGCCAAGATATGGTAGCCAAGATATGGAAGCAACTTACGTGCCCATCAACACATGAATGGATAAAGGTGTGGTGCATGTGTATAATGGAACACTTCAGTTCAGATCAGTCTCTCAGTCATGTCTGACCCCATGAATTGCAGCACGCCAGGCCTCCCTGTCCATCACCAACTCCCGGAGTTCACTCAGACTCACGTCCATCGAGTCAGTGATGCCATCCAGCCATCTCATCCTCTGTCGTCCCCTTCTCCTCCTGCCCCCAATCCCTCCCAGCATCAGAGTCTTTTCCAATGAGTCAACTCTTCACATGAGGTGGCCAAAGTACTGGAGTTTCAGCTTTAGCATCATTCCTTCCAAAGAAATCCCAGGGCTGATCTCCTTCAGAATGGACTGGTTGGATCTCCTTGCAGTCCAAGGGACTCTCAAGAGTCTTCTCCAACACCACAGCAAAAGCATCAATTCTTCAGCGCTCAGTTTTCTTCACAGTCCAACTCTCACATCCATACATGACTACTGGAAAAAACATAGCCTTGACTAGACGAAACTTTGTTGGCAAAATAATGTCTCTGCTTTTCAATATGCTATCTAGGTTGGTCATAACTTTTCTTCCAAGGAGTAAGCGTCTTTTAATTTCATGGTTGCAGTCACCATCTGCAGTGATTTTGGAGCCCAAAAAATTAAAGTCTGACACTGTTTCCACTGTTTCCCCATCTATTTCCCATGAAGTGATGGGACCAGCTGCCATGATCTTCGTTTTCTGAATGTTGAGCTTTAAGCCCACTTTTTCACTCTCCACTTTCACTTTCATCAAGAGGCTTTTTAGTTCCTCTTCACTTTCTGCCATAAGGGTGGTGTCATCTGCATATCTGAGGTTATTGATATTTCTCCTGCCTATCTTGATTCCAGCCCAGTGTTTCTCATGATGTGCTCTTCATATAAGTTAAATAAGCAGGGTGACAATATATAGCCTTGACGTACTCCTTTTCCTATTTGGAACCAGTCTGTTGTTCCATGTCCAGTTCTAACTGTTGCTTCCTGACCTGCACATAGGTTTCTTAAGAAGCAGGTCAGGTGGTCTGGTATTCCCATCTCTTTCAGAATTTTCCACAGTTTATTGTGATCCACACAGTCAAAGGCTTTGGCATAGTCAGTAAAGCAGAAATAGTTTTTCTGGAACTCTCTTGCTTTTTCCATGATCCAGCGGATGTTGGCAATTTGATCTCTGGTTCCTCTGCCTTTCCTAAAACCAGCTTGAACATCAGGAAGTTCACAGTTCACGTATTGCTGAAGCCTGGCTTGGAGAATTTTGAGCATTACTTTACTAGCGTGTGAGATGAGTGCAATTGTGTGGTAGTTTGAGCATTCTTTGGCATTGCCTTTCTTTGGGATTGGAATGCAAACTGACCTTTTCCAGTCCTGTGGCCACTGCTGACTTTTCCAAATTTGCTGGCATATTGAGTGCAGCACTTTCACAGCATCATCTTTCAGGATTTGGAATAGCTCAACTGGAATGCCATCACCTCCACTAACTTTGTTCGTTGTGATGCTTTCTAAGGCCCACTTGACTTCACATTCCAGGATGTCTGGCTCTAGGTCAGTGATCACACCATCGTGATTATCTGGGTCGTGATCTTTTTTGTATAGTTCTTCTGTGTATTCCTGCCACCTCTTCTTAATATCTATTGCTTCTGTTAGGTCCATACAATTTCTGTCCTTTATCAAGCCCATCTTTGCATGAACTGTTCCCTTGGTATCTCTAATTTTCTTGAAGAGATCTCTAGTTTTTCCCATTCTGTTGTTTTCCTCTATTTCTTTGCATTGATTGCTGAGGAAGGCTTTCTTATCTCTTCTTGCTATTCTTTGGAACTCTGCATTCAGATGCTTATATCTTTCCTTTTCTCCTTTGCTTTTCACTTCTCTTCTTTTCACAGCTATTTGTAAGGCCCTCTCAGGCAGCCATTTTGCTTCTTTGCATTTCTTTTCCATGAGGACGGTCTTGATCCCCACGCAACCCCACGTCCAAGGAGCGGTGGCTACATGGGCGCAGGAGGGCCTAGAGGAGCTATTCCACGTTCAAGGTCAGGAGGGGTGGCGGTGAGGAGATAACCCTCGTCCAAGGTAAAAGAAACCCAAGTAAGACGGTAGGTGTTGCAAGAGGGCATCAGAGGGCAGACACACTGAAACCATACTCACAGAAAACTAGTCAATCTAATCACACTAGGACCATAGCCTTGTCTAACTCAATGAAACTAAGCTGTGCCCGTGGGGCCACCCAAGACGGGCAGGTCATGGTGGAGAGGTCTGACAAAATGTGGTCCACTGGAGAAGGAAATGGCAAACCACTTCAGTATTCTTGCCTTGAGAACCCCATGAACAGTATGAAAAGGCAAAATGATAGGATACTGAAAGAGGAACTCCCCAGGTCAGTAGGTGCCCAATATGCTACTGGAGATCAGCAGAGAAATAACTCCAGAAAGAATGAAGGGATGGAGCCAAAGCAAAAACAATACCCAGCTGTGGATGTGACTGGTGATAGAAGCAAGGTCCGATGCTGTAAAGAGCAATATTGCATAGGAACCTGGAATGTCAGGTCCATGAATCAAGGCAAATTGGAAGTGGTCAAACAAGAGATGGCAAGAGTGAATGTCGACATTCTAGGAATCAGCGAACTAAAATGGACTGGAATGGGTGAATTTAACTCAGATGACCATTATATCTACTACTGTGGGCAGGAATCCCTTAGAAGAAATGGAGTAGCCATCATGGTCAACAAAAGAGTCCGAAATGTAGTACTTGGATACAATCTCAAAAACGACAGAATGACCTCCGTTCATTTCCAAGGCAAACCATTCAATATCACAGTAATCTAAGTCTATGCCCCAACTAGTAACGCTGAAGAAGCTGAAGTTGAACAGTTCCTTGAAGACCTACAAGACCTTTTAGAACTAACACCCAAAAAAGATGTCCTTTTCATTATAGGGGACTGGAATGCAAAAGTCAAGAAATACCTGGAGTAACAGGCAAATTTGGCCTTGGAACACGGAATGAAGCAGGGCAAAGACTAATAGAGTTTTGCCAAGAAAATGCACTGGTCATAGCAAACACCCTCTTCCAACCACAGAAGAGAAGACTCTACACATGGACATCACCAGATGGTCAACACCAAAATCAGATTGATTATATTCTTTGCAGCCAAAGATGGAGAAGCTCTATACAGTCAATAAAAACAAGACCAGGAGCTGACTGTGGCTCAGACCATGAACTCCTTATTGCCAAATTCAGACTTAAATTGAATAAAGTAGGGAAAACCACTAGACCATTCAGGTATGACCTAATGGAACACTATCCAGTCATAAAAATAATAAAATCTTGCCATTTGCAACAACATAGATCAACCTAGAGGGCATTAGGCTAAGTGAAAGAAGTCAGAAAGAGAAAGACAAATACCATATGGCTTCTTCAAATACACTTACATGTGTAATCTAGAAAACAAATGACATACATAACAAAAAACAGTTATAGATACAAAGAACAAACAAACAAGTTGTTGCCCGAGGGGAGGACAGAGAGGAGAAAAGTAGGTGAGGGAGATTTCCAGTTATAAATCTGCAGTAACAAAATAAATGACTCACAGGTGAAATGTTCAGTGTGGGAAATTTAGTATATAATTATATAATATCTTTGTATGCTGACATATGGCAACTAGACTTATTGCAGTGATCATTTTGAAATGTATAGAAATACAAAATCACTATGCTGTGCCCCAGGAAATAACATAATGTTGTCTGTCAATTATACTTCAGAACCAAACAAACAAACTCATGGAAAAGAGATCAGATTTGTGGTTACCAGAGACAAGGAGAAGGGGAAGAGTGAATTCGATGAAGTAGTCAAAAGTTATTAAGACAAATAAATACTAGGAATATAATGTACAACATGATGTGCATAACTAACACTATTATATGTTATATATGAAAATTATTAAGAGGTTAAATCCTAATAAGAGTTCTCATCATATGGAAGAAATTTTTTCTGTTTCTTTAATTTTGTATCTATATGAGATGATGGACACTCACTAAACTTATTGTGGTAACTGGGGCTTCCCCAGTGGCTCAAGCAGTAGAGTCCACCTGCAATGCAAGAGATGCAGGAGACAAAGGTTCCATCCCTGGGTCAGGAAGATCCCCTGGAGAAGGAAATGGCAACCCACTCCAGTATTCTTGTCTGGAAAAACTCATGGACAGAAGAGCTGGTACGCTAGTCTATAGGGTTGCAAAGAGTCAGACATGACTGGACACACACACATGCACTCATTTATTGTGGCAATTATTTCAGGAGGAATGCAAGTCAAATTATTATTTGGCACACCTTAAACTTATAGAGTGCTGTATGTCAGTAATGTCTCAATAAAACAAGAAAATTAAAAAGCAGTACATGAAGAAACTCTGACAAAATTCCAAAATAAGGTCTTTTATCTTGAATAGATGTAACCTAACAAAGCACACTTGGAGAATATAGAATTTTTTCTATTTATTTCTTCATCAAATTGTATTGATCACCTGCTACTCGCTGTGCTGAGTTGAGCTTGGACACTCAAAGTTCATGGCTGAAGACTCCTGCCCTCAGTGATTTTCCAGTCTTGTGGTGAAGATCATGCAAACAAAACCTCAGAAGATAATTACTGTCATGGAGACATATGCTAAGTGGTGTGCAGGTGTAGAGACCACTTAGGGGAGATACCATCTAGTTGGATAGGACAAGAAGTGGCTCACCATGGAAACCAACAGAGCCTCTGTATGCTAGGCAGGGGAAGAGTTACTGTTAGGGGAAGCACACTGATTGAAACCACCCACCCTGGGCAGGAACCATAGTAACCATTTGCATGAGTTGTTTTAGGACAGGAGGTCCTGGTAAGGAACAGGGAACTAATAAGCCACCACCAACCAGAAGAGTTCGGGAAAGGTCAAAATGAGACACCACATGTCTGATCACCTCCCAGAATCCTCTCTGGCATCCGTCTTGGCTGAAAAAGGCGTGTACCACCAGGAAGGACTCTGAGTCAGAATGATTGGCTAAAGACACCTGGAAACTAATCCCATAAAACCCGAGACTGTGAGCCACGTGGCAGAGCAGTTCTCCTGGGTTCCCTTACGCTACTGCTCTCCACCCGGGTGCCCTTTCCTAATAAAATCCCTTGCTTTGTCAGCACATGTGTCTCCTCCGACAATTCATTTCCGACTGTTAGACAAGAGCCCAGTTTTGGGCCCTGGAAGAGGTCCCCTTTCCTGCAACATTACCAGTGAAAAGCAAACGTTGAGAAAGTTGTGAGATGGGGTTTCATGTTTGTAAAAGGACCGGTAATTTAGGCATCATCAGTCTGACTTAGGCATTTTTTTCCATCCATAGAGATAAGAGAGCAAATGGTTTCTGACAGATTCAGTGACTCTTTGTTTTGGAACTTTATCCTGAATACATTAAGGAAGCTACTCTCATTATTTTGTCCTACTAGTCAAGAACCAGAAGGAATTATACATCCTGCAATTGTTTTTGCTTAGTCACTAAGTCTCATGTCTGACTGTTTGTGACCCCATGAACTGTAACCTGCCTGGCTCCTCTGTCCATGGGATTCTTCAGGCAAGGATACTGGAGTGGGTAGCCACTTCCTTCTCCAGGGGATCTTCCCGATCCAGGGATCGAACCTGAGTCTCCTGCTTGGCAGGCAGATTCTTTACCACTGAGCCATCCTACAGTTGCCCTATTACAAAATTTCAAAACGTTGGAATAAGGATTTACCTTATTCCAAATAAGCTTAAAAACAAAACAAAACAAAACAACCAATTTACAGAATATTGGTGGCTAAATGTTAGAGTTAAAAAAAAAAAAAACTTTCAAAAGAGAGTATCAAATTTACATTTACTATTGTCTACGCAGCCATTTTCCACCAAATGTACTCCAAGAGAAATTGCACAAAGTATATAATGGTAATAGTTAAACAGTTAAACATTGCTATAGTCCAGTTTGTCAAGGAAATGTAAATCTTAATTTTTAGTTTCAGAAGGAAACTACTATCTTAAAATTTGATTTCCTTTACCATCTGCTAAATACATTGTAGAGAGCATTTAAGTCAAATTTACTTATCTTTACATATGAACAACACTAGGAAATCCTAAAAAAAAGTCTCAGTATGAGTTCTATTCATTTAGAAATGGCCAGAAAAGTAAATCTCACTGGGGGTAAACCCCAAAGAAAAGACCCTGCAGCTCTCAGGAAACATCATTTTTACACTTGAAGGAAAAGTAGACTTGAGACATTATGTGTGTGTTAGTCACTCAGTCCTGTCTGAGTCTGTGACCCATGGGCTGTAGCCCGCCAGGCTCTTCAGTCCATGGGATTCTCCAGGCGAGAGTACTAGAATGGGTTGTCATTCCCTTTTCCACTTGAGATACTATACTTAGCAAATAATCTGAAATTCAAAAGGGAAACTTAAGTATTTTGACTTAGTGTTTTCTTTGAAAAAGCAACAACTTTATTTTGATCCAGATTTGATAAATATTTTTCTTCTTACCAGCAATACAATGGCAATCTGAGTTTCTCATTAGGCAGTCTCCATTTCTGCAGAGCCCTCTGAGAGAAGCATCTCTTCCTGCATGACACATTCATCACTGTCACATTGCATGGTCATTACTTACATTTTCAGAAACATCCCTTTTTCTACCCAAGCAGTATAACTAACACTGAGCCTGTTTTCCATTGTGAAAATGGTATTAGGACAGTGATAATCAGTTGGCACCACCAAATGTCCGAAAGACTCAGGCAATGACACTCAAAGACGGTTGTGTCCACATCCATGTCCAGGAAGAAGCAGAAAAGGAAGTCTTCTCAAGACTTCAAGGGGCCTGCTTGCCAACTGAACCTATCAGGTTTGATGTCCTAGTAATTTCTCCCACTGTCCATGTTTTGTTTATGGATTACTCTTTTGTTTACATGGAGTTGAAGGAATGATGCTAAAGCTGAAACTCCAGTACTTTGGCCACCTCATGCGAAGAGTTGACTCATTGGAAAAGACTCTGATGCTGGGAGGGATTGGGGGTGGGAGGAGAAGGGGACGACAGAGGATGAGATGGCTGGATGGCATCACTGACTCGATGGACGTGAGTCTCAGTGAACTCTGGGAGTTGGTGTTGGACAGGGAGGCCTGGCGTGCTGCGATTCATGGGGTCGCAAGAGTCGGACACGACTGAGCGACTGATCTGATCTGATGCTTTCATAGCTTCAATTTACTGAATTCTGGTAGAGAGTATCTTGTTAAGGTGGATCAATTGGTGGAAAGAGGATAAAATTCTTTCTGCTTCTTTAATGTATCCAGGTACCACTGGTTTTAAAGCACTCTCCATATGTAGGTCCAGAGATTTAAAAAAATTCAAAGCATCCAAAAATTCACAAAGGTCAGGGTATCAGCTACAAATTAGTAGGTTCAGATGCATAAAGTTTATTTTTGTTCTTGGAAGACTCTTTTTGGGCTTGCTTGTGACTGGATATATCCTATATGGTACTAGATTAAGAGTTACTGCTACTGGGCATCCTGCCAATGTTGGATCTTATTTATTTCTAGTTCACCACTCTACATGCAAGAGGTAAAACCAACACGATACACAACAATAGCCATATTGTTAGGAAATCCAGCACCTGATCACAATCAGGGTAAACCAGGCTTCTCATGCATCAGTTTTCCTCTTAGAAAGTCCATGTTGTTCATAATAAAAACTCCAGGGGGAAAACAGGAAGATGAGGCTTGATCTCTGGTTTAAGTTCTTAATGAGGTATGGGGATTACATGAGGAAGAATGTAGGGAATTACAAATATGAGGCTTCTGGATTAAAATCTAAGAAGTGTGTTTCTGGGTAGGTGGTTATGGACACGTAGGAGAGCTGTGATGGAGGAAGAAATTCACTGGAGGGTGACAATGTGAACTTGAAACAAAGAGCAGAAGAAATCTGCTGATGCTTACCTCAAAGATCATTAGGTGGTTTGTTTCAGGTATCAAATGATTGACACCCAAGGAAGGTGGCTGTAAGTAGAGGCTATGAATCAGACTGACTGACTCTGCTTTCAGTGTGTGCAGCTAATGTTATGGTTCATCAATGAGGTGCTGCTTAATGGAAAGGATAGTTGATTGTGGATTATTTTAAGTTGATTTTTCCAGCCTCCAAGACCATACCCTGTGATCTTTGCCTCTCAGTTTTCATGCCTTTATGCATATCCTCCCATTTTGAATCATGAGTGATCTGTGCAACGAATAGAACATCAGTTCAGTTCAGTCACTCAGTTGTGTCTGACTCTATGCGACCCCATGAACCGAAGCACGCCAGGCCTCCCTGTCCATCACCAACTCCTGGGGTGGACAAACTCATGTCCATCAAGTCTGTGATGCAATCCAACCATCTCATCCTCTGCCGTCCCCTTCTCCTCCTGCCCTCACTCTTTCCTAGCATCAGGGTCTTTTCCAGTGAGTCAGCTCTCCACATCAGGTGGCCAAAGGATTGGAGTTTCAGCTTCAACATCAGTCCTTCCAATGAACACCCAGGATGGATCTCCTTTAGGATGGACTGGTTGGATCTCCTTGCAGTCCAAGGGACTGTCAAGAGTCTTCTCCAACACCACAGTTCAAAAGCATCAATTTTTCGGCACTCAGCTTTCTTCACAGTCCAACTCTCACATCCATACATGACTACCGGAAAAACCATAGCCTTGACTAGACGGACCTTTGTTGACAAAGGTCTCTGCTTTTTAATATGCTGTCTAGGTTGGTCATATCTTTCCTTCCAAGGAGTAAGCATCTTTTAATTTCATGGCTGCAATCACCATCTGCAGTGATTTTGGAGCCCCCAAAAATAAATCCAGCCAACTGTTTCCACTGTTTCTCCATCTATTTGCCATGAAGTGATAGGACCGGATGTCATGATCTTAGTTTTCTGAATGTTGAGCTTTAAGCCAACTTTTTCACTCTCCTCTTTCACTTTCATCAAGAGGCTCTTTAGTTCTTCACTTTCTGCCATAAGGGTGGTGTCATCTGCATATCTGAGGTTATTGATATTTCTCCCGGCAATCTTGATTCCAGCTTGTGCTTCTTCCAGTCCAGCGTTTCTCATGATGTACTCTCCATATAAGTTAAATAAGCGTGGCAGAGGTGAATTCCTAGGCTAGGTCACCAATGTTCTTCTAGCTCATTCTTTCTGGAGGAAGACAGTGACAATATCATGAAGGCAATCAAGGGGTCCTATGGAGAGGCTCCTGTAAGAAGGAACTGAGTCCTCCCACAAAGAGCCAGCACCAACTTGGCAACTATGCCAAGTGGATCCTCCAATCCTAGCTGAGCCTGCAGAAGTCCTTGGTCTCAATCAATATCTGAATGAACCTCGTGGAAACCCTGAGCCAGAACTGCCTCGCCAAGTGAGACCAGAATTCCCGATCCACAGAAGCAGTAAGCAAATTTGAGTGTCATTTTAAGGTTTTACATGTTGCAGTAATTCATTTCAGAACAATAGATAGCTAAAATTAAACTTCCTCTTCTATACTTTCCATGGGATTTCCCCAGGTCACTCCAGTTGCCTCAAAAACACCTAACCTTGGAAACCAAGCCCCACTCAGGCCTTCTCCTTGTAAGTTACTAACTGTTCACCAAAACTTATTTTCCTCAACATCCTGAGTTATCGGCTAAACCATAGCGTCCAGCCTCCCTGAGGTTAGGTAGGGCCATGCGATTAGGTTTTAGCCAGTAGGGGTGGGAAGAGTTGTAACTTCAAACCTGACTCATGAACTCTACCAAGTGTGCTCCCCTCTGTTAATTTCCTTCCCTGGTTGATTGGGATGCAACCTTCAGGGTGACCTTTGAAGCCCCATGGTAAAGATGGCATTGCCACTGTCAGGCCAGGACCCTGGAAGACTGAGCAATGTGGACTGTTCCATAACCAAGGAACAATCTTTGTTCTGATACAGCTAAGCTTTGGCGGGGGGGCGGTGGGGGGGGGTCTATTTGTTCCACCAATCTAGCCTATTCTAATCTACTTATTGCCAAGTCAGTTTCCAGATTTTCTGGAATCTTTATCAAATCTGTTTTCCAGAAAAATTTCTTTTCACATGTGCTATTTCTTGAAGGTACTTTCATAAACTGGTAAACAAATCTATGATAATATGATCACCAAGTGGGCCTGGGTTAAGGATTCAGCAGTGCCAGATACATCCTGGAATTTAACAAGGTCTGCTGGCAGATCTATATTAAACTAAAGAAGCAACCCCAGAGCATTTCAAGAAACAGCAAGACAGTGAAACAGATTTTGGATGACAGACAGATTTTGAGTGACTCCAGTCACAGCATGAATAAACTTCCAACATTTGGAGGGTGCTGGCACTGAACAATAATCTCCCCCCAGAGTTTTAGTCTGGCTGACTCTAGGGAAGATGTTTTGTCTATAACCTCAGTGACATCACATCATAACGTTTGGAGCTTCTAGACTGGCATTTGGGCTCATTTCTCATATGTAGTTGGCTGAGTATTTTTAATCCTCAAATGTTTTCCATGTCCTTTAGGCATCAACAGAGAGGAAGCCAAATATAGTGATCTGAGGATCTGTGGTTTTGTGATGCCCTAAAACTTTAAGAAAGATGCTACCATGTCTTGACAAAAGCATTTTTAGCTTTAGCTTATTTTTTGTTTGTTTTGTGAAAATGAGATAAGAAGAAAAGATTAAAGAAAATATTCACGTAGTATTGGCTACACCTGCAAGGTGATGCCAACTAAGGAAAGATTATGCCAGCATCAGATTTTACCTTGATATTTTTTTCTCACACACCCTTCTACATAGTTCCCACTGTTATCCAAGTAGTCAGAGAGGAGTGACTGTTGATTATGTCATCTTCTAGCTTACTAACACATTCGTGACCAGAGATATATGACAGCCACAGGTGTTAGTTTCTGCAAAAATCCCCTGGTCAGCAATGTATTAAGGTGTGCAAGTAGTAACAGAGAAGTTTAAGAATGTCTTTGTATGGAGAATAATAGTATGACATATGAAAACATTCTCTTTGTAATTGTGTCTTAACCAGGTACTCCAGAAAGTATAGCCCCAGGCAGAAAGCCTATGCTCAAGTCCTTTGTTAAAAAATACAATCCTGATTCTTGAAAAAATGGCCGAAAAAGCAGACCTTGAGGTCACACCCTCTCAGAGGTCCACCAAAATTACAACTATTTACAGAGCAACTGTAAATAGTTGGTGAGAAAGACTGAAATCTACTAGAAAAAATCTACAACTCCTGAGATAAAGAAGGAACCAAATGAGCTGTGTAGGAGGGTCAGAGTGATGGTATAATCAACATACATGTCCCCAGATTGATGACCAATAAATGGGAGAGTAATTACAGTTGTGGAAGTCCTCTCCAAGGAGGGAGGGGTCTAAGCCCCACAGTGAGCTCCCAAGCCCAGAGAAGCGCCTTAGGAAGACAAGCCCCCAGGATGTTGGGTTTTGAAAGCCAGCAGGGCTTACTTTCTGAGGCCTGTGTAAGAACCTCCACTCTTAGAAGAAACTCTGATGCTTTGGCCACCTGATACGAAGAGCCAACTTGTTAGAAAAGACCCTGATGCTGGGAAAGACTGAAGACAGGAGGAGAAGGGGAGGACAGAGGATGACATGGTTGTATGGCATCAACAACTCAATGAACATGAGTTTGAGCAAACTGAAGCAAGGTGAAGGACAGGAAACCTGGCGTGCTGCAGTCCATGGGGTCACAAAGAGTTGAACATGACTGATCATCTGAACAACAACTCTTAGAGAAAGCACAAATCTCAAATGCTCTGTGACCCAGAGAAGAAGCATTACTTAGAAAGGAGCTTGGGACAAACCCACTTGCTGATCTTGGGCAGTTATCCAGAGAAGGAGGCAACCAGAATTCATCCGCAGATGCAGAAACGGCTGCCACTTTGGAAGCCTCCCTCTACCTTACTAGCTTCAAGACCCAATCTCGACCCGTTCAACCAGCCTGTAGGCTCCAGTACTGAGACAGGAAGGGACACAACCCCACTCACCAGCAGGCAGGCTGCCTTTAGACCCCCTGAGCCTACAGAGCCACCCCTGGACATGGCTCTGTCCACCAGAGTACCCTGGAACTAGCCACAAACATCAGTGTGTGGGACAAGACCCTGGAATCCCAGGGCTCTACCGAAAGAGACCCTGAGTCCCATCACTGTCCACCAGCAAACTAGCTCTAGCCTTGAGACCACCAAAGGGAAGCACTAACTCCAGAACCACCGCAGCCTGCTGTGGCAGGACCCAGTCAACACCACCAGGCTGGCATCAGCCTGGGACACAGGATCTGGCCCACCAACCAGTAGCCAGAAACCTCCACACAGGGCAGGACCTGGTGACCAAGACCAAAGGCCAGCCACACCTACCAGACCATCCATTGAAGTCAGCCCACCGTAACAGAGGACCTATTATGCAGCCCACATAAGGGGCATATAGCTCTGGTGACCAGAGTGGAGTGAGGTGGTGGTAGTATGCATAGGATGTCTCCTACCTAAGAAAAACTTCAAGGTCAGAAAACATAATCTATCAGGCACATAGAAACAAAAACAGCAAATTAGGAAAAATGAGGAGATAGAAGAATACGTTTGAAACAAAGGACCAAAATAAAATTCTGAAGAACTAAGTGAAGAGGAGGTAGGCAGTCTACCTGATAAAGAGTTCAAGATAATGACCACAAAGATGACCAAGGAATTTGGGAGAAGAATGGATGATACAAAATTAATATACAGAAATCTGTTGCATTTCTACATGCTAACAACAAACTATTAGAAACAGAAATTAAGAAACAACCTCACTTATAGTTGCAGCAAAGAGAATAACATACCTAGGAATAAATTGAAGAAGGTAAAATCTATACTCAGACAACTGTAAGACATTGATGAAAGAAACTGAAGACAACACAAACAGATGGAAAAGTATACCACTTCTTGTATCAGAAGAATTCATGTTTTAATGAGCACGCTGCCCAAAGCAATGTACAGATTCGATACAATCCCTATTAAAATACCAAAGGCATTTTTCACAAAACCAGAACTAATAATTTAAAAATTTGTTTGGAAATACAAACGACCTTGAATAGCCAAAACAATCTTGAGAAAGAACAGAGCTGGAGGTATCACACTCTTTGACTTCAGACAATACTGCAGAGCTAGAGTAATAAAAAAAACTACTGTACTGGCACAAAAAACAGACGCAAAGATCAACAGAACAGAATAGAGAGCTTGGAAACAGAAGCATGCATTTATGGTCAACTCATTTATGACAAAGGAGGCAAGAATGTACAAGGGAGGAAAGGCAATCTCTTCAAAAAGTCGTGCTGGGACAGCTACATGGAAAGGAATGAGATTAGAATGTTCCTTCACACTATATACAAACACAAACTCAAGATGGATTGAAGACCTAAATGTAAAGCTGGAAAACAAAAATCCTAGAAGAAAACATAGGCAGAGCACTCTTTGACGTAAATTGTACAAATTTTGTATTGGGTAGTTCTCCCAAGGCAATGGAAACAAAAACAAAAATCAAACAAATGAGAGCTAATTAAACTTAAAATCTTTTGCACCCCAAAGAAAACCATTGACAGCAAAAAAGACAACCTATTGAATAGGAGAAAATATTTGCAAATGATATAACAGATAAGGGGTTAGTATCCAAAATACAGAAAGAGCTTACACAATTCAATTTAAAAATACCCAAACTCAATTAAAAATGGACTGAAGACCTGAAAAGATGTCTTTCCATGGAAGACATACAGATGGCATGAGCAAGAAAAGATGCTCAAGATGAACATGAACAAGAAAAAGATGCTCTGACAATCACTAAATTGTCAGAGAAATGCAACTCAAAACATAACTCACTTGTCAGAATGGCCATCATCAAAAAACCACAAATAAAAAATGTTGGTAAGGATGTAGAGAAAGGGAACTCTCATACACAGTTGGTGGGAATGTAAATTAGTACAGCCATTGTGAAAAACACTATGGAGTTCTTCAAAAATATAAAACTAGAACTACAAGATGACCCAGCAATTCTACTTCTGGGTATATATCTGAAGAAAATGAAAACCTAAATTCAAAAAGATACGGGCACCCTAATGTTCACAGCAGCATTACACACAACATCCAAGACATTAAGCAATCTAAGTGTCCGTCAGCAAATGAATGGATAAAGATATATATTATTGTTATATATTGTTCAATGGAATATATAACAATGTTCCATTGTTATATATACAATGGAATACTACTCAGTCATAGAAAGAATGAAATTTTTCCATTTACGATAACATGGATGGGCCTGCCGGGTATTATGCTTAGGGAAATAAGAGACAGATAAAGACAAATACTGTATATTATCAAGGATATGTGGAAACTAAAAATAGACAAATGGATAAAACAAAACTGAAACAAACTCGCAGATATAGAGAACAAACTAGTAGTTTCCAGTGGGGAGAGGGAAGTGTGCAGGGGCAAGATAGGAATAAGGACTAAGGTACAAACTCCTATGTGTAAAGTAAATAAAATACAAGGATATGTTGCACAGCACAGGGAATCTAGCTCCTATTTTATAATCACTTTAAGTGGAGTATAATCTATAAACATTTTGAATCACTATGTTGTATGCCTGAAGCTAATATAAATCAACAACACCTCAGTGATAAAGTGAGGTATGATCTGGGGAGCAGAGGCAAGGGTTAAGTGGAGTGGGGCAAGGGAGAGAGGAGTTGCATTTATCCAGTGATTCCATCACCTGTTAGCCAAAAATTCTTTCCACGAGGTGTAAACTCCCCTGAATTTCTGGGTTGTATTTGGGGAGGGGCATGTCACTATAGATTAGTTTGCATCTGTTCAGTTCAGTTCAGTTCAGTCGCTCAGTTGTGTCCGACTCTTTGAGACCCTATGAATCGCACACGCCAGGCCTCCCTGTCCAACACCAACTTCCAGAGTTCACTCAGACTCATGTCCATTGAGTCAGTGATGCCATCCAGCCATCTCATCCTCTGTCATCCCCTTCTCCTCTTGCCCCCAATCCCTCCCAGCATCAGAGTCTTTTCCAATGAGTCAGCTCTTCACATGAGGTAGCCAAAGCACTGGAGTTTCAGCTTTAGCATCATACTTCCAAAGAAATCCCAGGGCTGAAGTCTTTCAGAATGGACTGGTTGGATCTCCTTGCAGTCCAAGGGACTCTCAAGAGTCTTCTCCAACACCACAGTTCAAAAGCATCATCTGTAATTTATATAAATATAATAAAAATACATGCTCACTTCTTGTCTGTTTTTTTTTTCACTCATTCACTCAGTGCAATAATTTTAAGATTTATTCCTTTTGTAGCATGTATGAATAGTGGTGGTCAGCATGCCCTAATGTGATCCTTTTTGATTCCCTTCATCCAGTGTGACTGGGGCCTGTGACTTGCTCCTGACCAGTAGAACATGGCTACGGTGATGGATGCCATGTTCCTGCTTATTTCACTTTTTAAAATGAAAAAAATTGTTAAAATTAGATCTTTGCTTCACCTAGAATTTATTTTGAATTATGATATGATGTAAACTTCTAAATTCTAAAATAGCTTATGCATGCATGCATGCTCAGTCACTTCAGTCATTTCTGACTCTTTGTGACCCTATGGACTGTAGCCCACCAAGCTCCTCTGTCCTTGGCATTCTCCAGGCAAGAATACGGCAATGGGTTGCCATGCCCTCCTCCAGGGGATATTCCTGAGCCAGGGATTGAACCCATGTCTCCTGCATTGTTGGCAGCTTCTTTACCCACTGAACCACCTGAGAAGCCCAAAATAGCTTATAAGTAGTCCCTAGATATCTTATTGATTTCTTTTCTCCATCAGGTTGTGGTGCCAGTTGTATCATATATTACATTCATATACCCAGAACATATTCTGAATGAGGAAGAACTTTTCAAAACTAAAAACCAGTAGGGAGAAAAATTAAAGGAGAAATATAATGAGAAAAATTAAGAAGGTAAAAACTACTATGTGGGAAAAAATTTGGCAATGAAAATGGAAAAAAATGTTTTTTTTCCCTGATGATAAAGGTCTTAAAATTTTGTGTGTAAAGGAATCTATAAGAGAAGAAATACAAGTTTCTGGTAAACATAATCATAATAAAAACTAACAAATATGAACAACAGAATGCTGAGTCACCAGACTAATTGCTTTACATGAATCTAATTTCATCTCTACAACAGCCTTATGAAGTATATTATATAAGTATTATATGAAGTAAGTATATTTGGACTGCAAGGAGATCCAACCAGTCCATTCTGAAGGAGATCAGCCCTGGGATTTCTTTGGAAGGAATGATGCTAAGGCTGAAACTCCAGTACTTTGGCCACCTCATGCGAAGAGTTGACTCATTGGAAAAGACTCTGATGCTGGGAGGGATTGGGAGCAGGAGGAGAAGGGGACGACAGAGGATGAGATGGCTGGATGGCATCGCTGATTCAATGGACGTGAGTCTGAGTGAACTCTGGGAGTTGGTGATGGACAGGGAGGCCTGGCATGTTGCAATTCATGGGGTCGCAAAGAGTCAGACACGACTGAGCGACTGAACTGAACTGAACTGAATCTCATTTCATCTCCACAACAGCCTTATGAAGTAATTGAGTTTAAGTATATTTTAATTTCAGAAAGATACCAAGATATTATTTATCTTCATTTAGTAAATTAGCAAATTTGAAATTTTGTTTGTGAGAAATTGAACATTGAAATACTGTTTGTGAGAAAATTTCCTAAGACATGAAAAGCACACTTCATAAAAAAAAATCATAAATTAAATTTCAGCAATTAAAAACTTTTAATATTTAAATACACTATTCCTCTAAGGGTGCCCACTTTCACCATTACTATTCAACATAGTTTTGGAAGTTTTGGCCACACCAATCAGAGCAGAAAAAGAAATAAAAGGAATCCAAATTGGAAAAGAAGAAGTAAAACTCTCACTATTTGCAGATGACATGATCCTCTACATAGAAAACCGTAAAGACTCCACCAGAAAATTACTAGAACTAATCAATGACTATAGTAAAGTTGCAGGATATAAAATCAACACACAGAAATCCCTTGCATTCCTATATACTAATAATGAGAAAACAGAAATTAAGGAAACAATTCCATTCACCATTGCAACGGAAAGAATAAAATACTTAGGAATATATCTGCCTAAAGAAACTAAAGACCTATATATAGAAAACTATAAAACACTGGTGAAAGAAATCAAAGAGGACACTAATAGATGGAGAAATATACCATGTTCATGGATTGGAAGAATCAATATAGTGAAAATGAGTATACTACCCAAAGCAATCTATAGATTCAATGCAATCCCTATCAAGCTACCAACAGTATTCTTCACAGAGCTAGAACAAATAATTTCACAATTTGTATGGAAATACAAAAAACCTCGAATAGCCAAAGCGATCTTGAGAAAGAAGAATGGAACTGGAGGAATCAACCTACCTGACTTCAGGCTCTACTACAAAGCCACAGTTATCAAGACAGTATGGTACTGGCACAAAGACAGAAATATAGATCAATGGAACAAAATAGAAAGCCCAGAGATAAATCCATGCACATATGGACACCTTATCTTTGACAAAGGAGGCAAGAATATACAATGGATTAAAGACAATCTCTTTAACAAGTGGTGCTGGGAAAACTGGTCAACCACTTGTAAAAGAATGAAACTAGAACACTTTCTAACACCATACACAAAAATAAACTCAAAATGGATTAAAGATCTAAACATAAGACCAGAAACTATAAAACTCCTAGAGGAGAACATAGGCAAAACACTCTCTGACATACATCACAGCAGGATCCTCTATGACCCACCTCCCAGAATATCGGAAATAAAAGCAAAAATAAACAAATGGGACCTAATTAACCTTAAAAGCTTCTGCACATCAAAGGAAACTATCAGCAAGGTGAAAAGACAGCCTTCAGAATGGGAGAAAATAATAGCAAATGAAGCAACTGACAAACAACTAATCTCAAAAATATACAAGCAACTCCTCCAGCTCAACTCCAGAAAAATAAATGACCCAATCAAAAAATGGGCCAAAGAACTAAATAGACATTTCTCCAAAGAAGACATACAGATGGCTAACAAACACATGAAAAGATGCTCAACATCACTCATTATCAGAGAAATGCAAATCAAGACCACTATGAGGTACCATTTCACACCAGTCAGAATGGCTGCAATCCAAAAGTCTACAAATAATAAATGTTGGAGAGGGTGTGGAGGAAAGGGAACCCTCTTACACTGTTGGTGGGAATGCAAACTAGTACAGCCACTATGGAGAACAGTGTGGAGATTCCTTAAAAAACTGGAAATAGAACTGCCTTATGATCCAGCAATCCCACTGCTGGGCATACACACTGAGGAAACCAGAAGGGAAAGAGACACGTGTACCCCAATGTTCATCGCAGCACTGTTTATAATAGCCAGGACATGGAAGCAACCTAGATGTCCATCAGCAGATGAATGGATAAGAAAGCTGTGGTACATATACACAATGGAGTATTACTCAGCCATTAAAAAGAATACATTTGAATCAGTTCTAATGAGATGGATGAAACTGGAGCCTATTATACAGAGTGAAGTAAGCCAGAAGGAAAAACACCAATACAGTATACTAACGCATATATATGGAATTTAGAAAGATGATAACAATAACCCTGTGTATGAGACAGCAAAAGTGATGCTGA
Organism: Bos indicus x Bos taurus; assembly: GCF_003369695.1. Lineage (NCBI taxonomy): Eukaryota > Metazoa > Chordata > Mammalia > Artiodactyla > Bovidae > Bos > Bos indicus x Bos taurus. The sequence goes on along the minus strand of NC_040096.1, from coordinate 43,189,748 downwards.
TGTATGGAACAGTCTTATGGAATCTGTGGGAGAGGGAGAGGGTGGGAAGATTTGGGAGAATGGCATTGAAACATGTAAAATATCATGTATGAAACGAGATGCCAGTCCAGGTTCAATGCACGATACTGGATGCTTGGGGCTAGTGCACTGGGACGACCCAGAGGGATGGTATGGGGAGGGAGGAGGGAGGAGGGTTCAGGATGGGGAGCACATGTATACCTGTGATGGATTCATTTTGATATTTGGCAAAACTAATACAGTTATGTAAAGTTTAAAAATAAAATAAAAAAAAAAAAAGAAATACAAGGACACAAACTGGAAGAAAACATTTGCATTAAATACCTGATAAAAGGGCTTTTATCCAGAATTTAAAAAGAAATCTCAAAACTCAGAGAGAAGATGGTGAAGAACCCATTTAAAAATTAGATAAAAGGTTGGAAGAGAAACTTCACCAAAGAAGATAGACAGATGGTAGATAAGCACATGAGAAAGCTCAACATGATGAGTCAGTAGAAAGATTCAAACTAAAACCACAAGGAGATCCTACTCCATAAACATTAGTATGGCTAGTATTAAAAGATTGGCCATATCATGTGTTGACAAGGCTTTGAATCTAGTGAAATTCTGCTACACTTTGATGGGAATGTTCAGTGGAGTACCACTTTGGAAAAAGAGTTTGCACTGAAAGTCAACTTTCAATTTTCTTATTTAAGTATTCACATGTCATGTAATCCAGAAATCCCACACTTAGGTATTTGCTCAAGAGAAATAGGAGCATCTTCACAGGAAAACTGGAACACAAGTACTCATAACAGTTTTTTTTTTTTTTTTTTTTAACAAAATAGCCAAAATGTAAAACAAGCAAAATATCTCAGTGGGAGGAAGAAGGAACAAATTGTGGTAGATCCATACAATAGACTATTCCTCAGCAATAAAAAGCAAGAACTTCTGTAACACAGGAAACTTGGATAGATATCAACAACCTTATGTTGAGTGAAAAAAACCAGATCCAAACGTGTACTTACTGTGTGATTCTGTTTATACAAAACTCTAGAATAGGTAAACTAGTCTGTAATGACAGATCAAGGGTTGTCCAAGCCCAGGAAGTGGGGGACACAAAGGAGAATATTTCTGGAAAGATTCTATATCTTAATTATGATAATGGTTGCATACATACATCTTTCAAAACTCCTTGACATTTAAGCTTAAATTGGACTATTTTATTGTAGGTATATTGTACCTTTATAAAGCTGACTATTGAAAATGATTTTCATCCCAGTGGGATTTTGTTTTCACATTACTGAAGCTGAAATACTTAAAAAAAAAAAAAAAACTTGAAAAAAAGTTTTGTTACAAAAAAGCTTTGTTAAAGAAATAATGACATAGCTTCATGCTGAAGAATTATACATTTATTATACAAATTGTGAACACTATTTAATGACATCTGAAACTAATCAAAATGGATTTTTAAGGGAAAGGAGAGTCACATAACTATATGTGAATTGTATCTCTCTTTAGAATTTTCAAATCAGCCATTACAGCTTGAAATTTAATTTCTTCTGTGCTTGTATGCTCCCTTATTATCTTTTTAAGTCGTGGAAAAATGCTTATTTATATGTGTAGTCTTTATGCAAATCATTGTGCTTCCTAAGGATAACTTTTTTTGTTCCTGACTTTTATTCATAGTGGTGAGGAAAGAAGAACATAAGTACAAAATCTGTTTCTTCAAGATCTGGGAATATACCTAGTAAGGTGAAAAATATATTTTGCAGTGTTTTTTTTTTTTTTTTTTTCTTTACAGGATTGATCAAAACCAGTCACACTGAAAATATTTCATATGAAATGTTGGTTATACCAACTTTAAATAATAATGCATTTAAATAGGCAGGGCTTATTATGACTGTGCTATTTTCTTTCTTAAAAGTTCAAATTGATGAATTTTTGCACAGTACATGGTTTTATGTCTAAAAATAATTATAAAAACTCAGAAGAAAATTATTCACTTTATTTCATATTTGGTCTAAGATTTTTATCCTTTTAATTGTCCTTGTGGTTATCTGTGTCTCAGAGGAGCATCTCACATTCTAGAAGTTACCCCAGGTCTCTTTAACTGAAGGAATGGAATAAAAAATTGAGTTCTCAGGCAAAGCCTGTTAGGGAAATGGAATTTCCTCCCATTTAGTCTTCATAGCATTAAGAGTACAATGGTCTAGTATAATTCAGGGAATAAATACTTCTACTAATAAAATATTTTAAGATTTATTTTACTTTGCTCAAAACATCTTCAGTGCCTCCCAGACAGCAATGAAATAAAGTCTTCTTTCTGAGAGTGGAATTCAAGGCCTTCCATGACCTGTCTTTGGTCCCACAGCTTACCAGCTATGACTTTGGGCAAGGTACTTATTTTTCTGTCTGGGCTTCTAGTTTCTTCATTTCAAAAAATACATAGGAAGAGTTATGTCTTGCTCATAAATTTAATGTGGCCAATAAATGAAAAAAAAATTTTTACTCATATTATATGTATGGCATATAGTGAACAGTTGTAGAGGGAGATATTTATTTCATGTTGTTATATTTGCCTGCTTTTTTCTTCTTTTAAATTTTCCTACTGTGTTGTAACTTAAAGGATCAATGTTGTTTTTATTTTTATTTTTCTCTTGTCTATTCAGTGGGCATTTATTGAAGGCTCACCATTGCCAGGCATCATGCTGGGTGCTGATGCTACAACAGCAAAGGAAATGAACATGGCACCACCCTCAAGAAGGTTTCAATCCCATGGTAAGAGAGTCAATAAATAAGAAATTCAAGAAGAAAAGTAGGTAATGACAAATATTAGCATGGGATGGAGGGATAGGGAGACCCAGTCTTGATGGCTGCTGTTAGAGAAGGCCTGAGAAAGGAGAAGGACCATGCAAAGAGCCGAGGAAGAGGGCATACTGGTAAAGGGGATAGTATGGGCGACGGGCCTGATTTAACATAGTTTGGTAGGTGAATGAGCAGAGAAGAGGCTGAAGACTAATGAGCAAAGGGCAGATAGTCTGAGGTTTGCACAAAAAAGCCTCCAGTGGCCAGATGTTGGGGGCTTGGCAGGGAGTTTGGGCAACATTCTATGTGCTGTGGAAAACCATGTTGGGGGCTTGGCAGGGAGTTTGGGCAACATTCTATGTGCTGTGGAAAACCATGGCAGAAATCTACATGGCCAAAAGACCATTCTTGCAGGAGCTGAGACTGGAATGAATGGAGCTTGGTAGTTGGGATGGTAAGGAAGGGGACAAGAGTGGAAGAAGATGTCTAGCATCTGGCTTCTGCTTGCCCCTTAGTCCTCAGCTGTGTTCCTTTCCCTGTGGCCTCCAGGTCTTCAGCCACTTCTATCTTCCTCTCCACGTGACATGCTGGGTCTTTGCACCGTTTATTTTCTCTGCCCGGAATGCTCTTCACCCAGATCACTGACAGACTGGCTGGTTCTTATTCTTTGGGTCACAGCACATAGTCACCTTTTCAGAGAGGCCTTTCTCCCTTCTTGCTGGATGCACAACTAAGAATTTTTTTGAATCAATGCAAATTGATTCAAAATTTGCAATGCGATATTTAGCTCATTATAAAAAGGGTACATGATGAAAAGAATAAACCTAATATTTGAGTAAATAAATGTAATTGTTTCTACAAGTAAGTCATGGAAGACTTTAGTAGCTGATTTCGGAAGCTTGCAGCTGAAGTGCAGAAAACGTTTCTCAGCACTCTCAACCACTCACCAGCTCTTGCAGTCACTATAATGTTACTACTGACTAACATTAGTAGAGGAGCAAATGGTTTGGGGTTTTCTGCTTTTTCTCTGGCAGCCTCTTCTTGTCTTCATGGTCTTTGTAGTCTGCAGTACGAACATACGCAGAGGTTTATCACGGGTGTTGTAAAACATGCTTTTTAAAAAGTTTCACCTCGTTAGGAAATTTGGAGGTATAATATTCGGCATTCTGCTTTTAACTCATCTTAACGAGATGCAAAGAATTCCCTAGGAGGATATTTTCTCAAAATTATAACCTAAGTGGAGTTTGATAACTAAAAGTTAAACATATATCTTAAAGAGTTTTGTTTGTTCATCTGCCAGTCCATTTCCTTATTTATTTAACTAGTTAAAAGTTCTTCACAACCGCATTTTTACCTAAATAACATTAACAGCTTGCATGATCATCATGTAGCGTAGCAGTTACTCTACTAGTTATAGTGATAATAAACACAAATTTTAATTTTAACTGAGTCTTTGTAGAATCTGAAGCATAAGATAGATTTTTCATTTCTGATTATGTCTATAATGTTTATCTACAGTTAAAAATAAATACTCAGATATTAACAATGAATCTTAATGATGTATTTTGTTTTTATTTCTGATGTTACTTTCATTAGTAAGGCTGGAAATCCACATGTTTACCTAATCATTAATTACTGACACATTTAGAGCTGCCAAAAATGCCCTTGAACTAGGCATTCAGGTATTTTGCCTTCCAAAGGCTGAGGTCAAAGACAAATTGCAGATTTTGTCTGAATATAAAGACCCAAACAAAAATTGAATACATGTCTGCTTACCACCATTGCCTCCACCATTGCCTCCAAAAGAGAACCCTGCTTTATTATTAGTCATATATTAATTATTAACTGGTTTTTCCTTCTTTATAAAAATTTCCTCTGTCCCTTCTTTGAATGCTGCTCCATGGGAATACTGATTCTATCTTGTTCAACAGTGTGTTCCCTGGGCCCAGAAACATCTCTGGCACATAGCAGGAGTCCAGTGAATCTTTGCTGAGTGAATGGACAGATGGATAACACAGAGCAGTATAGGCAAGAGATAATGGTGACTTGACTATTGCAAAAGAAATGTGGAAAGTAATTTTTTTTTTTTTAGCATACAGCATCAATAGCCCCAGCTAAAGGATTGAATGATAGCAGATGAGGACAAATTATTAAGCAGGGTTGATATCCAGGTTCTGGACTGAGAAATTTTTGTATCTTCAGTGTTTAGTATCCAGCCTAACACATAGTAGGTACCTTATTGATGTTTGTTAAATTAGTGAATTGACTCAAGCTTGGACTTCGAAAGCTGAACACTGAAGAATTGATGCTTTTGAACTGTGGTGTTGGAGAAGACTCTTGAGAGTCCTTTGGACTGCAAGGAGATCCAACCAGTCCATTCTGAAGGAGATCAGCCCTGGGATTTCTTTGGAAGGAATGATGCTAAAGCTGAAACTCCAGTACTTTGGCCACCTCATGCGAAGAGTTGACTCATTGGAAAAGACTCTAATGCTGGGAGGGGTTGGGGGCAGGAGGAGAAGGGGACGACAGAGGATGAGATGGCTGGATGGCATCACTGACTCGATGGACGTGAGTCTGAGTGAACTCCGGGAGTTGGTGATGGACAGGGAGGCCTGGCGTGCTGCGATTCATGGGGTTGCAAAGAGTCAGACATGACTGAGTGACTGAACTGGACTTTGATAGATTTGATTAGCAGTTATGAAATTGACAAGCATTCTGGACATGATAATCCCAAATCTGTGCCCACTGCTGATACCTGATGCTCCCATTGCTTCCCGGTGGCTGAACACTGCAGGCAGAGGCCACTGAGGGGCAGCGTGGTGAACTTTACTGGCGGGAGGAGAGAGCCAGGGAAGTATGATTACCATCGCTGTCATTTGAACTGGGGTTTCAGCCAGGTTGCTATAAAGCTTTTCAGTACCTCACCTTCTTCCCCAGAGGAAAATGAAGAACGCTAATTTAGAAAAATACGGCAAATTTTCAAATTAATTATTGGAACAGTATCTGAACCATGAAAAAATTCTGCTTCCAAAAGAGGATTAAAAAAGAGCATAACGGCACTAATTGTCATAGAGTCTTTGCTACATTTTATAGATTTTTCATTTTGTAAAGCAGTGATTCATTTCAAAGGGAAAAAGTTGAACAGCAATTCCAACGAAAAGTTAAATTAATACAGACATTAGCCCAGACTCTACACGGGTGATGTTGGCAGGCTACATGAAGCTCTTGCTCCCGTGGACACTACACATGGGAAGATAACCTCCCGATTTCTTCGCTGCTATAGTCATTTACTACATTGTGAGCTCTGATGTGTCCTCATCCTGGAATTCATAATGTGGCTTCATGGGTTTGCTGGCCCTCCAATTAGCCACTTTTCCTGCCTGATTTCTTAAGAAAGGGACAAAGCTATTTGAATGTGGCCATATCCTGCACAATATGGAGTCTGTCATTTTTCCCCTCTCAATGATTTTACAAATAATGATGTGCTGAGCAGAGGGAAGATAACCATTTCAGCATATGCCCACCAATCATCTCTTATTGTTTTCAAAGAATGAGCAAGTGTTCTTCTACACTTTGGGTCAAAATGATTTTTTTTAAAAAATGGTTAGAGTCATATGCACGCCTATGTGGAAAAGTTTCACTTTTAGAATCAACAAAATCATTGTACCCTCTCCCCACTGACCTCACTCCATCAAATCTCCATCATCTGTAATGAGTCTGAAAGCCTGTAAGCCTGACATTCTTTTCCCACCCTCCCTGCCCCCACTCTCGCTGGTTCTGTGGACTTCAGGTGACCACATGATAACACAGGGGACTGGGAAAATAACAGGCCTCAGAAGGGACAGGCCTGCCTTCAAATCTTGTTTCAGTCCCATCATTGCTGTTTGACCCTAGGAAAGTTGCTTATGTTCATCTGTGCAATGGGTTTCTTAATGAACACCACGTGAGGCATTAGAGACGGTGCACGCCTTTGAGATGCAGATGAAGTTCCTGTCATGACTGATCACAGCTGTCACTGTTGCTGCCTAAATCCTCAGAGCACCCTGATTCGTTCATTTATCAATAGGATCATCTCCCCTTGAGTTCTATATTGTGAAACTGTCTCATATTCCATATATTAAACATCTCCCTGTCATTCCTCATTTATTCATTTAACAAATATGAGCTGTGAAATGATTATGTGTTGGGTCTGGCATGAGTCCAGCTATCCTAGAAATCCCTGCTTTGCGGAAGACTGTGTCAGGCTGCCTTTGGGTATTAAGAAAAATCCAGGGTATCCTTTATTTAAATATCTATATTCATTTCAATATTAACCAACTTGTTGGGTGCTCCTATTTTGGAAAGCATGGTGCTAGCACTAGAATAAGGTACAGACCAGAAGGAGTTTTTGATCTAATAGTTGATGCAGCTATAGGCAAAGTATTTCAAACAAGTGACTTAATAAACTTCACCTCATGGCAAATAGATGGGGAAAAAATGGAAACGGTGATAGAGGTTATTTCCTTGGGGTGCAAAATCACTGTGGATGCTGACTGCAGCCATGAAATTAAGACACTTGCTCTTTGGAAGAAAAGCTATGACAAACTTAGCATATTAAAAAACAGAGACATCACTTTGCTGACAAGTGTCCATATAGTCGAAGCTATGGTTTTATCAGTAGTCATATATAGATGTGAGAGTTGGACCATAAAGAAGGCTGAGCGCCAAAGAATTGATGCTTCTGAAACATGGTGCTGAAGAAGACTCTCAAGAGTCCCTTGGGCAGCCAGGAGATCAAACCAGTCAATCATTAAGGAAATCAATCCTGAATACTCATTTGAAGGACTGATGCTAAAGGTGAAGCTCCAAAACTTTGGCCACCTGATGCAAAGAGCCGACTCACTGGAAAAGACCCTGATGGCGGGGGAAGATTGAGGGCAGGAGGAGAAGAGAGCAACAGAGGATGAGATGGTTGGATGGCACTGCTGACTCAATGAACATGAGTTTGAGCAAACTCTGAGAGACACTGAAAGACAGAAAAGCCTGGCCTGCTGCAGTCCATGGGATAGCAGAGAGTCAGATATGACTGAGCAACAACTTAATAAATACATTCATAATTTAGGTCTGGAGTCTTAGATTTTATATCCTCTATCATGGGAAGCCATATAAAATCTGAGGGGCCATAGAGGGAAAATATATATATAACATATTCAAATATATATATATGTTAACACTTATGTAAGATTACAGCTTTCTAGACAAACAAAATATATAGTTTATATGTTCAATAAAGCACCTAAAACTGTTATGTCTAGATATATTAATACAATTCCCATTTTTTAGATGTGATTGTTTTATTTTTGTTTGTTTGTTTCTCTTAATCTCTGAACTGTTAGGTCTCAGATTTTCTAATCCCAAATATTCTGAGACAAGATTACAGCCCACGCCTGATTCTCTAGGGAATTCTGAGACAGATGGAGCATGGATAATTGGTATCTGCAAACAGTATATCACATCTTGCTTCAGTCAAAAGTTCTTGTACTTTTCCTACTGAACTTTTGGCCAGACCTATTGACAAACAGCAAAGTAGATGGAATCTGCTAGTGAGCATGAGCCCAGGGGCTCTGAACCCAACCCAACTGCACTGAGAATTTAGAAATGTAGGAGAGGATCCAATGCTTGGCCAACCCAGAGGGAGGAGAAGTATTTGGCCAGGAGCCCTTGCAGGAGCCTGTTCACCAAGCAGGATTATAGAGCAGTGGAGGGAGCCAGGAGTGTCTGTCAGGCTCTGTGAACCCAGATGTGGTCTGCTCTGTGAGGATAATTAAAACCTCATCCTGAAAGGAGTGACCCAGTCTTCTGAGTGTTCAGAATATATGAAAAATTTCCAGAAATGATTTTACATTTAATTGCAATTAACTAGTTGCTGCTGCTGCTGCTGCTAAGTTGCTTCAGTCGTGTCCGACTCTTCGCGACCCCATGGACTGCAGCCTACCAGGCTCCTCCATCCATGGGGTTTTCCAGGCAAGAGTACTGGAGTGGGGTGCCATTGCCTTCTCCGAATTAAGTAGCTACTGTGTGCAAATCTCCATGTATGCGGCTGTAACTTGGTGTTTTGCATGACCTTGATTCTGCTTTTATTCTCCTCAAGAAAGTCCACCAGCAAAATCTGGTTGTTAGGGAGAGGAAAGTGCTCTGTTTGTCATTACTGAACTGAAATGCTTCCATCAACCTTGAATTACAGGAAGAATCTCCTGTACTTAGCTATTGTTTGCATCATCGTCGCCATCATTATTCCAGGCTCCTGAAGGAGAGACGAGAGTGCTTCTTGTAATGCCAACTGTGATTTGCATGTTCATAGAAGGTTTGAAGTTTCAGAAATTAAATGTCGGGGTGTAAAATTTTCTTGAAGGAAGAAAGTATGATTGCATCGAACTTTCAAAGTACAATCAAAGTCTAAAGGAAATATAATTATTATTGTCGGTTTATCACCTCAAACATGTTGTTGTAAATGTCATTATATCAGATGAGTTTGGTAACAGGTTTTCCATTTTGCACTTTATTTGACAAGGTGATTCATTGTTTAGTGCAGTTTAAGATGTCAGTCCTTCTGGAAGGAATTGAGCTGAGCTGATGTGCATAAGAACATTCTTCCATCAAAGTATATGATTAAAGAAGGGTTAGACTCCTGAAATATTGTTTCCAAACTTGCTGTGAATAAGAGTAGTTTCTTTGTCGAGATATAATTTATCACAGTTTGCTACATCTGGGAAAGTGTATGTAGACTACACATGCAGCTATGGCATTTTGCATAGATCTAAGTCTCTGCACAATTGTCCTCCTTCGAATGAGTTTGTCTGCAGCATGGAAACCTAGTTAGTAACTGAAGTTGTGTGCTTTTGTGGGCTTCCCAGACATGACTGAAGCGACTTAGCAGCAGCAGCAGCAGCAGGTAGCTCAAAGGTAAAGAATCTGCCTTCAATGCTGGGTTCTATCCCTGGGTCAGGAAAATTCCCTGGAGAAGGGCATGGCAACCCTCTCCAGTATTCTTGCCAGGAGAATCCCATGGATAGAGGAGCCTGGTGGGCTACAGTACATGGGGTCGCAAAGAGTTGGACACAACTGAGCGACTAGCACACATACATACCTCACAATAAGCTTGGGTGATAGGGTAAACATTTGGCTCAACATCTTTGTAGGCAATATGTTGGATTAGTATGTGTTAGTCACCCAATATAAGTAGTTCACAACAGAGCATCCAGCTTTTGAGCCCCAAAAGGGAGCCAGAATATTCTTTTTGCCATTATGATGATGCCAAAAGCATTTCCTTTTTCTCTTTGTTAAAGTCTTACACCAAATTTTTGAATAAGAGGGCTTCCCTGATAGCTCGATGCAGGAGACCCTGGTTCAATTCCTGTTTTGGGAAGATCTGCTGAAGAAAGGATAGGCTACCCACTATCTTCTTTTTGCCATTATGATGATGCCAAAAGCATTTCCTTTTTCTCTTTGTTAAAGTCTTACATCAAAATTTTAAATAAGAATGTAGATCTTTGTAATAAAAAACACCATTTATATATACCCATGAAGAACCAGGAATCTGACTAATTAATACATTATTTCTCATATTCAAGACAACCTTGCCATTTATTTGCATCCTCATTATACAACTGAGGGATCTGAGACTCTGAAAGTGTAAGTAATTTGCCTAAAGACATACAGGTGTTGAGTGAAAGAGCTGGGATTTGTCACCCCGAGACCCCAGTGCCCGAAGTTCTTCATCTTCTGTGGTTGGTGAGTGTCTAAAGCACATCAAACACGCCTTTTTTTTTTTTTTTTTTTTAGTAGTGTTGCCTATAGGTTTTAGTGCTTGCTTGGGCAATTCCTATATTTATATAGAGTATCTTTCAAAATTCCTCTTGGTACCTGACTGTTAGTATCTTGTTGTAGGTGCAACTGTTTACATCAAACAGAACTGAAAGATGGAACATTCTTGGGACTTCCCTGGTGGTTCAGTGGTTAAGAATTCACCTGATAATTCAGGGGACACGGGTTTGATCGCTGGTCCAGGAAGATTCCACATGCCGTGGAGCAACTAATCCCATAAAGCCCTGGTGCCAAAAGCCCTTTCTCCACAAGAGAAGCCACTGCGATGAGAAGCCCCGTCACCGCAACTAGAGAAAGCCCGTACTCAGCAACAAACACCTAGTACAGACAAATACAAACAAAAACTTTTAAAAAGCTGGACCATTCTTTCTTTTCTTTTCCCAAATTCAAATACATGCTGATTTCAACAAAGATCAAAATGGCCCAAAGCTCTTAGAGGGAAATTAGATATAAAGGAACTCCCAAGTATTTTCCAATACTATTATTTAGTATTGACCAGGTAGAGAATGTCATGTGATAAAATTCCTTTTTAAAACTGGACAGGCTTTTTATGAGAGACGTAATGACCAACATTTGATAATACAAAATAATTGTATTTATGCAATTGTCATTAAAAATGACAGATATGTCATGGCTGAATAATATCTTCTCCAATGATAAAAGAAGAGGCAGGTTTAATGCTTATATTGGTTTAAGGTTGAAATATTTTCAAGGCCTCCTCCCCACCAGTTTGTCTTGAGGACAGGGGAGTCCAGGATAATTTGCATGGCTCTAAGTCCTGTGTGGGCTCTGCTTCTTGGAGTTGGAATCAAGACTCCAAATTTGGGATCTGCTGAAATACTCAGGTATCCCAAACTAGAGGAGGAACTCCTATGACTTCCTGTTTACATTATGGCAGCAGAAGCTTTGAAACCTCAGGTTTGTATATGTATTTAACCATAGATTTCTTGTGTGATGTTACCAAAAATCAAGCCATCTCCAGGTACAAGGGCTTGTTTTCCTTTCCATTTAGATTTTTTAAATGTTTATCAGTATTCATATGTCTGCCCACACATATCTACCAACAAATACACACTTTATGGTTTCAAATGCAGTAATAGAATTAAAGCACTAATCATATATCCCATAAATAACACATTGCTTGGGAAGCAATAGAGCACTGTAGAGTGTGTGGTGTCAGATGTTGGACTCAGATCCCAGTTCTACTTCCATACTATTTCTGAGACTTTGGGCAATTATTTAACTTCTCTCTTCTCAGCTTCTCCATATTTAAGTGGTGTCTACTTCATAGATTTATATGGGTAATATTTGTAAAGCACCTAGGAGAGTATTTGGGCACATACCGAGTGGTATATAACTATTTGCTTAGTAAGATTTTTTTTCTTGAGGCAATATGATTATCTATTACCTAACATCCCTTAGAATGTCTGTTATCAAGTCAAAACTATAATGAGGTATTACCTCACACTGGTCAGAATGGTTGGCCATTATAAAAAAAAAAAATCAACAAACAATAAATGCTGGAGAGGGTGTGAAGAAAAGGGATCTCTTTTACACTGTTGGCAGGAATATAAATTTATACAGCCACTGTAGAGAACAGTATGGAGGTTTCTTAAAAAAAAAAAATCCAGGAATAGAACTACCATATTACCCAGCAATCCCACTCCTAGGCATATACCTGGATAAAAGCATAATTCCAAAAGATACATACACCTCAGTGTTCACTGTGGCACTATTTGCAATAGCCAGGACATGGAAGCAACCTAAATGTCCAGAGGAATGAATGAAGATGTGGTACATATATACACTGGATACCACTCAGGAATGAAATTGGGTCATCTGCAGAGGCATGGATGGACCAAGAGACTATCGCACAGAATGAAGTGAGTCAGAAAAAGAGAAACAAATATTGTATATATCCACAGAATATATGTGGAATCTAGGAAAATAATTCAGAGGAACCTAGTTGCAAAGCAGAAATAGAGGCACAGACATAGAGAAGAAGCGTATGGACACCAAGGTGGTAAAGAGGGTGGGATGAACTGGGAGGTTGGAATTGACATACATTCACTACTATGTGTAAAACAGACAACTAGTGAGAACCTACTGTATAGCACTGGGAGAAAAAAAGAAGGTACGATCTGTTTATAGATCATATATTCAGTTAACTTTAAAAACACATTCCAGTATACATTAGGTGCTGGCAAATACTGTTTGATTCCACTTATATGAGGTACCTAGAAGAGTCTAATTCATAGGATCCAGAAGTACATTGGGAGTTGCTTGGGGATGTGCGGAGGGGAGACGGGGGCCTTCCTTAGTGTTTAATAGGGACAGAGCTTCCGCTTAGGAAAGTGAAAAATTTAAGAGATGGATGATGGTAAGAGTTGCATGACAATGTGAATGTACTTATTGCCACTGAACTGTACAGTTAAACATGGTTAAAATAGCTTGTTTTATGTGACTTTTACCACAGTAAAAATATTTAAATAAAAAAAGATAGGAAATAGCTAAGGGTAAGAATATGAGGAAAAGAGAATACTTGTGCACTGTTGGTAAGAAGGTAAATTGTGCAGCCACTATAGAAAATAGTATCCAGGTTCCTCAAAAAAGTAGAACCACCACATGATTCAGGAATTCGACTTCATGGTATTAATATTTATTTGAAGAAAAATGAAAACACTAAGTTGGAAAGGTATCTGTTGCATGTCCACTGTATATGAACATGTCACATGCTCATTACAATAGCCATGATGTGGAAACAACCTGCCTATTGATAGATGAATGGATAAATAAACCCTGATGCACACACACTCAGGAGTATTCAGCCATAGAAAAGAAAGGAAGTAAAATGTCAGAGAAAGACAAATGTTCTTTGATGTCACTTATATGGGAAACAGTGGAAACAGTGTCAGACTTTATTTTTGGGGGCTCCAAAATCACTGCAGATGGTGACTGCAGCCATGAAATTAAAAGACACTTACTCCTTGGAAGGAAAGTTATGACCAACCTAGATAACATATTCAAAAGCAGAGACATTACTTTGCCAACAAAGGTCCATCTAGTCAAGGCTATGGTTTTTCCAGTGGTCATGTGTGGATGTGAGAGTTGGACTGTGAAGAAAGTTGAGCACAGAAGAATTGATGTGTTTGAACTGTGGTGTTGGAGAAGACTCTTGCGAGTCCTTTGGACTACAAGGAGATCCAACCAGTCCATTCTAAAGGAGATCAGCCCTGGGATTTCTTTGGAAGGAATGATGCTAAAGCTGAAACTCCAATACTTTGGCCACCTCATGCGAAGAGTTGACTCATTGGAGAAGACTCTGATGCTGGGAGGGATTGGGGGCAGGAGGAGAAGGGGATGACAGAGGATGAGATGGCTGGATGGCATCAGCGACTCGATGGATGTGAGTCTGAGTGAACTCGGGGAGATGGTGATGGACAGGGAGGCCTGGCGTGCTGCAATTCATGGGGTCACAAAGAGTCGGACACGACTGAGTGACTGAACTGAACTGATATGTGAGTGTGTAAAGTGACGTCGCTCAATCATGTCTGACTCTTTGCGACCCCGTGGACTGTAGCCCACCAGGCTCCTCTGTCCATGGGATTTTCCAGGCTAGAGTATTGGAGTGGGTTGCCATTTCCTTCTCCAAGGGATCTTCCCAACCCAGGGATCAAACCTGAGTCTCCTGTGTTGCAGGCAGACGCTCTACCCTCTGAGCCACCAGGGAAGCCCTTGTGAATGTGTAATCTATAAAACAAAAACATTCTCACAGATACAGAAAACAGACTGGCGGTTGGCCAGGACAGAGGTAAGGGGTGGGGTGGGCACACTGAATAAAGGGGGTCAAAAGGTATGAACTTCTAGTTATAAAATAAGTAAGTCATGGGATGTAATGTACAGCATGGTGACTGTAATTAACAATGTCTGGCACATGCCAAAGTTTCTAAGAAAGCAGACCTTAAACATTTTCATAAAGAAAAAAATTGTATACAAATTGTATTGTATGCATGCTGACAGATGGGAGTCAGATTTTTTGCAGTGATCATTTCACAGTATATACAAATATTGAACCGTTATTTTGCATACTTGAAACTAGTATAATGTTGTATATCAGCACACCTCAAGAAAAATGATCGTAATAGATTAGGAAATATGTACTTAGAAGCATAGTTTGTGGAACATTAACTCTTTTACATTTGTGCTTGATCCTCCTAAGGAGGCAATTTCAAATCTTGAAAGATGATGCTGTGAAAGTGCTGTACTCAATATGCCAGCAAATTTGGAAAACTCAGCAGTGGCCACAGGACTGGAAAAGGTCAGTTTGCATTCCAATCCCAAGGAAAGGCAATGCCAAAGAATGCTCAAACTACCGCACAATTGTACTCATCTCACACGCTAGTAAAGTATGCTCAAAATTCTCCAAGCCAGGCTTCAGCAATACATGAACCGTGAACTTCCTGATGTTCAAGCTGGTTTTAGAAAAGGCAGAGGAACCAGAGATCAAATTCCCAACATCTGCTGGATCATCGAAAAAGCAAGAGAGTTCCAGAAAAAACATCTATTTCTGCTTTATTGACTATACCAAAGCCTTTGACTGTGTGGATCACAATAAACTGTGGAAAATTCTGAAAGAGGTGGGAATACCAGACCACTTGACCTACCTCTTGAGAAACCTATATGCAGGTCAGGAAGCAACAGTTAGAACTGGACATGGAACAACAGACTGGTTCCAAATAGGAAAAGGAGTACGTCAAGGCTGTATATTGTCACCCTGCTTATTTAACTTCTATGCAGAGTACATCATGAGAAACGCTGGGCTGGAAGAAGCACAAGCTGGAGTCACGATTGCCAGGAGAAATATCAATAACCTCAGATATGCAGATGACACCACCCTTATGGCAGAAAGTGAAGAGGAACTACAAAGCCTCTTGATGAAAGTGAAAGAGGAGAGTGAAAAAGTTGGCTTAAAGCTCAACATTCAGAAAACGAAGATCATGGCATCTGGTCCCATCACTTCATGGGAAATAGATGGGGAAACAGTGGAAACAGTGTCAGACTTTATTTTGGGGGGCTCCAAAATCACAGCAGATGGTGATTGCAGCCATGAAATTAAAAGATGCTTACTCCTTGGAAGAAAAGTTATGACCAACCTGGATAGCATATTGAAAAGCAGAGACATTACTTTGCCAACAAAGGTTCGTCTAGTCAAGGCTATGGTTTTTCCAGTGGTCATGTATGGATGTGAGAGTTGGACTGTGAAGAAGGCTGAGTGCGGAAGAATTGATGCTTTTGAACTGTGGTGTTGGAAAAGACTTTTGAGAGTCCCTTGGACTGCAAGGAGATCCAACCAGTCCATTCTGAAGGAGATCAGCCCTGGGATTTCTTTAGAGAGAATGATGCTAAGCTGAAACTCCAGATCTTTGGCCACCTCATGCGAAGAGTTGACTCATTGGAAAAGACTCTGATGCTGGGAGGGATTGGGGGCAGGAGGAGAAGGGGACGACAGACGATGACACGGCTGGATGGCATCACTGACTTGATGGACGTGAGTCTGAGTGAGCTCCAGGAGTTGGTGATGGGCAGGGAGGCCTGGTGTGCTGTGATTCATGGGGTCTTAAAGAGTCGGACACGACTGAGTGACTGAACTGAACTGAAGGTAGAAGTCACCTTTTAGTGTGGATTGGCTTCTGCATCAGGGTAAATACAAAAGAATCAAAAGTCTGTACATAAGGCAAATTGGTTTGACTGTTATAATTTAAACTACTGTTCCTAGAGATACTAAGTGGTGGTGATCAGACAAATAAACTGCTTAAATCCAAGACCAACCCTGGACAAGTCACCTAATGTTCCTGAGCCTTAGTTTCTTCATCAATAAATCAGAAATACGAATATATCTACTGATTAGGTTGTTATGAGAACCAAATAAGTTAACTTTTGTCAATCACTATTAACTTACAGTGCTTTAGTCAGTAACAGCTATGTTTTATATTAATCTGTATAGTTTTATGATTTGAGTCCCTTGTCCACATTCTCTCATCTTATTGTCAAGGATAAGTGTAAATGGTATCAACTGACTACATTTAAACTGGGATAATGCTTGAGAATGCCAGTGGGCCACATTAAGAGGTGAGTAAGCTCATAGGTATACATGTTCTGATGGTCAGATTTTTATACAGTAACGTGCAAAGTTTATATTTCCGTATTTTTAAAAATATGTGGCGAAATCATAGTGAATTTAGACAACCAAGAATAAAATAAAATATTGAGGAAATAGGAAACCGACCCTGGGACAAAAGATGGAAAGGATTGGCCTTATTTACCTGAAAAGAGACTGATAAATTACTTAGTCAAGGTTTTGAAGAATAGCTTTTATGAGAGTTTTATTTTCATATATGAGAAGATTAAGGAACTGACTGTAGATACTCGTCAGCAAAGTGGACAATGTGAGGACTTCTGTTCATGAATGATGGACGTTTCTACCACAGGACAGTCTCTTAACCTCTAAAAGTCTTCAAACATGAGATAAACTATCACTATCTTGGATATTTAGAATAACTAAATCTAATTCCTTGGAGAAGGTAATGGCACCCCACTCCAGTACTCTTGCCTGGAAAATCCAATGGATGGAGGAGCCTGGTAGGCCGCAGTCCATGGGGTCACTAAGAGTCGGACACAACTGAGCGACTTCACTTTCACTTTTCACTTTCATGCATTGGAGAAGGCAATGGCAACCCACTCCAGTGTTCTTGCCTGGAGAATCCCAGGGACGGGGGAGCCTGGTGGGCTGCCGTCTGTGGGGTTGCACAGAGTTGGATACGACTGAAGTGACTTAGCAGCAGCAGCAGCAGCAGCAAATCTAATTCCTAGGGATGAAAAGTGAGACCTGATAACCACAAACTACGCCAAGATTTGATTTTGCACATGGAAGACCTAGGGCTTTCCAAACTCGGCTCTGTTCATCACCACCACGCGGGGCCACTATTATCTGAGGTTGGGCCTCTCAGCCCCCACGGTGGCCCATTACCACGAACAGCCTCCTCCATATACTCCAGAGTAGAATATCATCACTTCTTATGTGTGCCATGGGGTGAAAGCATAGGAAATCACTGACTTCATTGTGTAATGGTCGGAAAAAGAGGTGGCATCTACACACAAATATTGTCAATTTACTGAAAACCTTTTGGAGACTAAACATAACCTTGTGATATGCATATGGGAGCCAGGACAGAAATGAGAAAATTAAGGAATTTACAGTATTCATTATTCAGACTGCTTAGGTGTTCTTTGGATTTTCCTTAGGAAAAGAACATTAGAGGAATTCAACTGGAACATTACAATGACTTGGCCAATGTGACAAGGTCTGTCACTTCATGACAAGTGCTGATGGAGCCCATCCATTTCCAACAATCTGTACCTTGAAAATCTGGAGTGATACGATTCCAAATTTTCTTGACAGAAAGCCAAGACAACCTCTTGAGCTAAAGGACACAGATCACATTCATCATGTTCTTTGACTTTTTGTCTCTTCCTTTTGTGTTTCCAGTTTTATGCTTAGGAACTTTGTATTTGATCATAATCAGAGTAGAAAACATTCACCCACCAGTCATTCATTCTTTTATTTACCAGACACATAGAAAGAACATTTATAAGTTTATAGAATGACTGTTCAAAGTTTTGAATGATCCAATAAAACAGAAAGGTAATTGGGATCATGAGACAAACACTGAAATAACTATCATATAAGAGAATGTATAAGAAGCATCACGAGGGTGAATTGGGAAATAGTTTTGGACAACAGAAAAGGAGATGAGAAATCAGCATGCAGCATATCATTCTGAAGGTAAAATGCAGTCTTTCAATCAGTTAGAAGCATTTTAAGACTTTTCACAGAACTTATTGATTTATCATTGGTCATCGAATCCATAAAGAGGCCTAAGTGTATGATCTCAACATAGACTCAAGGCTTATAATTCTCTCTCAGGGCCATTACTGCTGGACAGTATGGTACAAATTAACGTGGCTAGGATGAGCCTTCTTTTTGACAGATGAAATGTCTCGTCTAAATGGCATAAAACAGGGCTGGATCCCAAGTGCCCTCCTTTTAATTTTATAACTGAACAAATTGGTTGTGTTTAGATGTCCCAGCCACAGCAGGACAAGTCCCTCTCATGTGTTGATGACATACTTTCCTATATGGTTACAAAGTGGCTTTGACAAGCAATTCAGCCTATTGGCCAACTTATGTCAGAAAAAAAGATGCTAAGTATTAATTCTCCTAAAAACAAAAGTGATCAATTTTGGCAGGCATACTTTGACATCTTAATGGATAATGTTAAACTAGTCTGCTCAACTGATGCCATATGTAATTCCTTAGGGTAAAATCTGTGATTCACCTGGTTAACTCTTGGCATTCTATTGGTCTTAAACATTTGACATGAGTCATGTTAAGGATATTCTGTGGTCAAGACAGATCTTTGGTACTTCTTATCTTCAAAACCTTCTAAGACAGGCCATCTCCTTTGTACCTTGTGATACAAAATTCCAGCATTTTCATCAATCTGTGTAAACAGTGAGTTGCTTTGTGAGAACTGTCCTTGATCTATTAAAAAGTGCTCATCTGGCTTACTGTTTTACAGAGGTAAAGTGACTCTCCATTAAGATAAAAATATCAGACAAGTCTTTTTTATTTTCACAGGGAAACAGCATCTGTCACCTACACATCTGATCTTTTTTTCAATCAGAAATGTGGATTCATGTTGATGTATGGCAAAACCAATACAATATTGTAATTAACCTCCAATTAAAATAAATAAATTTATATCAAAAAACGTGGACTATCTGTGAGTAGATCTAGATAGCAATCTCAAATTTGAATTACATTATTACTCATCTTCTGTCAAAAAGCCTGGCTGAGACTATCAATGCTTAGAAGGAATTGTTGAAGGGAACCACCGATCAGGCATTTTCAAGATTCTTCAAACTACAACTATGCTGTGTCCTTACTTATCATAAGAAGTAGTTCTATGCAGACACTGGGGGAAGGAGAGGGTAGGATGAATTGAGAGAATAGCATTGAAACATACACATTATCATGTGCAAAATTAGATAACCAGTGGGAATTTGCTGTATGATGCAGGGAGCTCAAATCTGGTGCTCTGTGACAACCTAGAGGAGTGGGATGGGGTGGGAGGTAGGACAGAGGGTTCCAAGAGAGAGGAGACATAGGTATACCTGCTGCTGCTGCTGCTGCTGCTAAATCACTTCAGTCGTGTCCGACTCCGTGCGACCTCATAGACGGCAGCCCACCAGCCTCCCCTGTCCCTGGGATTCTCAAGGCAAGAACACTGGAGTGGGTTGCCATTTCCTTCTCCAATGCAGGAAAGTGAAAGTGAAGTCGCTCAGTCATGTCCAACTCTTAGCGACCCCATGGACTGTAGCCCACCAGGCTCCTCCGTCCATGGGATTTTCCAGGCAAGAGTACTGGAGTGGGGTGCCATTGCCTTCTCCGATAGGTATACCTAGGGTTGATTAAAGTTGATGTATGGCAGAAACCAATACAATATCGTAAAGCAATTACACTCCAATTATAAATAAATAAATGAAAAAGAAAAACTTCTGGAAAACTATAAAAAGAAGTAGCTCTATGCAGCCTTTTTAAAAGTAGATTTAAATCATAATATCTGTTATGTTATTCAATGGTCCCCAAATACAGACTCATTGGGCAAATTCCTCCCAAAACTCAGGTATAGGGAAAAAGTTATTTCCTTTTGTTAAACAAAGAATACTCTCATTGATCATGTTTTCTTCTTTACTTTAATTGCTGACAAACTCAGAGTAAAGTTTTATGCTTAGATTTAGTGCTTTCCCCTTGTTTGGATTTTCAAATAATTATTCCCTCACTGTTTTTATTTCTTGGCTCATGTCTTTTATTATATTAATAATTTCCCACTCAACTGTGATTTTTATTGTAAGGTACCTCATATCACATATCACTTGAGAAAGTAGGCAGTGTATAAACATATATGAAAAACATCATCTCTTCAACATAGCCTGGTTAGCGACTGTTTTGAGCAATGACTAAGAAAGTGTGGTCAATGTAATACCTGTAGAAGAATCGCCTGATGTATGTGTTAAACAGACACTTAGGCTTTACCTCATGTCTACTGGATCGGAACAAAGGTGGGACTGGGAATTTTCATTTTCACAAGCTTCTCCAGTGCGTATTCTACAGATTAAGGACTGAGAACTCCAAAGTTACTAACCTTCCTTCAAAAGAAGGATACATCTTATATTTCCCAAGCATTGTCTCAGCTCTGTGTGTGTGTGCTCAGTCGCTCAGTTGTGCCTAATTCTTTGAGAATCCATGGACTGTAGTCCCCCCTCAGGCTTCTCTGTCCATGGGATTATCCAGGCAAGAGTACTAGAGCAAGTTGCCATTTCCTCCTTCAAGGGATCCTCCCAACCCAGGAATCAAACCTGCATCTCTTGTGCTTCCTGCACTGGCAGGTGGAATCCTTACCACTGTGCCACCTGGGAAGCCCATCTGTAGCTCTAGTAGGTCAGAAATTTAGATGTTCACAAAATGCCTGGTTGAATGAAATGTGTAAGGAAAAGTGATAAACCCTAGGCCTCAAACAAGAATGAATAAGGAACTGGAAAATTATTACTATATACCACGTGTGAGTCATGGGGAGTATTGACACCAGGGTACCAGCAGGAATGGTAAATATTTAGAGATTTCAAACTGTGGGGAAGAGGGAACACAGGACTTTTCTAGTCACATTTTGGGGGTGAGAGAGACATCAGAGATATTCCAGAATTTGAATGTTGAACAAATGGAAAAATGTTAATGTCATTATGTGACATAGACAATCATATAAAAGTAAAAAAAAAAAAAAAAATACAAGTTTGGGTTTTAAAGTATGAGGTCCTAAGAAAACTAGTAGGTGAAAAGACAGTTGGATAAATGGGCCTAGATCTAGAATTCTTGAGAAAAGCCAAGCTTAGTGATTAAATGCTGGAATGTTACACCTAGAGGTGAGTTGAAATCATAGACATAGATAATAACTCTGGAACTATAGAGTAAAATGCAAGGAAGGCTAAGAAAGAAATCAAGAGAAACACCTCCAGTGAAGAGAGGGACGAGACACATGTTAAAAAGTAGGAGGCAGAAAAGAGAATTGTGGGCTTCAGAAGTCAAAAGAAAAATGGTTTTCAAAAGAGGGTTTGAGTGCCAGATGCTCTTTTGCTGTCTGCTAGGATTATAATTTCCTGAGGAATTGTACTTGAGCCATTTGAGTAGAGTGGAGGGAACAAATGGGAGGGATAGAAACCTAGAATTCGGATAGTATAGGATGGAGAACTAGGATGGTCACAGGATCAGGAAGAAGGTTTGAGGATAAAGTCACTGCTAGACTCTATGGTGCCTTTTCAAAAACTAGGAAAATGTGACGCTTATAATGGGTAGACACTCCCACGTGTGCTGGCCTGACTTGGCCAGCAGAATACTGGACGGTTTCATCTTGTCTGGCCCCTTCAGCTAGGAGTTTTATGCTGAAGTTTTTGATGACAGCACATATTTAAGAATGTTTCTAGGCCTAGAAAAAGCATTTGTTGTTGGGGGTAAGGACAGCATGGAGTGTAACTAAGAAACAGGAGGATAAAGATAATTGATAAATCAAGGGGAGCATGAAAACACACACAGCTGCTTTTAGAAAACAGAGCAGATACAGCTATTTATACCAATACCTTACTTGAAATAAACGTCATTAATCTTTTCACATAATATGGGCATGAAATGGACTCCAGATCTCCTGTTATATTTACAAAAGGGCTTCAGAAAAGTTGTGAGTGCCATATAGTTACAACAAAGAATGAGGCAGATCTCAAGAATTGATATGGGATGATTTCCAGAGGATATTATTAAATGAAAAAAAATCAAAGGCAAAGGACACATTTGGTATGCCACCTTTTGTGCTTGAAAGAAAGGAAAATAAAAATATATTCATATATCTGCTTATTACTACAGAAAGAAGCAGAAGAAAAATAAGCCAGAAGACAACAGAATTTTGGACTTATAAGAGCTGATGGGAACCGAGGTTGATGAGCTAGGTAGGAAATGACAGTGTTTTTGAATATACCTTTTTAGGTAGTTTTGAGTTTGGAGAACATGTTAATATTCTACATATCTAAAAATAAAAATGTTAATAAGAACTGGAGGGAAGAAAAAAATAACTAAAAACTGAAAGGAAATGGAAACAAGTGAACTTAATTTTGTTTTAAATGAAAGTCATAATAAAAGGGAAGAAATAAAGAAGGGAAAAGAAGTGAGGGATGAAGGGGGGAAGAAAAAAGAGCCAATAACTAAGTAACAACATAACTTAGGAGCTTTGGAACACAGTGTTTGACCACACCCTCAGGAGCCGGGTTGGGAGTGTGGGAAAGAGAATGTGGGGATGGGGAGATTGCAAATGAATTCTGAACTCTTTTTTGCAGGTTTATTACAGTGAAGTGAAGTGAAGTCTCTCAGTCGTGACTGACTCTTTGTGACCCCGTGGACTGTAGCCCACCAGGCTCCTCCGTCCATGTGATTTTCCAGGCAAGAATACTGCAGTGGGTTGCCATTTCCTTCTCCAGGGGATCTTCCCGACCCAGGGATCGAACCCAGGTCTCCCGCACTGCAGACAGACACTTTAACCTCTGAACCACCGAAGCAATTCTGAAACCATTTTAATGGTATTGTGTTACTCAGCAAATGAGTAAATGTGTTGATGTTGGTATCCAGGGAGCTCACGATGGAAGAAGGGAATATCAAATGGGAAAAGTCAAGAAAGAATCTGTGGGATGTCACTGGAGGAACTGATGTGAACTCCTGGTTTCTAAGATCAGTCTATGTATGTGTATCTGTGGGTTTGCATGTGCATGTATACATCTCTGCATGTACATACACCTACACATATGAATATGAATATGCCTTTGCACATACACATGTACATATATGTGTATACATATTTGTGTATTTGCTAGATTTGTCGACTGAAGGGTCAGAAAAGCAAAAACATCTCGGTAGCCCTAAGCAAACCTAGCACTCAGATCTTGGTCTCCAGTACCAACTTCTACGAAGGACCAAAGCTTTGCAAAGAAATGACTGATTAAAGGATTGGGGCAGGTAAGTACAAGGTAAGGTTGAAACATCTTGTCATACCAGAAAGTGAGAGATTGTTTAAAGATGTCATAAGAACTAAAGAGCAAGATTGAAAGGCTCCCTCTGGTCAAATCTGGGACAATTTCAGCACCAAAATAATTTGAGTATAGTGATGGATTATAAAATAATTGGGAAAAAAGAAATTCATGAATTCATACTTATAAATATATAAATAGGGGAAAAGGGAGAGATTTTATTACAGTGAAATATCAAGGGCCACTGCTAAGTGTGAAGAGAGTGGCAGAGTTGGAAAATCATAATTTTGCAGCCATCTTAGAAAGAATTGGGCGAGGTAAGTATTATCAATGGATGGTAAATAAATGGAAAATTTTGAGGAGGGGCAGGATGTTTACATGGTTTTACAGTGTTTCTCCATAAAATGTCCAAAATTAACATCACCAATGGGAAACAGATGAACACTATGTGTCTCTAGACAGGACACACCAGGAATGATAGAAAACCATCTATGTTGATTCCTGTTGAGAAATCATGATTTCAATCCAATCATGAGGAGAGATCAAACACAAAGTGAGGAATCATCTATTTTGCAAAGGGGGAATCATTCTTCAAAATTGCCAGTGTTATAAGAAGACAAAGAAAGGCTGAGGAAATGTTTCCAGGTTGAAGGAGATTAAAGAGAATGACAACTAAATTCAAGACTTAAATTATGTACAAAGAGGGAAAAGGATATTATTAAGGAAATTTATAAAATTGGAACATGCAAGGCAGATTCAATAAATAGATTTTGTATATTTTATATTTATATCCATAAATCTATCAACAACTGCACTATGGTTTCATAAAAGAACACACCTATATCCTTATGAAGAAATGCATAATGAAATATTTAGGGATAAAAGGCCACGATGTATATAATTTATCTTCAAATGGATTCAGAATAAAATCATATGGTTGGGTAAATACAAAAATGACAAAGCAAATGGGCTGAGATATTAACAATAGATAAACCTAGTTAAAGTGTACTATTTTTATTTTTGTAATACTTTGTAAATGTGAAGTTATTTTCTAATAAAACATTGAAAAAGTTTTCACTTGTTATTATTTAAAATATGTATAGTTAGGTGTGTTGTCAGCGTGAAACTCAGCAAATATGAGCCAGGAAATCTGCTATCTTAGAAAATATCTTTTGAAGATAATGAGAAATTTTGAGATGAATTTTTTACAAACTGAGACCTCAGTATTTACCCTTAAAATTACATTACCTTTAGGGGAAAAAAGACCTAAGTGAAGAAATGTCACATAAAAAGCCCACATTTTCATTCCATTAAATTAAAATTTAATTTATACTTACACTTTGAATTTTCCCTCTCCACCACCTCTTTCAGATATGAAACAAAATACATGAAAGGGAAATTGCATATTTTAAGTATTCTCAAGCAAAAATGTATGTTCCTACTAGAACATTAATCTCATCGTTCATAATTAACTATTGCATTTTTCTTTCATCAGGCTCTGACCTTTAAGGTGTTCCTGTTGTGTGTGTTTTTAATGTCTAACTTTTCTGGCAAATGTGCAGAGGTCATAATGAGGCATAATTATATACAGTATATAATTTTCTTTGGCCTTTTTCAAGTGCTAATTTAGCTATCATTTCTTCATATAGAATTTTTATAAGAAATACTTTTAAAAATGAAAGTCCTTTCTCCAGCTTTGGTATGAATTATATGTTCAGTAAGTAACACAGACAGGAAATTTAGTAACATACGTATAGATGTTAAGTGAACTCTGTAAAATAAATTCTTATTTATATAGATGGAAATGAGTTTCTGAAACAGCTTTTTCCCTCCATACTCTGCTTTTATGAAAAGGAGACAAGTAATAACTAGCCTGTTATATGGTCAGGCCACTCAAGATGGCTGTTCGCTTGCTATCTGTATATCCTCTGCTCAACCAGTCCCTGTCTCATCTACATGCTACTCCCCTGACCGACCTCCCCTCTTAAATCATGGAGTCTAATCAGTAAATGCCTGTGTACTTGCCCACGGTCCCAGCCAGTGATTATTCTGATTTTCAGATCAGAATTATCTCCACTATGATACCTTATCAGAGGGGTGGTGAAGGGTACCCACCTCTGCTGGTTTCCCTGGCAACCGATGAGCCAACTTGCTGTCAATTCCCTCTATAACTGTTACTCTTCCTCTTCTCCTGTTGGTAAAAACAACTTCCATGTCCAGTTCACCACCTGCCGCACACAGTGGGGCGCTGCTCCAGGATTTTGCTTTAGAAGCGGAAGACCCCTCCTCCCCCATCTATTAAACTACTGTTATCTCCGTCACTGACTCTGAGCTCTTTCTTTGCTCTTGAGCTGGTTAAGTACAGGGCTTGCAGGCCTGTAGGGTGCAGTCCCCCACCTACCTTTCCAGTCCTCAGTTGCCTTATTATAAAATGGGCATGCATAAAGCAGGATGAAATAATGAGATCTGCAGCAACACGGATGGATCTAGAGATTGTCATACTGAGTGCAGTAATTCAGACAGAGCAAGACAAATATCGTATGATCTAGCTTATCTGTGGAATCTAAAAAAGTGGGGAAAAACGAACTTATCTACAAAACAGAAATAGAGTTATAGATGTAGAAAACAAACTTACGGTTATCAGGGGTAAGGAGGGGAGGGATAAATTGGGAGACTGGGATTCACATAAACACACTACTACCTATAGAATATGTAACTCATAAGGACCTCCTGTATAGCACAGGGAACTCTACTCAGTACACTCTGTAATGACCCGTATGGGAAAGTAATTTAAAAGGGAGCAGCTATTTGTGTAACTGATTCACTTTGCTGTACACTGGAAACTAACACAACACTGTCAATCAACTGTACTCCAATACATTTTTTTTTAATGGGCATAGAATTAGCATAGTGACTGGCACATAGTGGGTAGTCAAAAGATATTATTTTTATTAATTATTATTATTATTATTATTAATTATTTAAAAAATAATATCCAGGGTGTGTTTACTGTCTTAACCTGATTTCCTATAACTTATTTGTCCAACTAAATAATAACTGGTCCTCATTATGATAATGCTGAATCATCAAAGATTAAATTTTAAAACTGTTTAGGGCTTCCCTGGTTGCTCAGGGGTAAATTAAAGAATCTGTCTGCCAATGCAGGAGACACAGGTCTGGCCCTGGGTCAGGAAGATCCCACATGCTGTGGAACAACGAAGCTTCTGTGCCACAATTATTGAGCCTGTGCTCTGGGGCCCGAGTTCTGCAAGAAGAGAAACCACCACATTGAGAAGCCTTTGCACAACAACTAGGGTGACGCCCTGGCTCACCGCAACTAGAGAAAAGCCCGCACAGGGATGAAGGCCCCACACAACCGAAAATAAATAAAATCTTTAAAAAAACTTAAGTTGCCAGGAAATCACACGACTTAATCAGATTCTTAGGGTAAGAGGAATATTCTGGTGTTCAGTTATTCACAATCAGAATCTGTCATCTTTTATTTTTTAAATATAGCAATTAAGTATTTCATTCATGTTGAAGAATACCTCTTAACCTTCAAATAGTTAGCAATTTTACTGTCTATAAACTATTTTTCCATATAATTTTCATCATTAGTATAAGAGAATACTCTTAAACTTAGAACACTAAAAAATATATTTAGAAAATGGGCAAGTAGTATATATGTAAAAAAAGAACTATTTCCTGAAAAATTAAGGAGCTTTCATTTTACAAAACCTGGCTGTAAGCATCGTCAGTCATTTGAGATTGGCAGGCATGAGAGAACCTGTGTGAAGACTGATTTGACTTTCACACCATTGTAATGACAAGATGAAATTCAGCAATGTGAATTTCTCTATAAAAAGACACTTTAAACTAAATGAAACATGCTTGCAAGCAAGCAAACACACACACACAGAGGGAATTATTTGTCTTGAATTGCTGACAGTGTAAGTAACTTGATCAACTAATAGTACCAGACTAATTCTATAAACCTTAGAGCATTTTTTATAAACCAGTGGTTAGGGAATATTGGGATTTAAAGAGGATCTTCTGCATTTTTATGTTGTTAATGCCTTAAATCATTTTAGTCCTTGAATGAATGTTGCTGAATAATATTTGTTTCATGGCTGTAATGGCCCATTTTTTTTATAGGGAGGTGGGATTTTTTTTTTTTAATTGGAGGTTAAGTGTAAGGACAAATAAATGTTTTAGTAATTTTGGTATAGTTTTCACAAAATCACTTTGTTAATGAATTAGTTATTACTTTTAGTAAGTTAATAAAACCCATTAATATGTCTCTTGATGGTGTGGAAAAACAGCAAATTTTACACCTGGTGATCCAAGTCCAAATTTGCCACACAAAATAGATGAAGGGAGAAAAAGCGAGGCTGCAGTCTATAAGGCTGATGAACATGGCAGCCTCTACGGTAGAGACACCAAAGACTGTGAACATCTGGAAAATCTGAATGTTCTGTATGTTATGCCTCTGTAGTTAATAAGGAGTGAAGTTGCTTGGGTTAAATCATCAAAATGGGCCATTTCACTAATGTAAATCTGAGGCCAAGTTTTCTCGCATTTTGCATTAGCTGCCCATAAACTCACTTGTTTTTAAGAACGTACTCACCAGAAAGCTCAAGTTCTTTGTGGCTGTGGAACAGGGGTGTTGGTTGAGTCTCTTGTTCTTTGGAAGCCATTTCCCAGGTATGGGGGCACTTCCTTTCAAGCAAGAGAGTGCAAGCCTCAATATCAGTGGTTCTTAAGCTATCACAAGGGATTTGTAACCAATAATAAAGTACCAATGTTTAGGAAATCGCTTTTTGTGTAAGTATGAAATAGATTGTCTTAAAAGCTACCCATACACTATGGACATGCCACCGCACTTTGCCACATTAAGATCCCCTTCATGAGTGGGAGAGAAGTGGGCAGAGCCTTTCCTGACTGGAAATTGCTTATCAATTCTTGGCAAAAGTTGGAAGTGTCTCACACAACCTTCCAAGTTGTGTGTGTTGCAATAGAAAACAGACTGAGGAAAGTTGTTTTATGCATTTTCTAGCTTACTTTAAAACCCAATACAAACCATTCTTGCATGTCTTCTGCTTTGTGAGGGCCTATTAGTCAAGGAACAGAGTGTTCTCAAAGCACTGGCCACAATGGCGTTGCTGCAGAAACCTTAACATTGTGGGCTTGCCTTGCATATGTCATTTTGTTATTTTACTCTGGAAATGCAAATACATAATTCTCAAATTAAGAGGCTGTTGATATGTGGAAAGAAGAGTTTGCTTTTGAGAGAGAAAATGGCGAAAAGGCCGCTGTCTTTGTGTGGCCCCTCCCTAGGCATAATGGCAGTGGGAGGTGGTAGGGCTGACAAAAGTGAATTAGCAAAAGTGTAGCAAGTCTGTAACCTTTGAACAGCTTCTTTTCAAAAACTGTCTACCTATGACCACAGCAGGATCTGGGGTGTGTACTGATCTCCTTGATAAAGTCAGATGGTTATTTATGACCAGGCCTTAGGAAATGCAAGTGTATCTTATATAATCCTCGATCATGGTTTTACCTTTTTGGGGTTCAAAAATAAATTTGAAGACCCTGATTCTGAAATGGATTGTTTTTAAATTTCTGTGGACTACTTTAGAAAAACATTTAGAAAAGCGATTCCAGTTTATTGGTAAACTGAAGTGAGTTTAGCTTGTGTCAATTTTTCTGATGGTTTTGATTGAATTAATGACTTAGTCTATAATTGACTAATCCTCTAAATCAATCAAAGACAGTCTGTAATAAGTGAACTACATTTAAATCCTTAAACCAACTGTGGATGTAGAACAATCTTATGAAGCAAAGCACACTTCATTTTACTAAGGACACGTGAAACTGAAATTAAGAACTCAATAAAACCTAGAAAGCAAAAAACTATTGTAGGTGCTAATACACTGATTTTGCAAATGAAAACCTACCTGCCTCTAAGAAAATGGTGTCAGAATTAAGAATAATATAGACCAGGGATGGGAACACTTTCTCTGAAATGGACCTAAATATTTTAGGCTTTGCAGGACATATGGTCTCCATCACAACTACTTATCTCTGCAACTACCGTGCAAAAACAGCCATAGACAATATGTAAACAAATGTGTGGGGCTGTATTCCAATAAAACTTTATTCGTGGACACTAATATTTGAATTCCATATAATCTTCACATGTCACGAAGCACTCTTTTTATTTTTTTCAACCATTTTAAAATGTAAAAGCCATTCTTAGCTCACAGGCCAAATAGGCAGTGAGCTAGATTTAGCTCACAAGCTAGTTTGCTGACCCCTATCTTATCCTGATGAAGCATGAGCTGTAAGAGTAGGTAGTGAACTTCAAGACACATCAAGAATGTCAGTGAATCATTCACACTTATAGAGTAGCTATTGAACACTATTGAACATCACCTATGTACTATTCTTGACTAAAATGCTTACCCTGAGTTGAATAAAGAGAAAATCGAACATATCCAGACTGTGGGTCATTCTATAAAACTGGACAGGGCCCTTCAGAAATGTCAGTTACGAAGGACCAGGGAAAGAAAGAATAAAAGTGCAGGGAAACTGTTAAAGATTAAAAAGATAGGAAAACTAAAAACAATGTGTAATCTTTGGTTCCTGTATTAAAGCAAAAACAACCATAAAAGGACACTCCTGGGGTATCTGGAGAAATTTGAATATGTGTTGTCAGATTTTATTGCATCAATGTTATTAATCCATTACTTGGGTGTGAGGATGGTATTGTGAACTTAAAGAACAATGCCCTGATCTTTGGTGATAAGTGCCAAAGCATTTATAGACGTGCAATTTAATTTCAAATGGTTTGACCACACAAAAGCGCATGTGCGCGTGTGTGTGTGTGTGGAGAGAGAGATGAAACAAAAGTGATAAAATATTAATAATAAATGAATCTGAGTGATAAGTATACAAATATTACTATACTACTCATTCAACATTTATATAGCCCTGAAATATTTCAAAATAAAAATTGGAATAAAAGAATACATAGAAAAAAGAGACAGCTGTAAATTTAGTGAGTTCAACTTGGAAAATTTTGCAGTATAAGACTTATATAGTGCTTGAAAAATAAAGTATTTGTTAGAATTACAAAATAATATCAGTTCTATTTAGAAATTAAAATAATTTGACTTGTAAGAAATAGCTGAATCATTTTAGTGTGTTTTCATATTTGTATCAAATTTTTCCCCAGGAAAGTTACAGCGTTGGTAAAACCTAAAGTTGGACTAATAAAACACGACAAAATTATTAAGCTCAGCTTCTCAAAAGCCCTGAAATTAGATTTTTTGTTTTTGTTGTTATTGCATAAGATGTATGTTTATTCAGTGACCAGAAATCTGAAATGTACTTTTTTCTATAATTAAAATTTACAAATAAAAAACTCCACTTCTTCTAGTAGTCAAATCCAGATAATTCTTCACATTACTTTGCTCACAGGATTTTTGGAAATGTAGGGACACAAGATAGGAAACAAAATAAATGAAACAAACAAAATAAATTTCTCTTTTAATCTAGAGAAATTACCCTATTCAAGGACATGAAAGGCACTTTCACAAAACAACTGTAAGCACTTTGTGGGCAGAAACCACGTGTTAGTTGCCTTTGCGTCTCAAACGCCCAACACATGGCCGCAAGTAATCCATGAATGTTTGTTGAATGAGTAAATGAAGGTGGGGGGATTCTGCTATATGAAAACAGGTTAGGTTTGGATTTGATGTAAGGAAAAGATTCAAGATGACTCCGGCACTGGACTGGGGCACTGAAGGAAGTAATGAATTCTTATTTATTTACTTATTTATTTCTTTATTGAAATTTACAATAATAGAATAAACATATATCTTGGATATATTCTGAGAGAAAACTTACCACTTAAATGTTCAGATATTTTTTCTACATGTATGATGATGGAGACAGTTCCTCAGCTTCAAGGATACTGCCTCTTAACATTCTGTCAGGTTGAAATGGATCTGAAAATCATGACATATGAAGGGTGGTAGAGGGAAGTGAACAACAGAAATCAGAGCAGCTGGGAGAGGATGAGTAACTGGTCTCAATTTTATCTTCAGGGTTGCCAGGAGAAAGGGGCAGAAATACTCTGAGCACTTGCTCAGGACAGAACTCAGATCGGTGACCAAATTAAAGGCAAGGGGAAGCCGGAACGATGCAGATTTTAGCAACCTAAGAAACACCTTTTTTTACAGAGAGAAGTGTCTAATGGTGGGACAACTTGCCTTGACAGATAATGAACACACTGAAATGGTCACATCAAAAACGTATAGGCAGAGTTGGTGTGACCATTTTCAAGAGTGCCTAGGAGGGTTGTGTACAGAGCGAAAGACTGAGGCTATATTTCATTCCTTCCAACTTGAAAAAGCATTTTCAATAAACCTGAAAGTCATGCTACAAACTCAGTGTTAATACTAAGTAGATACTTAAAAAACACACATTTTCAATACCTCAGAGTCTTCAATGAGCACATAACTGGTAAATAGAACAGCTCAGCCAGTTTGTTCTTCAAATATTTTACAATAGACTTAGACTTGGCATTCTTAATTACCATCCAAGGAAAATTTAGGTTGTCTCAGTATATAAAATAATACCATACCTCTACAGAGATTCAGAGTGCTCCGGGATCTGTTTCTTCTCTACAGCCTGGCCGCTCTCCCTGTGAACTCCACGATCCTTGGGAGCCTAGATTATTATAGTCTACAGCTGCCTTTCCACGAGGCATTTATCTCTAATCTCTCCCACCTATAATCATGGTGCATCCTGCAGCTAGATGTCTGCCCAAAACCCCTTTTGAACAAATTACTACCCATTACAGAACCTAGGATGATTCATTGATTTAGAAATATGTATGGTAAAGACGGGGCACAACAAAATGAAAAGTTATTAAGTGGCAGAATTATAGACTAGTATTTTAAAAATGTTCTTGGTGTGGCACTCATAAGGTTCTACTAATAAAAAAAAAAATCAGGTGCAAAACAAAGATGCTATTAACTTTCCTTGCTACTTAGCATATTACATTCAAAAGCTCCAACTTAACTTTTGAAGAGACTCTTCATTAAGTCTCCCAGTTCACCTTTCCTCCTCCTATCCCTGCAGTTAAGCTTCACTATCCCCTACTGTCTAAATTCCTGCTCTCCTCTAACCTTTCTCTTCCTTCTTGTCCCTTGTCGCTGCTTCTTTGTGCCTCTTTCACCACTTTGCTCTCTTCCTCAGCTGCGGGACAACTACTCAGTCTCTCTGTGTTCACCTTGTCCATTCTGTCTCTAAGCCTCCCAAGAGCAGGGCTTTTGGTATCATTGCATCCCAACGTCTAGACTAGTGCCTTGCAGATAAAAGATACTAATGAATTATCAGGTGAATGAATGATTGTCATTACTGTGACTATATGAATCTACACTATTTTTTAAATTTTGATATAAATTGATTACACATTATGTGTGGTTTTATATTGCATTACATCTTTTTTCTAATTGTTTATGTGTTTTAGTGTAGCTTTCTCAAAATGAATAGATAGATGTCATCCGTATTACCTAATTCAATACTTCAACTCAGCAGATTTTTATTGAGTACCTACTATGTGTCAGGCACTTTAGTAGGCATTAGGATATAAATTCATAAGTACATTTAACAAGAGCAAGTAAAGACCAAATGGAGTATTTCTTAGCTAACTTCTTTTACACAAAATAAATACACTTGAAATCTATAGTTTAAATTAAAAAATAATCAACTTTTTTATACTTTTCTACTATTTTTTCTATCAAATCCATTCAAAAGAATTATATAACATAAATATAAGATATACTAGGTATCCCGAAACCCAAAATATACCATCAATGATAAATATAAATTAAAAAATCTAAGATAAATTTTTATTGGTTTAGGGGAACTGGCATTTAATCATTTGTGTTCCAAGATTTTATAATGATCAGAAAGATTTTTAAAATTGTGAAAGCTTCATCTCTTATGCAATATGAATATTTTGGAAGCTGCTACATGTCACATTTTTCCAGAACCAGGTGCAATAATTTGGTAAAGAACACAGGTAAAAGAGATCACTAATTTTCCTTTTCCCCCAATAAACTATGTTTATTATGCCAATTGTAATTGCCATGCAATCTAATGGATTTAAGGCTTATATTTTCCACATCACTAGACATCACAAACATGAAAGCATTTTGTACTGTCATTATACATCAATGTTGTACTTGGTTATACATATATACAGAAATTATTCACACATCTTAACCTTGCTATTTCCTCCTTTCAAACCAACACAATTTTACCATGAAAGCAGCTTTTTAATAAATGGTATAAGAAATACAGCAAGGCACACTTTTTTAAAAAACTTTTTTCTCATTACCACCTCAAGAAGCATAAAAAAAGAAAACGTTGTACATAATTTAATAGTAGAATGTCACCAGTTTCTAATATACAACACCATAGAGTTGTTTCCTGAAGTGCTGCATAGATTATTCTTTTTAAAAGGAAATAAATAAAATGGTGCTTTCAAAAGTTGCTTAACTTTGAAAGAAGGACCAGTGTTTCTTCCCTTTGCTGCCATAAAATCAAATATTGGCCTTTCAGGTAAATCTCTTTCCATAAACATAGGCATCATACTATTAAAAAAAATCAAGATTGAAACATGAGATTGGTCAAGTACCACCAGCAGGGCAGGGAGTCGGGGGCGGGGGGGGTTCATTCCAGGTAGGTGAATTTAATGGACCATCAATTTGGTGAACTGCAGAATTTTAAAGAGTTGATGGGGAGGGGAGAAGGCAAACTGAAAAGTCTTGCTGGAGAGGTGGGGTCGGTAGAGGTAGCTTGGGACAGGAATCCATGGGAGAACAAGCAGCTTTGCTGAACTTCAAAGACAATCACCTAAAGAGAACCAGTGCACATCCAGATCACAAGGCTCATGTGGACAACCGCATTCAGAAGAAAGATTCATCTGGGGAGAGGTCAATGTAACAAACGGCAGTGACACGATGGAGCCAGAGACCAGCCCAGGGAGGAGGGTGAGGCCACCCTTGAGCTGCAGCCAGGCTTACCTACAAGACACAAAGAAGTGAGAGGAAAAGCTTTCAGAAGTGTCTGTTCATTTGCAAAACTGATGAAGGCCACGATTTTAGAAATGCTTGCTAATGTTCTGAAATAAAAGGATACATAAAATAAAAAGGTTGTAATAGCCCAAATGTTTCAGAATCAATGTGCAAAATAGATTGCTTTGTTTTTAAAAAAGAAAGTTTTAAAGAAAAATAATTACCAAGTTTGACTTTTTCTCTGGATCTCATCTACTCTTGCTTGTGAGTGAAAGTTGCTCAGCCATGTCTAACTCTTTGCAACCCCATGGACTACATAGTCCATGGAATTTTCCAGGCCAGAATACTGGAGTGGATAGCCTTTCCCTTTTCCAGGGGATCTTCCCAGGGATAGAACCCATGTCTCCCTCATTGCAGGTGGATTCTTTACCAGCTGAGCTATCAGGGAAGCCCTTTGCTTGTGAACTCGGTTTTGAATACTTGAGATAGCTTAAAATCAGTATGAAAATGTGAGGCTGCTGATGCCAAAGTGACACAGCAAAGTATCAACTGAGCCCCTTTGAGGAACTGATGTATAGAACAGTCTTATGGACTCTGTGGGAGAGGGAGAGGGTGGGAAGATTTGGGAGAATGGCATCGAAACATGTAGAATATCATGTATGAAACGAGTCGCCAGTCCAGGTTCGATGCACGATACTGGATGCTTGGGCTGGTGCACTGGGACGACCCAGAGGGATGGTACGGGGAGGGAGGAGGGAGGAGGGTTCAGGATGGGGAACACATGTATACCTGTGGTGGATTCATTTTGATATTTGGCAAAACCAATACAATATTGTAAAGTTTAAAAATAAAATAAAATTAAAAAAAAAAGAAATGCTTGCTAATGTTCTGAAATGAAAGGATACATAAAATAGAGTACTTGTAACAGCTCAAATGTTTCAGAATCATTGTGCAAAATAGATTGCTTTGTTTTTTAAAAAGACATAGTTTTAAAGAAAAATAACTGTCAAGTTTGACTTGATTCACAGAGTGGGAGTCTGGACTCTTGGGTTTAACCCTTCCTTCAATCACTATACATGTGACAGTGGGATTGAACAATTCCATTATTTTACAATGGTGAAATATTCATAAATGTGATAAACCCAAATCCTTCAGGCCCTTGCCTATGAAAGGATACAACTGGGGCTTCTAGCTCAAACACGAATGCATTTCATTTAAAGTACTGACAGCATTGTGCAAATGAGAATGATTCAATTATTTCTGTACATCTGATGGCTCAGATACAAATTTGTTACAAACTCAATTGGCTAAAATCAACCTGTCGAGTATGAGGAACAATTCAAATTAGGCAATGCAGGATGCAATTGTGGTAGGTGCTCTGACTAGCTCTCGAATATAGCAGGCTTTTGCTTGTGGGGGTTTAAACTGAGTTCTCAAGTCTGATGTCAGGTTGCTTTATGGTCCTTCTAGAACTACTTTCATTCTTTCTGTCTTGCTCTCTTCCTCTATAATCTCGCAACCTGTTCAAGAGCCAGAAAAACTTGAGCAAATGTGGTTTGGCTGGAGCCACATGATGTTGGGGAGTAAAGGCAAGTTATCAAGAACAGGGAGAGAAAGACAGGAACAGATGGGATGAAATTTGTTACAGTAAAATAACGCAGTAACTCAAGAAAGGCATGGTGCATTGTTCAAATGCTGAGGACATGACTCATTTGAAATCTGGCCACTGAGTAGGGAATCCTTAGGTGAGGCAAATATGGGCTAACTAAATGACAGTACTTAAATTCCTCTGGATAATCAAAACTTTCAATCTGGCCCATTTGGAAAGGGTTAGGATAAACTGATTGAGACAAAGATCTGGGCTGTGTGTATGTGTGTGAGTGTGCACATGTGTGCGCCTGGGAGTGCATGTGAGATGGGTGATGCCCAATAAAATCTTTGATATTTAGCGTGGCAGGGCTCGTTATTCTGAAGTGCTAGGAAATTAAAACCACCTCACATCCAACAGAACTTTGATTTATTAAAGTGATTTAAAGGTAAATATAATAAGATCACATCTATGTTGTTTAGGGAAAATTAATACACTACCACCAAGAGTAGTTTCCTAAACTGCTTGGTCAACTTTGGGTCATATTAAACACTTAATGTCATTCCAAATAACAGAATAACAATTTGTTGTGTACACGAGAACTGTTGCTTTCAGAGCTTTCTGAGTTTATAAAAACTGAGTAGCAGCACTGTTTACTGTGTATATGTATATTTGAGCATGCACAAATACAAGTACTTGCCTAAAACCCAAAATCTATGGCCCTCTAACTCTTTGCAGACTGATAAAGTAGGAAAGGCAATAAAGCTAAAAAAATTCTGAAGGAAATATGTACATCTTAAGTAAATACAGCACCCTCCCACACTAAAAAAACCCCAGAAAATCAGAGAAAAACCAAAGGAAAAAAACAGTATACACTGGCTGCATGTGATGAGTTTAGTTTTTGCATCACAGGATTTACCCAGCCTGAAGTTTAGGGTTAAATCATTCACCAAAGGTCAGAGGCTTATGATGAGGATTATGAAGAAATAACTGTCAGAATACAGCAAAAAGATTAGTGCAAAGTACATCTCTTAGGCAGGTCCTAGGAGGCTCTCCAGACATATATGCTTCCTTCAAATTAGGCAGAAATATCTGGATCTATCCAGTTACCTTTCTTTGATGTGATTTGCTATCACTGACCCCTCTGTTTGTAGAAACATGATACAGAGATGAAAATAGTGAACGGCGCAGCAGTGCACCTGGAAATCAGTGCAAATGCGCCCTGTGTTAGAGCAAGTTACAATGTCTCAAACAGATCCAGTGGGCTTTTAATTAGAACACAGTAAACGAAAAACTTGTTCCCAAAATTTTGCCAAAGAGAAATGTTTGTTTCTCTTGAGGACTATAACTGCTATTCTAAGTTACAGCTCTTCTAGAAGACATTACAATCATTTCATCCTCTGAGAACTTATTTCTGGTGGAAAAAACCCAAATTTGGCAAACTTCATTTTCCTGAT
This sequence comes from Bos indicus x Bos taurus, assembly GCF_003369695.1. Lineage (NCBI taxonomy): Eukaryota > Metazoa > Chordata > Mammalia > Artiodactyla > Bovidae > Bos > Bos indicus x Bos taurus. Next base: position 43,151,763 of record NC_040096.1, on the reverse strand, counting down.
AAAAAGGGCATCCCAAGTGATAGCTTTCAAATGGCTTAAAAAAGTGGAGTTTTTCTTTTTGCTTTTCTGAATCTTAAAGGGAGAACAATGACAAAAATTAAGCTTTCATAGACATGAAACCTTGACCTCATTTTAACATGTAATTTTACTATGCATTCCTGACATTCAACACAGAAGGTGTGTCAACATTTTGAGATTAAATAACTTGTCCTGGTTGGTAGTATTTTAACAATATGTGAATACTTACACCCAGGTACCCGGCATTAATGACTGGTGAAAAGTTTAGGTATCCAGATGTTCTGTCTACATGAAACTGAGAACACTGAATAGGCCCGGTAAACATGGCTACCTAAATGGCCTTAGGCTGATTACAAGTCACTTGGGGGCGATGTGAGTTCTGCAGAAATAAAATCTGGCTGCTTCTCCCATTGCCTGTGATTGGCCAGGCATTGAACCGCAGGGGCTCCACAAAATATTGCTAACTGGCAGGCGGGCTGGCACATAATTTTACACTGTCCATGCCTGTAAAATTGTGGGGATTACACAGATCCATCAGCATATTCCCTTCCCCGAGTCTAAAGATGGAGCTGCAAGTCATTACATTTCATTTCAATTCTGTATCTGTATAGGGGAGAGGAAAAATCCCCAGGACGTCAAAAAGGAAGGCGTGCACCCCAGAGGTTTCTCCAGTGCCAGAGCTTCTCAAGACCAGATCTCGGCATGACTGGTGATTTGAGGGTCACCGTCACATAAGTCTGCACCCAGAGTGGGGTTGCTTTCAAGCCTTGATCCCCTTTCAGAAAACAAAAATCAGCCAGGCTCTACCGGCCCTTCTGTGGAGGTTGGCAGAGCTGGCAGTACAATTGGTTCTAATAGAACTTGTTTTGAGGCAGCTTATGGAATGGCAGTTATTCTCCCTTAATGGTCAGTTTTACTGCATACTGATGGAGAATGTGATTATAGGGTGGACATGTTTCACAGAAAATACATTTCTCTCTCTCCTACTTTTGTTCTCCCTTGCAGCCAATTGTAAATAGAGTCTGAAACACAGAAAATTAGTTGTGCTATATTAGTAAGTAGGGCTGCTTTCCTACAATTTTGCATACTGAGTTTATTTTTAGGGTATATATATGGTATAGATTCCCCCCTCACTCCCCATTTCTAGCAGCTCTACACAGAATCACACATTTTAATGAGCTGAGGGCACAGGTGTTGCAGGAAAAAAAATAATGATGTTTGCCATTCATCTTTCAAATTAAATAATGTGTTTTTAAATAGTAACTTTTTTCATAATACATTATGGGAACAACATTATCTGTCACATTTTAAAAGATGTATTTGTAATAAATGTAAATTACTTTTAGAAAATCAGTAATTAGGCTCATCAAAAAATAAACAATCTGCCACAAAAAAGATAATCTTTAGCATAGTTAAGTATAATAACTGTTATTTGAATAAGTTAACAAATTAGGGTAGATTGCTTCTGTAATTCATTTCCTATAGCACGAGTTTAGGTTACTGCATTAAGCTTCTGGAGTAGGGGGTGGAAATGGCAGTCAGTACCTCATACTTTGATGAAATACACCTCTCACATTCAAAAACTCACTTTTTCTTTTTTAAACTTGATTGAGAAAGTATATTCATCACTGAGGCTTAGAAATTGGAAATAACAGAGTTTCGGTGTCACTTTTAGAATTGTATCATCCTATCAGAATTATCAATCAGTAGCTGTTTTATTAAACACGAAGAGCAGAATGACTTTCTTTAAAAAAAAAACAAAAAAACAAAAAAAAAAACATGGATGGAAATCAGCCTGTCACCTTCAGGCAAAATTCAAAAATTCTGTTTTTATCAAAACGCCATTAACTTGTCATGTATTCTCTCCGCATTTGCTTTTGGAGCCTGTTCTCAGTCTCTGTGTGGATAAATAAAAGCCTCTTCTTTAACATCAACTTTCCCCTCCTGTTTGAATCCTCAGACTCAGTCGTGATTAGGACCTGTGACAGCACAGCCTTCCACCAGGGAAGTAAATGTGATGATAGTTACATTAGACAGAAGCGTAAAAGGAAGGCCCAGATCCGGAGACGCAGCTTTAACTTAATCACTGATCATCTCTAGGCACTGAAGGGAGCAGGCCGGGCACAGAAGCTGAAGCGGGGAGCTCTGTGTGTGCATTCTGATCAGAGGGGATAATTGCAATCTGGAGGAGAACCCCCTTTCCTCCCTTAATGGAAGAATTTGAGGCTCTACTGCATTTGACTACTTCCTCAAATTTTTGATTCTTCTTGGCATAATGATGTGATAAAGGTAATGCTACTAAAAATGTCAATGGTGACTGTTTTCCCCCCTTTTGCTTCACAGTTACTTGCATGGTTGGGAGTATTTCTTCCGTCTAAATGCCTTATTCAGGTAAATATCTGCCATGACCAGCCATCCTGACCAGTCCTTTCTCCTATCATAGCTTTGTTGACTAAAACTCATATTTTAAGTATGTCTATATTAAATATATATGTGACAATATATTCAATATATATTAAAACATGAGGACTATACGTACCTTTCAATGAGATGATTTTCATGCTTGGAGAGGGTTACCTTCTACCTATGCATATTTCTATGTCGTTCTTCATGAAGGTTTAGCAGATTCTCTTCACAGGTTAAAGCTGTGGGGCTGGGATGCCATGCGGCCTTGTCCTTTGGCTGCTTCGCCTTCGGGGAGAGTCTGGGAACTCCAGATGGGGCTGAAGAAGCACTGTGTTCTTCTGGCCTTGCAGACTCACCTGGGTTTTCTGAACTCTCCTTTTCACTGCCCAGCCTTGAAGGAGTAGTTACCTCTGCGCTTTCTCCATGGACATTAGAAGCTTCGGGTAAACCATCCACTTCCTTTCCTACATCACCTCCTTTTGGAGGACTTGAAAGGGCCACCGTGTCTGCATTACTGGCGAGGAGGGAAGTATCGCTGAACCTGGAAGAGCCTGCTCCTGCTAGCAGGGGTACTGCAGCCTCGGTGGGATCTGCAGGTTCATTTGGAGGAGCATCAGAGAAACAGGGCTTGTCTTCAGCAGGGTCCTCCTCAACACAGGCCTCGAAGAAGTATTCGGTGTCCTCCTTGTCTTCTGAGCCAGAGTCAGTCATGTCTGTTGGCAATGGAGTGCTGCTCTTCTCTTCAATGTAATTGGTGACCTCCCCACAATCACTGTCATGAGAGGAGAGAGATAAGTAGGAATAAAAGTCCCCTTTTCTTAGCTGGATGGGCCGATGAGAATGCTCCAACACCTTCTCCTTGATTTGAGTTAATGAAGTAGGAGCAGTGACCTCATTTTCAGGTTGAGATTTACATTTCAGGGCTGTTGAAGCCATGTCAATGATTTCCTTAACAAAGTCGTGTACTGAGCAATCTTCAGCGTCTTTTTGATGAAAAATGTCTGGTTCACAGTCACAACAGGAAACGTTGTCACTGGCGGCAACATTCTCCTCTGTTTCGTTTTGTTCACGTGCTAGGCAGCAACCAGCAGGTTTTCCAGCCATACTTGGTGCATTATTAGATGACGATTTCAGTACATTGGAGTCCTGTCCATTGATAACACTGGTTTCTGAAGGCAGTTCTGGACAAGATTTCTCAGTGGGAGTAGAAGCAGCACTCTGATTTTCAAAATGGTGGTGGCTTTGACATTTCTTTGGGACATGTCTAGCCATTTGGGGAACAGACTCCTTCCCAGCAATATCTGATTCATCTGAGCCATCCATAACTGGTTTGCACTTACAATGCTCACTCTCTGAAATCCTTTTCCCAGCTGAACCAAAACTTTCTGATTCCTTTGAAATCTCATTCAGTTTGTCCTTCTGACTTTCTGGAATGCTTTCAATATTGCCATTTTCCATGTCTGCCACATATGGATCTTTATTAACTGTGAAAATATTTTTCTTATTTTCACCTTTTGTCCCTAACTCACGGGTGTGGGGTAAATTCTTACTATTCCCATTATTTTCAGAGAGATGTTTTATTGAGCCATTGAGAAGGGTCTCAATGTTGAGGGTGTCTGAGGAATTGGTCATCTCACTACTACTTACATCCTTATTGCCCTTGATTTCATCACTGAGATTACACCTTCTCTTATCTCTTGTCAAGGAAAGCTTGGGTCTAATCCAGGTCTGCAGCTCATTCTTTATGTAGTCCAGCCCAGACATCACGTTGCAGTCTTCATAAATTTCATCGTCTGTTGCAATACTGGAGTCATCATCCTCATCTTTGACGCACAGCTCTTCTTCTGTTAAGGTGAGTGTTGAGCTGGAGAGGAGGTCACTGTCATCTTCATCATCAGTGCAGGCAGAGGTGCAAGAGACATTCACGATCATGCTGACATTGACATCACTTTCATCGGCCACAGAACGAGGAAGGCGCTTCCTGAATGACACATTCGATTCTGGGATCTTGTTCTTGTGTAACACAATATCCTCCGAGCAAAGAGAAAGCTCATCACTGCTGCTTAGTTCTGTAAGAGATGCTGGTGAGTCTTCATTAATAGAAGATGCCATGTCCAGTGACAGCTGGCCAGGGAAAGACATCTTTTGGGAACAGCTTTGAAGAGTGATATCGGAAACACTTCGCTTTATCTTCTGCTCTGAAGGGCTCTGGATATTCTCCAAACGATTCAGGAGATCTAATGTTCTTTTACTCAGTTCACCAACTGAGCCACTGCTCACACTTAAGTCCCCGGAGCTGTGACAGCTAAAAAGATCTTCATTGCTTTTATAAGATGTCAACCAACTTTCTAAAGAAGTGCTTCGCTGGAGGCTGTCACTGCCATTTTTAAAGATGCCCAATGCAAATAAATCACCCCCCGGAGAAAGAGACTCAATAGACGAACTATGAGATAAAAGAGAGAGCTGTCTGGCATTCTGCATGCCAGTGAATGTCTTCTCTACATCACCACTTTTATATGAACTGCGATCCATTTCATGGGGTGCACTTGCCAAAATCCTTTCATGGGGAGGTGCATCTGGTTGTAACTCTGTAGCCTGATGTTTAGATTTGCAGGATTTTTTATCAAAATAAAAACCATGAAGCAGAGGATCCTCCACATGTGCTTTTTCACTTTGTGACTGTTTCATTATCATCGGTAATTTGAGTTTCGAGCCTTGGAGGTACGAGTAATCATAAAATGTAAACACATCATGTTTTCCTTGTAATTCTTCTCCCAAACAATCAGGGGTATGTTTGGTAACACTGTTTAAATCTCCAACTTTTCCATTTACACAACCCACTGGTGAAATGGGTAACTGAGAGCTATTTGGGAGCTTAATTCGTTCCTCCTCGTCTTTAATCTTTTGCTTTAACACGTTAACTGCATCTCCCATTTGTGGGTCCAGATGTTCAGTGTCAGGGTTACTTGGGGACCCATCCACTGCATTGAGCAAGCACATTTCAGAGTTGGTGGTGGTTTCGGTGTCTCCTTCACTGACAATTCCACTCTCACTACCTGAATTTTGGCTCATGTCTCCTCCATGGCATGGGCAGGGCTTCACCAAATTGGAACCCCCTAGAAGATCTGGCAAAGATTTGGTAGATGAAAAGGAAGAGTCTTTGCTGAGACTCTTAGTTAAAACACTAGGCTGTGTCATGCTAGTGAACTTTGGATTGTTTTTCAGGAATGGGATGTGGCTGTCTTCATAGAGTTCAACATTGTGGAGGCTGTAGACCTGGTAAACGTGTGGACTGGATGGAGCAGTGATACTTGATGCAAACTGAGATGCCCCGTGGCCACCTGCCTCTTCTTCATAACTCGGGTTCTCACTACCTGTCTCTTTAAGGTTTAAGGAAGGCATGACAGGTTGGGATTCTTGATCAAGGTCATTCGATTCTTCGTTCAAACTAATTAACTTGTTACTTATGTCAGTTTCATCCCATTCCAAGGCATCCTCACTCGTCCCATTTAGGTCCATCAAGCCAGGATCAATCACATTCAAAGCCTCCTGTGTAGGAGAAAGGAAAAAAAAAAAAAAGGCAGAAGAATTAGGGAACACAAGCATGAAAATTTCATCCATTCAAAATCTCTTGGAAGAATCAGGAAAGAAATTTGCCCCAAGCATGAATTTGAAAGATAGCATATTATCAACTCTATTCCTCTCTGGAATAACATCTAAAATTATTGAAAGAGGCTTTTCTATCAATAGTAATTTCTATCAATAGTCACTGGGGGCAACAACATAGATTAAAATGTAAGATTATTACAGTCAAATATGTAATTTATGGAATTAACTATTTCTTATTGATTTCTTCTACATTTTTAACCTTGGATTGGGTGAAGATAAAACTGTCAGGTAAATAAAGGTAAAAAAGAGGTTGGCCTGTAACATCTTTTAAGGTACATTCACTCTAATATTATCACAGTTCTGGAGTGAATAATGGAGTACTATCTGCACCCACATATGGTGATATCCCCTCTTGCTTCTGGTTCCTGGGTTCTCCACTTGATGCAGCTTCTGGGAAAAGAGAAGAGAGTTGTAGCTATCTGTAAAGCCATTCACTGGCCAGAAGCTCTCATAGGTCTATCTTTTCCACTGCCTTCCCTTTAGGGTTCCTCCTCTTCAGAATGTGACCCTGTTCCCAATCAGACCCAAGCGGAGCACCATCTGACTGGTTTATTTACCCACATCTTCCTGGACTTGAGTCTCGGGCCCCAGTACTGCAGGGTAGCTTTTAAGTCATTAGTCACTGTTCTCACGGCCTCTCTCTTCCCTGGTCTCTACCACAGAGATTCCACTTTGATCCTTGATCCCTTGTTCACTTTTCTCATACTGTCCCTTTATAAAGTCCAGGCAGAAACCCCCCCCTCCAGCCCAACTCCAGCCCTAGAATAACAACTCTCTGAGCACTTCCTGACTCCATGAATGAAGCAGCCCAGATTCTCTTAGGCAGCTTTCTGCCTGCACAGTTGGGTTCTTGTTCTTTCCTTGGATTTCTTGATTTTTACCCTCTTTGGTGGAGCGTGACACATTCTGGGACACAGAAGCTGAATGGGTTTGGCATGGTCTTGGGCAAGTCACTTAACCTTTCTGGGCAGTCATCGCCTCACACCACTTTTTCAAGGGGGTCAGCACTGTCCATCTTCAGAGATTATTCTGAGGGTTAAGTGAGCTAATGCTTGTGAAGGGCTGAGGAGGCAGTCAATATAAAGCAGCTGGAATAGTCAGTGCGTGGAGAATTGCTCTAGAGTGGCCTTCAGTTAATTCATAAAGGGTTTGTTTTCCCGGCCTACCTCATTCTCTCCTCATCTTTCCTTTAAATTTGCTCTTAAAATCACAAGGGATTCATGACGTGGTACATAGAGAGAGGTGTCTCACTGTATTAACAAGTCAGCATATCTGCATTACAATTCAGAATTATTTTGACAATCTGGTTGAAAAACAGGCCATGGTGCTTTTCTTCCTCAGGAGTGGGAAAAAGGCTTCGCCAGCAGCACACTCACAGTGCTCTCCTAAGAAGCGCTCAGTCCTTCCTGAAACCACTAGTGGAAGGATACCACAAGAACACACTAAGCACAAAACACCCATTAGCACTGGATACGTAAGAGATTATCTGTACAGCCTACTTAAGTTTAAAAGAGTCCAGATACAAAGTAAACATTAATTGAGGGATATTCTTAAATTTTCTAACAGAATCTTTCCTACCAACGTTCCAGCCCTTAATATAGTTCACCAGCCATCATCATGCTCGCTTAGGTGTGGGGTACGTTCACCATGATGACTTTTTGTTAGACTTTCTGTTTATTCTTTGCTTGCTGATAAAGGAAGTACTAATGACCAGTTAGGACGACTAGTGAATTTTAACATCCTTAGCTGTAGAAATAGTCAGTCAGTCTAATCAAATAGTACAGTAATTTCAAATACTATCTTGGCAACACTGGACTCTGAGAATGCTAATAAATAACTGAATTTGTCTTTCAAAAGAGCTCTCTCTGTAACTCTCAAGTTGGTTTTAACATTTAGAGGTACAGATTTTCGTGAGGGTCCCAAACCCGGGGGCTCACTCTGGCTGCAGGAACCATGCCACCTGGACGGGCACCAGGAGCTGAGCCCAAGGGACTCCTGTAACTCGGACTTGCCCTCTGTGACATGTTTTCTGACCGAAGCCTGCCTTTGTGGCTTTATAAATGCAAGCCCACAAAAAGTATAAAACTCGCATGGCAGCATCTACAAGAACAAATCTTTCACTCAGTAAAGTAGTTGGAGTGGAAGATTTCCATAGAAGATTCAACTTCTGTCTATAATATTGTCCTTTTCCTTTCCTAATTCTTTCTTCCTATAAATCTCTTAACTTGATTGGAATTTCAAAAAAGTTTTTAAGTCAACTCCGGGGAATATCTGACAAGACCCATTAGAAAATCATTCACTTTAGACTTTACATTTTACATATTAAAGAAGAGCTGATCACTCTGCCCTCGTTCACTCTTTTCTGTTATGAATTAAATTCTGTCAATATTTTCAGTAAAATCTCCATTTCTTCAAGATTTAACCTCAAACATAAAATATACCCTGAGGGTAAAAAAAAGTAGGGAAAGTTTCCAAGAGGAAGGACATTTACAACATTTATATAACTAAAAAGTTGTCTTAAAAAAAAAGACAAATGTACAGAGTGATATAACTGGCTGGAAAGTTATTTGGTCAAATGTTCTCTTTGAGGATAGCCCAATATAGCAAATAATCCTCAAGCTAGTTAAGCATTTTTTATTGTTTTGTTTTTCTAGAGGAATTATCTGGTGCTTTATAAAATATCTCAGATGTTCCCTGTCTTTGATAAAGTGATAAATAAAACATGGATTTAGAAAAAAAAAAAAAAACCTAAGAATATTTGTGAAACCAAGAGGATGGTGAGTAGTACATGAAGTTCCAATAGAGAGTCTGCCTTTTCAGAGATAATTCTGAATTAAACCCATTTGTGCAAAGGCTTTTCATTCATAAACCTGTTTCACTGGTGCAGAATTCTGGCCTAAACCAAGGACTCTCTGTATTTAATTACACACAGGTGTGCATATACACACACACATACACACATACACACACACACACACATCTTTGCAGATCTGCTCAAGACCAAGTGGAATTAATTGGTGTTACTTTGTTTTGTTTTTATTCTTAGAGTTATTTATGTTAGTGTAATATAGACAGAGAAACTAGAAGTGGCTGGAAAATAATTATGATGATGATGACAATGACCAAGATTCCAATTGCAGCAAGTAATACCTATCCAAATTAACTTCCTTCTGCACTTGCATGACTTTGAGTCAGGTATCCCAGGACTTCACCTCTAGGATTTTCTTAAAATTTTAAGTTAAATGGTAGATTTTTATAAGTGATGAGAAGCACATTATCAGCAAAAGAGTGGAGATGAAGGAACCTGACATTCTATAAAACAATAATCCAACAGAGATCTGATATAACTACCTTTGGATTCCTTTAATTTCCTTTAAAGAGATGCAACTTTTGAAAAACTAAGGTATATCAAAAAGACTAGGATGAACTGAATGTTCCAGTCAAATTTCTGGTGCTTAGAATAGATAAAACCATTAGGAGGTCTTGCCATCTGTGTTCCCCTGTTTATTCCAGATCCAAGAGTTTACTAAGCAAGACCACTTACAAAGCCCTGGGAGGAGCGGTTTATTTGTGGGAAAGTAGACTATAAACAAAAACATACAAATAAAAGTATCAAAAACATAGAGAACCATAACTGAATAAAGATAAGCATATTTACCCTAGAGCAAAAAGCAGAATACAGGGAAGTTTGGACAGGAGGGAGAAAATGATATATAGATAAGGGTGGGGGGATCAATTTAAAGAAGGGAAATTCTACCCTTAATATACTTACTCTGCTTTTTTGATGCAATATTTTCCCTAGCACCACCTCCTCCAAATGTAAAAAACCAAAGTGTCTGATCATTAGATGCATAATTATTTTCCTAAATTAGATAGGTAGAAATTTTTCAAAAACATCAACTGTAAGAAAGAGCCTAGTCCTTAACAAACAGACAGCTTTTATGAGAATTCAGAGCTTGTAGTACTCTGCCTTTTGATGGGCAGAGAACAGATTCAGAGTTAGCAAGGAGAAATAAAGATGAAAAATAAAATAGGATAAGAAGCAAAAATGTTCGCTGTTTATCAACCATTGTGGGATATGGAGCAAACAGATCTGGGTATGAACCCTGGGTTGCCCCCCTTTACAGGTTAGTAGTATGATCCTGGACAAGTTATTTAACATGTGTGCCTCAGTTACACCATTTATGTTCAAGATAATCAGAGCATGTTGTGTCTATCTTAGAGACTGCTGGGAGCTTTAAACGAAAAGAAGTCTGTGAAGTCCTAGGGGGAGGGCCTGGCACATAGTAGGGATACAAGGATAGCAGCTATAGCAAATACTGTCTGTGAAAATAGAGGAGGACAGAGTAGCTGAGTGTTAAATAACCCTATCAAGGTTTGCATTAAGACTGGTGGTTGGTTGACTAAATTCTTTAGCGCAACTACATGCCTGGAATCCAATGAAATCAACATCAGTCAGGTCCCTGACTTACTCCCATTGCCCTGGAAATGGGGGGTGGGTTTGTCTTTGCATGCCCCCCCCGAGCATATTCCTCAGGAATAGCCAGATGAGAAAAGATGCCTGCCCAGCCCTCGGCAGGCCCTATAGCTCAAGGACTTTCTATTTCCAGAAAATAATCTTTTTTTCAAAAGGCAGGTCCATTGTCTGTGAAATTCTATCACAACTGACACATTAGAGCAATCAAATCCTGCTCACTATCTATCAGATTGACAATAATGTTAGAGTAACTTGTCTCAGCTCAGAAAATGCTTTGAAGGTCTATCTCACACTAATGATCAAAAACTGTTGCTCTTTTTCAATAACAAAGCTGATCAGAAACTCAAAACAGACAAGTAAAACCCAAAGTCAGCTCACAAATCTCACTAAAATGAGTACTGACGTGAACATATTTCCCAGTCTTGGCTACACAGATATTCTGAATTAGATGAAAATGAAAAATCCATGAGATGTTGTTTTAAAGTAAATTTAAATCGCCTTACTTTTCAACAGGAACCAGGGACAAAAGAGAGTTTGACATTGTGAATCAGGGGTTTTCCTCTTAGCTATAAACTCCATGAGGGCAGCAGCTGCTCTGTGCTGTCTCCATTAATGCCCTAGCACCTAAAACCGTGCCTGGTAAGAAGCAGGTTCTCAAAACAATTATTTAATGAGCAAACAAAAGACATGTCTGTGGTCTCGTGAAATGCTGAAGAACTCTGGGAAAGGTCTTTAGGATTTTTTGCCATGACAAAACCACATGGAGAAATGTTTGACTTTCTAACTGGAGCTACTTCTCAGTTAGGAGCTAGCAGCCTCAAAAACATTTTGCTTGGTGAAAGAAGCCAGGCACAAAAAGTCATATATTGTATAATTTTATTTACATAAAATACCCAGACTAGATAATCCATAGAGACGGCATCAAAATTGGTGGTTGCCAGAGACTCGTGGGAGGGGAGAAGGGGGAGCAATTACTTAATGGGTGCAGGCTTTCCTTTTGGGGTGATGAAAATGTTTTGGAAACAGAGGTGATGGTTATGTAACATTGTGAATGTAATAAAAAATGCCACTGAATTGCTGTGTTTAAATGATTAATTTCATGTTATGTTAACTTCACCTCAATTTAAAAACAAAACAAGCAAACAGCAGTCCTCAGTCCTACTGAGTTTTCTGGACCTGTAACACCATCAAACGTAACAGGACGTCGTCACTTTGTTGAGGGCCTTGCTTACAAAAATATTACAACAGATATTTCTGAACTCATGTACCTCACTGCACATATATTATCAATAAAGATGATTTTTTATTCCAGGCTTCTTTGGTCTGAATGCATGTTCATCACTCCTAGAAATGTTGAAGAGAAAAGCATCCTGTGGATATTACTTCGGGCTTCCCAAGTGGCATTCATGGTAAAGAACCTGCCCACCAATGAAGGAGACATAAGAGATGCAGGTTCAATCTGTGGGTCAGGAGGATCCCCTGGAGGAGGGCATGGCCACCCACTGCAGTATTCTCTCCTGGAGAATCCCATGGACAGAGGAGCTGGAGGGCCCTGCAAAGAGTCTGACATGACTGAAGTAACTCAGCACACACACAGTACTTCTCTTAGTTCAACTTCATTCATTCAACGCAAAAGTCTCGTGAGAAGAGAGTGTGATCAAAAGAGCCCTTCTTTGCTGAGTCTGCCACAGGATCACCAGTGACCTTCTGACAGCCCAGACCAACTGATCCTCCTTTGCCCTTCTGTTACTTCATTCTTCCGCAGCATTTGACTCCATTTTTCTTGAAATTTTCTCCTCCTTTGATTACCTTGATGCTAAGCCTCCTCATAAAATTCATGCAAGCCAACTGTTAAATGACAGTGTGCCCCACAGTTCTGTCTTGCTTCTTTTCACCCTGCAGTCGCCCCTGCCCTAGGTTTAGCCACGTGAGGCCTGACTGTCTATGATTCTGAAGGTTTACAGGCCACACTGAGGAGAAAGGCATTCAGAGAAAGAGTTGGGGCGGGGGGCGGGGGGACACTGCAGGACAAGGGAACAGTGAGAGGCAAAGGCAAAGGGAACCAAGCTTTGTGGGTACTTTCAAAGGAAGGATGAGCAACCTGAAAAAGGAACACAGCAGGAAAATCCAGGTAGAACTGGTGTAAAACTCTGGGACCTGAGAGAAGACTTTGAAAGCAGTGGGTGGTTACGAGTGTTACAGAAGCAGAGAGGACAAGAAGAGAGGCAAAGCCAGTGAATTAGCAAGAAGAAAGTCATTTGCCTTTTGAGAGGGAATATCCTGGAGGCTGGTAGGAGAGGAAAGGAGCACAGGATACGCTTGATAGTAACCTGAAGAAATCTAGGTTCCACAGTAAAACTGCTATTGAGATTGGGAACCTGGTCCTACCAGATGCTATTCACCACCTTCCTTGTCTTTCAGCACCAGTCTTGGCAAGGGAGCACAAATGGGGAAACCATGGAGGCCACGGAACATACAGGAAACTCTTTAATTCTTCTAACACCTCTTCCCTTGATTCTAGTAGCCCATCCTGACTTTGGGCCTATTTAAAGCAAATAAACAAAAACCCTTTTTAAAATTTTTAAATAAGATTTTGTGTGTAAAGAACAGGTTGCCAAGAACTTTGAGGTTCTATAAACAAATGATCGTGAGGTTGTAAGAAACAATTCCATAGAAGAAAGAAGGATACACAAACTAGAAGCACTTCTTTCTATAATTTCAGTCTTACAGTGCTATTTTGACTAAGAAGCAACACATTTGTGCCAGTAAGTTAAAGAAACTTAGATACTGTCAAAATGTTGACATAACTCTTAGGTGTAGTAACCTCAGCGTTGGTGTTTTAAAGCTAGGTAGCAACCGACAAATGCCTTGCATCAAGTTATTTTTTAAAACAAATTAATTACTATATAAATCACTATTCATTAAGCATCTACTGTAGGAAAAAGTTACTTTCCCATGCAACTCTGAAAGTTTCATTAGAAGTAGCTAGAAAAATAACTTGCTTCTACTGGAAAATAAATTGTTTTATCTTAAATATTGCTTTATGTACAAACATTGAAATTTTTCTTATATTCAGAATAGAATGAATAGGAAAACTAGTTTATTTTTCTCTTTTTAGTCACTATTCTGTTTTCCAGAAAATTTTCCCCAGAGTTTCAAGAATGTGTCTACAATTAGGATTGCTTAAAAATGAATTTAAAGAACTTGGGAAGAGATTTTTAAATAAAAGGAATATCTTTATCTGATCTCTTCAGTACTGTGTAGAACTGAAACGAATAAAATGAAGTACAAAAAAAAAAGTTCAATATAAAGTTTTAAAAACCCAATCACAATAAGATGGTGGCATTTTCTACATTTTATTTACGGCTTTGTTGCTGTTGTTTAGTCACTCAGTCGTGTCTGACTCTTTGCAAGCCCATGGACTATACCCCACCAGGCTCCTCTGTCCATGGGATTTCCCAGGAAAGAATATTGGAGGGTGTTGCCATCTTCTTCTCCAGAGGATCTTCCTGACCCAGGGACCAAACCCATGTCTCCTGCATTGGCAGGCAGATTCTTTACCACTGAGCCACCAGGGAAGCCCCTATCTCCTACTGCTATATGGTAAACCTATTTGGATGACAACAACAAACCCACATGCGAAGCTGCATAAAGAATTTTCCCCCTAATGATAACATCTGGCCCCATTCTTCTGTCATTGTCCTGTTTGGTGTTTGCCTTTCGACTGTCAAGAGTTGAGATAACATTTGAGTTTTGGGCCTTGGGATGTAATTTTTGCTTCTCCTTTACCTTAGTGAAAAGTACAGTCTAGTTCCTTCCTTTATAATAAGGATCTCCCATTAATAAAACCTACAATTTAAAAAAACTTGTAAACCATATTTGTGGTAAAGGAGGGGTGAACAGTTCTGTAAACAAATGAAGTGTACTGACATAGTATAGGAGGTTCCAACTTTCAGACTGAATTCTATGAACACAACCAGAGATAGCTTCATGTACAAAGTGAGCTTTGCTAACACGCTGAAGCCTGCCTGAAAAGTCAAATATCAGCTCACGGAGTTCACTCACATCCAGGATCTGCGTCCTTTATGAAGCACATATTAGTTGAGGGAATGCTGTGTCTTTTCACTCTCAAAAAGTCCACATTAAGAACAAACACTGCGTTATCCCTATTTTTAATGGTTTGCTTGTCTTGTTTGTTTCTGCTGAATCCTAATACTGTGATTACAACTCACCATTCAGAGAAAAAAAAAAACTAAAAAAAAAAGTTGAAATGACTAAAAATGGTACATATCATTTAATCTCTTTTCCACCTTAAGTCAACCAAACTTATCTCTTGCTTTTCTCAGTTTATCACCTGATTGGCCCAATGTTTAACATGATTAACTGGAAGGTCAGTTATGATTTGTTTTCTTAAAGGATTTAATTTTTCTTTCTAAATCTGATTTGATTTGATTTCGGTTCAGTTCAGTCGCTCAGTCATGTCTGACTCTTTGCAACCCCATGAACTCAGCACGCCAGGCCTCCCTGTTCATCACCAACTCCCTGAATTTACCCAAACTCATGTCCATTGAGTTGGTGATGCCATCCAACCATCTCATCCTCTGTTCTCCCCTTCTCCTCCTGCCCTCAACCTTTCCCAGCATTAGGGTCTTTTCCAATGAGTCAGCTCTTCGCATCAGGTGGCCAAAGTACTGGACTTTCAGCTTCAACATCACTCCTCCCAATGAACACCCAGGACGGATCTCCTTTAGGATGGATTGGTTGGATCTCCTTGCAGGAGGGATCCCTCGAAGGGACTCTCGAGAGTCTTCTCCAGCACTGCAATTCAAAGGCAACAATTCTTCTGCACTCAGCTTCCTTTATAGTCCAACTCTCACATTCATACATGACTACTGGAAAAACCATAGCCTTGATTAGACGGACCTTTGTTGACAAAGGTCTCTGCTTTTTAAATATGTTGTTAGGTTGGTTATAACTTTCCTTCTAAGGAGTAAGCGTCTTAATTTCATGGCTGCAATCACCATCTGCAGTGATTCTGGAGCCCCCAAAAATAAAGTCTGACACTGTTTCCACTGTTTCCCCATCTATTTCCCATGAAGTGATGGGACCAGATGCCATGATCTTAGTTTTCTGAATGTTGAGTTTTAAGCCAACTTTTTCACTCTCCTCTTTCTCTTTTATCAAGAGGCTCTTTAGTTCTTCTTCACTTTCTGCCATAATGTCATCTGCATATGTGAGGTTATTGATATTTCTCCCGGCAATCTTGATTCCAGCTTGTGCTTCTTCCAGCCTAGTGTTTCTCATGATGTACTCTGAATATAAGTTAAATAAGCAAGGTAACAATATACAGCCTTGACATTCTCCTTTTCCTATTTGGAACAGTCTGTTGTTCCATATCCAGTTCTAACTCTTGCTTCCTGACCTGCATATAGGTTTCTCAAGAGGCAAGTCAAGTAGTCTGGTATTCCCATCTCTTTCAGAATTTTTCACAGTTTATTGTGATTCACACAGATTAGATTTACAGTTCTGTTTTAGTAGTCTCCTCTAAAGACAGCTTCTTTTAGACTTAAGGAAAACTGAGAAATCTCACAATTGCTAGAATATCTCCCTTGAACTACACTGTTCAAGAACTACACTATTCTACATAAACAAAGAATGGAGAGTATAGAAGTTATGCTTGATGCTTGAAAAGTTGCTTGAAATTTCAGGATGAATTTTCCTAGAAGGTAGTAAAGGTCTTTGAAGTAAGTTTCCAAGAGATTTTATACTTCTGATTCCTAGAGTACTTAGAAATGTTAAAAATGTAGAATCCCTGGGTTATTTTCTTTTTTGAGATCTCAAGGGAAAAATACTAAGGCTTCTGAGATCTGATTAGATATAAAAATTCACTCTTGACTGGAACAGAAGCTCTGGTCCTGGGTTCTCATGAAGGAAGCTCTTGAGAGTTTTAAATGTCAGGACCTTAATTCAAACTGTAACCCAAATCAAAGGTTTCCAAATCAAAGAAATGTAAATTTCATTTTAGAGGAAAAATGATCTCAAAATGTGAATTCATTTTGTAAATTAAAAAAAAAAAAGAATATTAGAAGCTTCAGTTCAGTTCAGTTCAGTTGCTCAGTCATGTTCGACTCCTTGCGACCCCATGAATCACAGCATGCCAGGCCTCCCTGTCCATCACGAACTCCCAGAGTTCACTCAAACTCACGTCCATCGAGTCGGTGATGCCATCCAGCCTCTGTCATTCCTTTCTCCTCCTGCCCCCAATTCCTCCCAGCATCAGGGTCTTTTTTAATGAGTCAACTCTTTGCATGAGATGGCCAAAGTACTGGAGTTTCAGCTTCAGCATCAGTCCTTCCAATGAACACCCAGGACGGATCTCCTTTAGGATGGACTGGTTGGATCTCCTTGCAGTCCAAGGGACTCTCAAGAGTCTTCTCCAATACCACAGTTCAAAAGCATCAATTCTTCAGCGCTCAGCTTTCTTCACAGTCCAACTCTCACATACATACATGACCACTGGAAAAACCACAGTCTGGACTAGACGGACCTTTGTTGGCAAAGTAATGTCTCTGCTTTTGAATATGCTATCTAGGTTGGTCATAACTTTTCTTCCAAGGAGTAAGTGTCTTTTAATTTCATGGCTGCAATCACCAACTGCAGTGATTTTGGAGCCCCCCAAAATAAAATCTGACACTGTTTCCACTGTTTCCCCATCTATTTCCCATGAAGTGATGGGACCAGATGCTACGATCTTAGTTTTCTGAATGTTGAGCTTTAAGCCAAGGGTCACCTTAATCTCTTAAAATCCTTTTCAATGTAAAAAATAACTAAAAATAATTTCAAACCCTAAACTCTTCAGATATGGGCCCCTAGTGGCAACTAAGAGGATATGCTGAGCTTATAGTCCAGAGAGGCAGGGCATTATGGCCAGTGGAGCTAATTACTTAGGCCACACCTGCCTAATTTGCTATTCCAAGCAGGCAACAATGGTAGCATTTGCGAGTTATCTCTGCTTTGCTTATAGTCAGTGCAGAGTGAGGCATACTTTAATTACATAAAGCTTGGCTACTTTTTTTCTTAATAAATGACAACTAATCAGGGAAGTATAAAGCCAGGTGACCTCCATGTTTGTGTGCTAAGTCGCTTCTTCATGTTTGATTCTGCATGACCCCATGGACTGTAGCCCCGCCAGGCTCCTCTGTCCATGGGATTCTCCAGGCAAGAATACTGGAGTGGGTTGCCATGCCCTCCTCCAGGGGATATTCCTGACCCAGGGATCGAACCTGCTTTTCTTAGGCCTCCTGCATTGGCAGGCAGGTTCTTTACTACTAGCATCACCTCAAAAATATTTTTAAAAGGCCTAGTCTATGCAAGACTTTCTCCTGGCAGATGTCATCGCTGTTATTAGGAAGAGTGAGGAACAGTTAGATACACAGAGATCCCTTATGTTTATCTGCTGGTAGGTTCTATATTACAGGTAACAAAGGTTTTATTTTATTTTTTCCAAAATTAAAGTCCTTCCTCCCATGAAATTAATCATTTTCCCTCATTATTCAGTAAAACCACTAGATGAGCTGCGACTCCATAAACTTTAGGAACTCATTTATTATGTTGTCTGATCAGACCTTGCGTTTATTTACACAGCGCACCCGTAAAACCCAGCTTTCATTAGTGTTGGGGAGGCAGGGCCCTGCCTCCTTTGCTGGGAAGGTGAAGCTGGAGAAGATAATTAACCATGAAACAATAAGGAGGCTTGCTGGGTAAGCAGTAGTGTGAAAACAGTTACTCCTCACAAAAGAGGGGAAATTAGCTTGCTGAATAAAAAAGGAAGTGTCAGATTGAAGACTGAAAGGCCTGCCAACAGAAGTAGATAGCTCTATGCATCATTAATGAAATTTTTTAACACTTAAACACCACAGCTGTCCACATTTAAATGCATGTAAGTGCCATGTGTTTCCAGAGATTAATATGCATGTTAAAATATTTCTTTCCTCCTTAAAATCCTAGATGTTGTCTCTGTCTATTTCATTTCACCTACTTCTTTTACCAAGAATAAAAATGCACTAGCTTTCTCAGCGCTGTGTCCTCATTTCTAAAACCCACGTATACTAAGCATCCCAGAGATGGGCAGCATGCTCATTATATTTTTAACAAACACATTATTTTACATTCATAATACTGATATTTTAGTAAATAGAAAGTTTGTTTTGATTTTGCTGCTTCACAGAGTGAAGACTTATGATGTGCGTTTCCTTTCAAAACTTCCTCCCAGAGCATTAGTGCTCCCTGAAGCAGCCCCATTTTGGCAGAAATTCAGTTCTGTGCAGTGCCAAAAGAAATAGAATAAACAAACACTGCTCCATGCAGCTGGCGAGATAATTTACATATTACTGCACACCAAACATGAAGACCTGAATATGGATTAGAGCTACGGTGATGACACAAATGTCATATAGATAAAGAGAAACAAAATCCAACACATCGTTGTTTATTTTACTGCTGCTACTGTATGAGTGCCACTCAGAAAGAAAAAAAAAAAAATGGAGGAATCGCTTTTTGAAAATTGGACTCCTTTCCTTATTTGAAGAGGGTTCTTTCAGACTGTAAAACAAGAAAAGAGCTAAAGGGTGTGGGTTATTTTGGATCCCCTAATATTCTGTCCTTTTGTCTTGTGAGTTAAGCCAATTTTAATGTGCATCAGCTTGGATGAGGAGAATTAGTGATCTGATAAGAACAACCTTTAATATATAAAGACACCTGAATTCCTATTTAGACTTTTTCCTGCCCTTGACAATTTTAGTTGAGCGCTGTGCTCTTTGACAGTTTAAGTTCCATGAATGGAATCCTTGGTTAGAGAGATCCAGAAGGCCATTTGGGCTCATTAAAGCTCCATCAGGAAACACCATCCAGTGGATAGAACTTGCCTAAAGTTCTCAGCTAAGTTGTCCTTATTCCTGCGTGTTAGTTGACCTTTCATGTCCATATCTAGATGTATAAGAGTACAAGGAAGAAGGGACATGGCTCTGGATATTTATTACTGTAAGTCTTTTTCCAGTCCTTGGAGATGACAAGAGCTATATAAAGAGCTAAGAAAGTAACACTTGACAAATGATGATAGTGACAGGGTGAGGAATAAAGAAAATGTAAAATATTTGAGCTAACACCAAATTAAAAATTCTTTATCCTGCATTGGACAGGGTTGACCTTACAGGCAAAAACTGCTTTAAAATGCAATTATCCTAGGAGCTTTCATGACATTGTACAGGAGACAGGGAGCAAGAGCATCCCCAAGAAAAAGAAATGCAAAACAGCAAAATGGCTTTCTGAGGAGGTCTTACAAATAGCTGTGAAAAGAAGAGAAGTGAAAAACAAAGGAGAAAAGGGAAGATATTCCCATTTGAATGCAGAGTTCCAAAGAATGGCAAGGACAGATAAGAAAGCCTTCCTCAGTGATCAACGCAAAGAAATAGAGGAAGACAATAGAATGGGAAAGACTAGAGATCTCTTCAAGAAAATTAGAGATGCCAACAGAACATTTCATGCAAAGATGGGCTTGATAAAGGACAGAAATGGTATGGACCTAACAGAAGCAGAAGATATTAAGAAGAAGTGGCAAGAATACACAGAAGAACTGTACACAAAAGATCTTCACAACCAAGATAATCATGATAGTGTGATCACTCACCTAGAGCCAGACACCCTGGAATGTGAAGTCAAGTGGTAGTTAGGAAGCATCACTATGAACAAAGCTAGTGGAGGTGATGGAATTCCAGTTGAGCTATTTCAAATCCTGAAAGATGATGCTGTGAAAGTGCTACACTCAATATGCCAGCAAATTTGGAAAACTCAGCAATGGCCCAGGACTGGAAAAGATCAGTTTTCATTCCAATCCCAAAGAAAGGCAATGCCAAGGAATGCTCAAACTACCGCACAATTGCACTCATCTCACACGCTAGCAAAGTAATGCTCAAACTTCTCCAAGCTAGGCTTCAATAATATGTGAACCATGAACTTCCAGATGTTCAAGCTGGTTTTAGAAAAGGCAGAGGAACTAGAGATCAAATTGCCAACATCCTCTGGATCATCAAAAAAGCAAGAGAGTTCCAGAAAAATATCTATTTTTGGTTTATTGACTATGTCAAAGCCTTTGACTGTGTGGATCACAATAAACTGTGGAGAATTCTGGAAGAGATGGGAATACCAGACCACCTGACCTGCCTCTTGAGAAATCTGTATGCAGGTCAGGAAGCAAGAGTTAGAACTGGACATGGAACAACAGACTGGTTCCAAATTAGAAAAGGAGTATGTCAAGGCGGTATATTGTCACCCTACTTATTTAACTTATACACAGAATACATCATGAGAAATACTGGGCAGGATGAAGCACCAGTTGGAATCAAGATTGCCGGGAGAAATATCAATAACCTCAGATATGCAGATGACACCACCCTTATGGCAGAAAGTGAAGAAGAACTAAAGAGCCTCTTGATGAAAGTGAAAGAGGAGAGTCAAAAAGTTGGCTTAAAGCTCAACATTCAAAAAACTATGATCATGGCATCCGGTCCCATCACTTCATGGCAAACAGATGGGGAAACAGTGGCTGACTTTATTTTAGGGGGCTCCAAAATCACTGCAGATGGTGACTGCCACCATGAAATAAAAAGACGCTTACTCCTAAGAAGAATAGTTATGACCAACCTAGACAGCATATTAAACCTAGTTTAATAGTTATGACCAACCTAGACAGCAGAGACATTATTTTGCCAACAAAAGTCCCTGTAGTCAAGGCTATGGTTTTTCCAGTAGTCATGTATGGATGTGAGAGTTAGACTATAAAGAAAGCTGAGCACCGAAGAACTGATGCTTTTGAACTGTGGTGTTGGAGAAGAGCCTTGAGAGTCACTTAGACAGCAAGGAGATCAAACCAATCAATCCTAAAGGAAATCTACCCTTAATATTCACTGGAGGGACTTGTTGAAGGTCCAACTTTGGCCATCTGATTCGCAGAGCCGACTCATTAGAAAAGACTCTGATGCTGGGAAAGATTGAGGGCAGAGGAGAAGGAGGTCACAGAGGATGGGGTGGTTAGATAGCATCACAGACTCAGCAGACATGCGTGTGAGCAAATTCCAGGAGACAGTGGGGGACAGGAAAGCGTGGTGTGCTGCAGTCCATGGGATCGCAAAGAGATGGACAAGACTGAGCAACCGAACAACAACTACTACTACTCTTGTCTAAGCGTAAAAGCAAAAGGAGAAACCAGAGCCATGTGAGAAAATCTTGTTAGATATCATTAGAGTTTAATAGTCAAGGAAAGTTCTTCAACATTAAAGAAACAAATTATTTGAAAACAGTCAAGAGAGTTGGAGTTATTTTACCAGGTGAGTAAAAGGCTATATTGGAGCTTATTTTCTATTGTATTTTGGAAGTTACTAAGACTAGAACAAGGAAAAAGTTCTCTATTTTCACAACTCCAAACTAAAAAAACAGAATTACACTGCAACAAGAAAAGGTAGGTAAGATATACCAGAAGGATTTGTTTTTAAAAGGGCAATTAAACATTCTCATGGACTGCCATGAAAGTCTACAAAAAATCTATCCCTAGGCTTTTCTAAAAACAGAAGAAACAACAGTATGTTTAGGATAATCCTACACACCACTTTCGAAACACGCTTCCTAAAATAAATCCTTTCATTGCATTACTCCTCTCACTAAAATAAAACAAATAAACAAACAACTTTCAGTGGTTACTGTCTCCTCAAATTATTTTGACTGATTTTTAAGGCATTCAATCATTCGGTCATATAAAAATGACTGAAATTTAATGTTCGCCAAAGGCGATCTTCCCTGTGCCTCATGAATATTTGCTGCTCACTTATGTCACCATGTCTGTGCTCATAGTAGGCATTCAATAACTTTTCTTTTGAATGAGTGAATGAATGAATGCAGTTTCTAGTACCCTTACCAACTATCTCAAAATTCAGTATTAAACTCCTCTATAAAGATTTCTCTGAATACTGAGCCCTCAGTGATTTCCCTCTCAATTCTTTTTTTTTCATTTAATTCTTATTCTAGTGACAGAACCAATTTACTATTAACATTTGCTTATTTATTTAACAAATGTTCATTAAACACTTCCTACATATAGTTCCCAATCACTGAGCAGATAATAAAGGTGAACTGAGCACAGACTCACCTCTCAAGTAAACTCGCAGCTTTGTATTTAGTTTTCTAATTGGCACTGTCATTTTCAGCCCAAACACAGCTCGAAATCATGATTGTCTCATCTATGTCAATATCTTACTATATCACTTCATATAGCTTGCCAATTCCTTGAGACTGAAGACCATATCCTGAACTACTTCTGTGTAGACAAATCTCAGAACAGTGCTGAGCACAGAGCAGATACTCAAGGAGCAGTTGTGATTACCTGCCTATAGGCCCAGCTCCTTCCAAAACCATGATCCAATGGAATCAAAAACAAACCACCTTGGCAAATAGGTTAAATATTCAGAATCCAAAACTTGCATAATCAGCAGTGATACACTGATAGTATTATGGTTATAAGAAAATATTTAACCTATATAAAAATAACTTTAGTTATTCTGACTTCAGGCCCATGGGCCTGCCTGTATCATTTTGCACTGCTATACTCCTCTCTACAAAAAGTAGCCTTTTCAATATTGGTATCTCAGTTGTAACCCCTTGGATGACTAAACATAGAATCTTTTCTTTGATAGTCAGCAAACTTAGTCCTTTATAAGTTAAAAAGTCATAAGCATAATTCAAGTGAAACAACGGACCTAAAATATTAGCCATATATAAAAAAGAAAACTAGAGTAAATCTGATCTTTCTATAGTAGGGTAAGAAAATTACTTGACGCTAGTGGCATTTCCACTTAAATGTTTTCTCTTCAACCAAAATTTAAATGTGACTACTGCTTCATGATCAACGGGTTGGTATTAAGGCTTAATACCTATTATTTCTAGACCAGTGCTTCCCAATATTCTTCAAGATATGACATATAGAAAATGCTGATATAAACTTACATACTGAGAAGGAACAAGAGACCACTCACTGCAAAAGGCAAATAAATGGCAAGGTTTCCTTCCAGGCCCATCCTGCCTTCCTTTCCACACCAGGAGGGAAAAGGTTTCAATATTTTAACACATCTCTAACTGATTCACGGGACATGGGAAGGCAGCTATACATGAGATAAATATAATTAGAGGTTTCTTTAGTTGAGAAAAACATAAATACATGGGGAGGTAGAGAGACAGGTCAATGAAGACAGAATTAATGGCAGACTGATGTAGGAAGGAAAAAAAAAAAGCATACTAAAGCACTTCATGGCAAATAGATGGGAAGATTTTATTTTGGGGGGCTCCAAAATCACTGCAGATAGTGACTGCCGCCATGAAATAAAAAGACATTTACTCCTTGGAAGGCAATTATGACCAAACTAGATAGCATATTAAAAAGCAGAGACATTACTTTGTCAACAAAGGTCCCTCTAGTCAAGACTATAGTTTTTCCAGTAGTCATGTGGATGTGAGTGTTGACTATACAGAAAGCTAAGCGCCGAATAATTGATGCTTTTGAACTCTGGTGTTGGAGAAAACTCTTGAGAGTCTCTTGGACTCTCAAGAAGATCTAACCAGTCCATCCTAAAGAAAATCAGTCCTGAATATTCATTGGAAGGACTGATATTGAAGCTGAAACCCCAATACTTTGGCCACCTGATGTGAAGAGCTGACTCATTGGAAAAGACTTTGATGCTGGGAAAGATTGAAGGTGGGTCCAGGAGAAGGGGAGACTGAGGATGAGATGGTGGGATGGCATCACCGACTCAATGGACATGAGTTTGAGTCAACTCCGGAAGTTGGTGATGGACAGGGAGGTCTGGCGTGCTACAGTCCATGAGGTCACAAAGAGTCGGACACGACTGAGCGACTGAACTGAACTGAACTGAGAATACTCTAGGGCTTCCCAGGTGGCCCTAGTGGTAAAGAACCCGCTTGCCAATGCAGGAGACTTAAGAGGCAAAGTTCCATCCCTGGGTTGGGAAAATCCCCTGGAGAAGGAAATGGCAACCCACTCCAGTATTCTTGCCTGGAGAATCCCATAGACAGGGGAGCCTGCCGAGCTACAGTCCATAGTATCACAAAGAGTCAGACATGACTGAAGTGACTGTGCACACATGCATGAGAATATTCCAAAATTAATGAGACACCAAAATGAGCCAGGAAGCAGGATATAATAAATAAATACACATACATACACACACACACACACACACAGGCATATCATATTCAAACTCCAGAAGACCAAAGACAAAGAAAATCTTGAAAGAAGTCAGAGCAGGAAGAAAACCTCACCAATAGAGGAACAGTGACAAGAATTACAGCAGACTTCTTATCAGAAACCATGCAAGCAGGAAGAAATAGTAACAAAATATACAAATTATCAAGAGAAAAAAATCAGTAATATACAATTCTATAGCCAAAAATTTCACCTTCAAAAGTGAAGGAGAAGTAAATATTTTCTTAGACAAAAACTGAGGGACTCATTTTCAGCAGACCTGCCTTGCAAGAAACATTAAAACGAGCTCTTTGTGAATAAGGAAAATTATATTGGTAAGAAACTTGGATCTGTATAAAGAAAAAAGCACTGGAGAAGGAATAGATGAAGGTAAAATAAAATCTTACTTATTTTTATTCTTAACAGATCTAAATGATTCACAGTAATGTCATAGGGATGGGAAGGAAGAATTAAAAATATTCTGTTGTAAGTTATCTGCACTATACATGTGAAATAATACAGTGTTATTTGAAGATAGGCTTATACTGTAAGCTCTAGGACAGTGACTAAAAATTTTTTAGGAAGAAGTATAATTGATATGCTAAAAGAGAAGACAAAATGGAATCATACGAAATGCTCCATCAAAATAAAAGAAAACAGAAAAAAGAGGGAAAAGAAACAAAGAACAAATGTGATGAATAGGGAATAATTACAAACATGATCGATACTAATCCAACTATATTAGTAGTCACTTTAAATGTGGATGATCTAAATCACGCAATTAAAAGCTAGAGGTTTTCAGGATAGATAAAAGAGTAAGATCCAGCTATAAGTTGTCTACAGAACTTTACTTTAAATGCAGACTCATAAAGATTAAAAGAATGGATAAAGATATACCATGATAACATTAATCAAAAGGAAAGTGGAGTAGAAAATTATAAATAAAAATTTTTTAAGTGAAATGACTTCCAAATAACAACAATAAAAAGAAAGTTGGACTAACTATATAAATTTCAGACACAGCATACTCAAAAAAAAAAAAAAGGAAAATTATCAGGGATAAAAAGGGTTATTACATAATAATATAGGGATCAATTCTTCAAGACGACAATAATCCAAAACTGTATTCACCTAATAAGAGGATATCAAAATACTTGAGGCAAAAACTGATAGAACTGCAAGGGAAAGCAGAAAATCAGATATTATGGCTAGATTTCAACCAGAGCTGAAGTCTTCTGATCTAAATTCTTTCAGTAATTGGTAGATTAATCCACATTCTTTCAGTAACTGATACATCAATCAGGCAGAAAACTAGTGAGGAAATAGCTGACTTTAACACTATCAATCAACTGTATCTTAACTGGCATTTATAGGATATTTTATCCAACAATACCAAAATACAAATTCTTCTCAAACTCAGATGGAACATTCACCAGGAAAGACCACATTCTGAACCACAAAACATACTTTAGCAAATTTAAAAGAATAGAAATCACAATGTATGTTCTCAGACCACAATGGAATTAAACTAGAAATCAATAACAGGAAGCTGAAAAATCCCCAAATATTTGGAGATTAAACACTAAACTTCTAAATAACACATTGGTTAAAGAAGTAGCAAGAGAAATTTTAAAATATTTTAAATTAAATTAAAATGAAAATACAATTTATCAAGATTTCTAAGATGCAGCAAAAGAAGTGCTTAGAGGGAAATTTGTAGTCTTACATGCATATATTAGAAAGGAAGAAAAATATAAAATTAGTAACCTATGTTCCTACTTTAGGAAACAAGAAAAAAAGAGCAATTTAAACCTAAAACAAGATGGAGAAAAGAAATAATAAGAATGAGAAAAGAAATAAGTGAAATTGAAAATAGAATAATAGAGAAAATCAACGAAATCAACTAGTGCTGAGAGGGGTGTGGATTTTAATATAACTGGCTTAGTTTTGGCCAATTCTGAGTGGAAAGGAGGAAGATAAGGATGGGTGGTTATGTCAGCCATGGAATCTATCACTTTTTCAGGATTTCTTCAACTACTCAGTTCTTTGTTATTTGTTCATGTATTTATTAAGCAAAAATATATTAACATCCTAGTACATCTGATGCAGAGCCGACACATTGGAAAAGACCCAGATGCTGGGAAAGATTAAGGACAGGAGGAGAAGGGGGCGACAGAGGATGAGATAGTTGGATGTCATCACTGGCTCAAAGGACATGAGATTGAACAACCTCTGGGAGACAATGAAAGGCAAGGAAGCCTGGTGTGCTGCAGTCCATGAGGTCACAAAGAGTCAGAAACGACTTAGCTGCTGCACAACAGCAGTGCTAGGCAATGTATTAATTTCTAGACAACTATGAAGATAAGACTTGATTCCTACAATAACATAAACAATAATAGCAGCTACCATTTACTGACCCTGTGGAAGCAATTGTTCAAAGAACTTTCACCTATTAATTCATTTAAACTCGTCTAACCCAAGGTAGGTATTACTGTTATCTCCAACTCACGTATGAAGAAGGTGAGGCATTAGAAAAGTAAATAATTTGCCACAATCATATAGCTACTAAACAGCAAAGTCTGCCGAAGCTCTTAGTCATTATAATACTCAGTTCAGTTCAGTTCAGTTTAGTCGCCCAGTTGTGTCTGACTCCTTGTGACTCCATGAATTGCAGCACGCCAGGCCTCCCTGTCCGACACCAACTCCGGGAGTTCACCCAAACTCATGTCCATCGAGTCGGTGATGCCATCTCATCCTCTGTCATCCTCTTCTCCTCCTGCCCCCAATCCCTCCCAGCATCAGAGTCTTTTCCAATGAGTCAACTCTCCACATGAGGTGGCCAAAATACTGGAGTTTCAGCTTCAGCATCATTCTTTCCAAAGAACAACCAGGACAGATCTCCTTTAGAACGGACTGGTTGGATCTCCTTGCAATCCAAGGGATTCTCAAGAGTCTTCTCCAACACCACAGTTCAAAAGCATCAATTCTTCAGCACTCAGCTTTCTTCACATCCATACATGACTACTGGAAAAACCATAGCCTTGACTAGATGGACCTTTGTTGGCAAAGTAATGTCTCTGCTTTTGAATATGCTATCTAGGTTGGTCATAACTTTCAAGGAGTAAGCGTCTTTTAATTTCAGGGCTGCAGACACCATCTGCAGTGATTTTGGAGCCCAAAAAATAAAGTCTGACACTGTTTCCACTGTTTCTCCATCTATTTCCCATGAAGTGATGGGACCAGATGCCATGATCTTCGTTTTCTGAATGTTGAGCTTTAACCCAACTTTTTCACTCTCCACTTTCATTTTCATCAACAGGCTTTTTAGTTCCTCTTCACTGTCTGCCATAAGGGTGGTGTCATCTGCATATCTGAGGTTATTGATGTTTCTCCTGGCAATCTTGATTCCAGCTTGTGCTTCTTCCAGCCCAGTGTTTCTCATGATGTACTCTGCATATAAATTAAATAAACAGGGTGACAATATACCGCCTTGACATACTCCTTTTCCTATTTGGAACCAGTCTGTTGTTCCATGTCCAGTTCTAACTGTTGCTTCCTGACCTGCATATAGGTTTCTCAAGAGGCAGGTCAGGTGGTCTGGTATTCCCATCTCTTTCAGAATTTTCCACAGTTTATTGTGATCCACACATTCAAAGGCTTTTGTATAGTCAATAAAGCAGAAATAGATGTTTTTCTGGAACTCTCTTCCTTTTTCCATGATCCAGCAGATGTTGGAAATTTGATCTCTGGTTCCTCTGCCTTTTCGAAAACCAGCTTGAACATCTGGAAGTTCACGGTTCGTGTATTGCTGAAGCCTGGCTTGGAGAATTTTGAGCATTACTTTACTAGTGTGTGAGACGAGTGCAATTGTGTGGTAGTTTGAGCATTCTTTGGCATTGCCTTTCTTTGGGATTGGAATGAAAACTGATCTTTTCCAGTCCTGTGGCCACTGCTGAGTTTTCCAAATTTGCTGGCATATTGAGTGCAGCACTTTCACAGCATCATCTTTTAGGATTTGAAATACCTCAACTAGAATTCCATCACCTCCACTAGCTTTGTTCGTAGTGATGCTTTCTAAGGCCAACTTGACTTCACATTCCAGGATGTCTGGCTCCAGGTGAGTGATCACACCATCGTGATTATCTTGGTCGTAAAGATCTTTTGTGTACTGTTCTTCTGTGTATTCTTGCCACCTCTTCTTAATATCTTCTGCTTCTGTTAGGTCCATGCCGTTTCTGTCCTTTATCCAGCCCATCTTTGCATGAAATACTCAAGGAAACAAAAATTCTTCAACTTTTCTTGAAAATTTACTCTGTCTACTGGACATCCTCACATTAAGGACATATATCTTATATTTAATGTCAAGACCATAACTGCAATTTAAAATAATTTCTTTCCTTCTTTCTTCCTTTCTCTCTGGCCTTTCCACCCTCCCTCATCCCTCTTCCCTTCCTTCCTTTCTTTGGCTATTATGAATGGAAACAGGAGGGAGGGCATGTTGAGCTGTGTATAATGCACTTTCATACACTGAAGAATAATGGTGAGGGATTTGTGGAAGAAAAATAAATCTATTGGAAGTGATTTTTAAAAGACCTTTTGGTATTTGAAGCTTGGCTAGAAACACTCTAAAAGAAGAAAGCTGTTTTTGACATGTATAAGATTTTTTAACAACCATCTCTCTTGTAAGTAATTAAGTATAAGTAATTACATAATTACTTGATTATGTAGCAGCACTAAAATTTTACAGGAGGTTTTTCACTTAAACTCTACCCTTATAAAAATAATTGCCACAAGTCAAAATTATTTTCTAAATGTAGCAATTCTTTCTGCTTTTAATTTTTTGAGTGGGGGTACAGTTGGGGGAGTGGAATCTAGGCCAATTTTTGTTTAGCAACCAAAGCTAGAGAAATATATGATTTAGTAACGCGTCACTGTGTTCAGATACCGACTTAAACCTTAGAGTGAATCCCCAAGTTATGATGGTGAGAAACAATTAGGTGGGAAATGAAATTATAAGCCAAGGCATATTCTAGAGAATTTCTCTGGGCATAAATTTCTAAAATCATCAGTAATAATAGGGTGAGAATGCTATTAGTTTAGTAACAAGACAGCATTTTAACACACTTGGTATCTCAAAATGCATCACCAAATACTACGACTGAGAGATAGAAAACGCTTCAGATATAAAGAAGACTCTCAAAACTTCATTTTATGTAACCTCTGCTTCCAAGAAACAAGCTTCGGTAACAAAATATGTGGGATTTGCCCCCATTTTCTTTCATTCTTCCTATCTTTCTTTGCTTTTTCTCTTTTTTAAAGTGAGCTGTCTCATCACTGCAAATTTTCTCAAGTTCTTAGAACTCTAATTAAAATGTGGTAATTGGTTATGTTACCTCAATTACCATGATGCATGGACATTGATGCAAAGTGACACCAATTGAATCCCTTGGGTGTTTTACCCTGGGGCCATCCCATTTATCGTGGCCTTATTATTTTCAATTATGTGGCTAGATGTGTTGCATACTTTCAAGGCCAATAAATATGCAGGGTTCTCTGAACACAAGGTTCTGTTTTTTCTATGCTAGAGCTCTGGAGCAACAGGGCAAAAGGAAAAATATATTTTGTGAAGAACAAAAACTTAAAACTCTAAATTCACTAAGGACTGAAAGGTACCCTTGCTAAAAT
Source organism: Bos indicus x Bos taurus (assembly GCF_003369695.1). Taxonomy (NCBI): domain Eukaryota; kingdom Metazoa; phylum Chordata; class Mammalia; order Artiodactyla; family Bovidae; genus Bos; species Bos indicus x Bos taurus. Next base: position 43,121,206 of record NC_040096.1, on the reverse strand, counting down.
AAAGGTATTTCAAAAGAATCCAGATTATATTTCTTTCTAAAATGTTTGTTTGGAAAGCAAGGATGATTTATTTGCTATCAATGACTACTTCTTCTGGCTAAGAAAATAGTGATGGGACCATTCAGAGACCTTACAGAATGAGTTAGGGGAGGAAACTGAGATAGAAAAACAAAAGTTTTCTTCCTCTTTAGATATAAGTTTGGGTTCACTTCACTTTGAAGAGGGCTAAGGAGAACTATAGGACTTTGCCAGGGGCTCAGTGGTAAAAAAAAAAAAAAATCTGCCTGTAGTACAGGAGATGCAGCTTCCATCCTTGGGTTGGGAAGATCCCATGGAGAAGGAAATGGCAACCCACTCCAGTATTTTTGCCTGGGAAATCCCATGGACAGTGGAATCTGGTGGGCTACAGTCCGTGGGGTCACAAAAGAGTCACACACAACTTAGCAACTGCTGCTGCTGTGTTATGTCAGTTGTGTCTGACTCTGTGCAACCCCACAGACAGCAGCTCAGCAGGCTCCCCCGTCCCTGGGATTCTCCAGGCAAGAACACTGGAGTGGGTTGCCATTTCCTTCTCCAATGCATGAAAGTGAAAAGTGAAAGTGAAGTCACTCAGTCATGTTCGACTCTTAGCGACCCCATGGACTGCAGCCCACCAGACTCCTCCGTCAGTGGGATTTTTTTGGCAAGAGTACTGGAGTGGGGTGCCATTGCTTTCTCCGACTTAGCGACTAAACAACAACAAAAAAGCAGAGCTATACTGAATACTTTACAGACATAAATATAAACATAATATCAATAATATTTTACAGAGATCTGTCCCTAGTGTGAATGGGATGGTAAGAGCACCTGAAATGGTTATAGCATATAGTATTTCCTATCAGGACACCACTGTGCTTGTGGGAGACAAGCCATAGATTGTTCTGTGCTTTGCCGTTGTCACCCCACAGCTACCCACTCAATGCCAGTGCTGTCCTCAGTTATTATGATTGATTCCTGGACATTTCTCCACAAAAATCTAGGTGTGGATTAGAACATTATTTGGGAACATCATCAATACATACAATTTGACACTTTGTCAAACCAGTTTCATTTACTGAGAATGATACTTGCATCTTCACCAGGTTTTCTTTTTTAAAAAAATCACATTCTCAGATTTCTGAGAACCAAGGAATATCTTCTGTCCTTTTAGTTACCAGTTTATGTCTTAATTTATTTTGAGTATTTTGAAATAGGTACAGTATCTATCCATATGCTGCTGATGATAGAAGAAAATGACTTGGGAAAGGGAGTACTGGGACTATACCAAGATATTTTAAAAACTGGCAGAACAGGTATATTTATGACAGAATCCCAAGCTTTATCTCCAAATTAACACCTGAAGAGCCTTATGTTTGCAACACTTTGAAAATACTTTTCCATTTAAGCCTCATGCATAAATTAAATGTCAGGTCATTTTCCCCTTCATTCTTCTCTTTGGATTCAACAGCAAACTCAAAAGAATTTTGCATAAAACTCATTCTGTTACTTTTAGAAGTACTTTTAGAGTAAAAAATGTTGAGTGATGATATATGATGACTTTATCCAAAGCATTTCATTCATAATATACACCCAAAATGAACTTTATTATTCAAAATTTTCAAATCATATTTTACCTTCTCAAGCCTTTATTTTTTTTAATTCAGTTTTTTCTCATTGTTTGGTTTATTTTTTCCAAATAATCACAATACTTAATTCTATTTCTTCCAATGAAAACACATCTTATTTTTATTTTTTTTTAAATATAAGAGCCAATGTATGAGAGTGGAAAAAAGCACTGGATTTTCTTCCAAATATAATTATCTAATTAAATTCTAGCTTGAGTCTTTATGTCTTTAATACATTATGCAAAAAATTCTTAAGACTGATCAACTAACAGAAAATAGTACAGTAATAAAAACTATTGTGCTGTCATTTGTTTATATGATTCTTCTTACATTCAATAAAAAAGAACTATAGGCAGATTCTAATGACAAGAAAAAATAAGACTATAAATCAATATACAGGATGATGTGATAACCAACCAAAATAGTTATGGGGTAAAAAATGGCAAGAAATTATATCCTAAAGAAACTGTAATTCAAAAAGATACATGCACTCCAATGTTCAAAACAGCATTATTTACCATAGCCAACATGGAAGCAACCTAAATGTCCATCAACAGACTAATGGATAAAGAAGAAGTGGTATATATATGTATACACACACACACACACACACACACAATGGAATATTACTCACCCATAAAAAGAATGAAATAATGCCATTTGCAGCAATATGGAAGGCCTTAGAGATCATCATATTAAGAGAACTAAGACAAAGACAAATATCATATGATATCTTCATATGTGGAATCTAATATTAAAAATGATACAAATGAAATTATTTATAAGACAGAAACAGCTTTGCAGATATTAAAAACAAACTTCTGCTTATCAGAGAAGAAACATGTTGGGAGAGGGATAAATTAGGAACTTGGGATGAATATACACAAACTACTATATAAAAGTCAGATAACCAAAAAGGACCTACTGTATAGTACACAGATCTCTACTAAATATTCTGCAATAACCTATAGGAGAAAGAATCTAACTAATATGCACTGTAAATGAGCTATACTCCAATAAAATTTTTTAAAAGATTAAGAAATAATACTGTGCCTTTCTGATCCATGAATACAGTATAGCATATAGAGTATAGTATAGTTTTAATCACTCATTTAATATTTTGTTTTCAGAGTATCAGTTTTCCATATTTTTGTTAGATATATGCCTAAGCCTTTCGTATTTTTGCTGCTATTGTAAATAATATTGATTTCAATTTCAATTTGATTGTTAATTAATAGTACAAAAACACAACTTATATTAGTATATTGATCTTGTATCCTACAGCCTTCTTATATTCTTTGTTAGTTCTAGATATTTCAGGGGATTCTATAGCATTTTCTACATAGATGACCATAGAATTTATGAATATATTTGCTCCTTAATTTCTAAGCAACATGTCTTTAATTCCTGTTTCTTGCTTTATTGCACTTGCTAAAATTTCCAGTGCAATGGTGAACAGAAGTGGGTGAAAATGGACATCCTTACCATGTTAGAAGAAAAGCATTCAGTGTTTTACCATTAAGTATGATGTCAGTTGTAAATTACTGTATATGCCCTTTATTAGGCTAAGAAAGCTCCTATTTTAGTCTTAGGATTCTGAGCTTATATCAGGAAGAATGTTGGATTTTGGCAAATGCTTTTTCTGCACCCGCTGGGATATAGTTTTCCTTTCTATTTGATTATGGTGAATTACATTGATCTTTGTCATATGTTAAGCTACTTGTGCATTTCTATAACTCACATGGTCATAATGTGTTATCTACTTTATATATTGTTGATAATTTTATAAAATTTTAATATCTTTTCTATTATGACCAACCTAGATAGCATATTGAAAAGCAGAGACATTACTTTGCCAACAAAGGTCCGTCTAGTCAAGGCTATGGTTTTTCCTGTGGTCATGTATGGATGTGAGAGTTGGACTGTGAAGAAGGCTGAGCGTCAAAGAACTGATGCTTTTGAACTGTGGTGTTGGAGAAGACTCTTGAGAGTCCCTTGGACTGCAAGGAGATCCAACCAGTCCATTCTGAAGGAGATCAGCCCTGGGATTTCTTTGGAAGGAATGATGCTGAAGCTGAAACTCCAGTACTTTGGCCACCTCATGCGAAGAGTTGACTCGTTGGAAAAGACTCTGATGCTGGGAGGGATTGGGGGCAAGAGGAGAAGGGGATGACAGAGGATGAGATGGCTGGATGGCATCACTGACTCGATGGACGTGAGTCTGAGTGAACTCCGGGAGTTGGTGATGGACAGGGAGGGCTGGTGTGCTGTGATTCATGGGGTCGCAAAGAGTCAGACACGACTGAGTGACTGAACTGAACTGAATATTCATGAGAGATACTGATCAGTAGTTTCCTTATAATATCTTTGACTAATGCTGAGTTGGGAAGTATTTCTTCCTTTTCAATTTTCTGGAAGATTTTGCACAAAATTAGTAAAATTTCTTACTTCTCTATTTGGGAGAATTTACCCATAAATCTATCAAGGTCTGGAATTCTCTTTATAAGGAGATTTTAAACTAATGGTCATGTAGCAGATATGGAACAATTCAGGTTGTATATTTCATTTTGAGTAAATGTCAACAGTCTGCAACTGTTAAGGAATTTGTATATTTTATCTGAATAATTGAATTTAATGTTAGAAAATTATTCATAGCATTTCTTTTATATTCATTCAACATTAGTAGAATCTGTAGTGATTTCTCTTATTTCTGATAATGATATTTTTTCTCTTCTGTCCCTGTTCAGTCTTCTAGATCTTTATTAGTTTCACTGATCTAAAAATTTTTTGTTCTCATAAAATTTTTCTATTGTTTTTTCTGTTTTTAATTTCAGTGATTTCTCCTTGAAACTTTATTATTTCCATTCTTCGACTTTGTGTTTAATCTGCCCTTCTCTAGTTGCATAAGGTGAAAATTAAGGTTATTATTTTGGTGGCAAATTTTGGTTGGTACAAATTTTAATTTTTTCTATTTTTATTCAGTTCAAAATAATCTCTAATTTCTCTTTTTCATTTTTCTTTGTTCCAGGAATTATATATGTTTGCATTTAGTTTCCAAATATTTCAGGATTTCTCCAATATACTTCTAATATTTATTTCTAAACTAATTCCATTATAGTCCAAGAATAGGATATAATAAGGATTTTTTAAAATCGGAGACTTGTCCACAGCTCAGAAGAGAGTCAGTTTTGGTAGATGTCCTAGGTACACTTGAAAAGAGTGTATATTCTCCTATTATTGGATGGAGTGTTTTAAATGTCAATTGGGTCAAATTGATTTATGGTATGATTCAAGTTTTTTATATTCTTACTGATTTTCTGTCTACTTGTGCTAACAATTATTGAGAAAAGTATTGGACTCTCTGCCCCAAACTGTATATTCTTATCTTCTTATAACTGTGTCAGTTTGGATTTATGAATTTGTAAGTTTTGTTCCTAGAGCACAAACATTTAGTAATGAATGACATGTTCTCTTGATTAATTAACATTTATCATTAAGAAAATATCCTTCTTTATACCTTGTAATATTATTTGCTCCGAACTCGAATTGTTTTAATATTAATGTAGACACTCCAACTCTCTTTTAATTGTATTAGTTTAATATATATTTTTTCTTCATTTTACTTTTAACTTAATTTTTCTTTATACTTAAAATGGAATCATATAGTTCAGTCTTGAATTTTTATGCAAACTAGAAATTATTGCCTTTTAATTGAGGTCTTTAATCCATTTATATTTAACAGAAATATTGATGCAGTTGGTTCAATTTTTCATAGATTATATCTAGTCTTCACTCCCAGTTTTCCTCTTTCTCTGCATTGTGTAAGATTTTTAAAAATGATTTCCTTTCCTTTGTTGACCTATTTCTTATAGCCCCTTCTGTTTTTAAAGAGTCAGAGTATATATTTTATCTATCTCTAAGTGATTCTATACCACTACATTTGATATACAAACCATACATATAAAAGTATAATTCCATTTCCTGGACTTTGTGATATGTTTGTTATATATATTACTTCTATATGTCTTATATTAATAAATCCCTTAATACATTGTTATTATCTTGTTTTCAACGACCTATTATCATTTAAATAAATTTAAATAAGATGAAATAAATTTCATATTAACCCACACAGTAAATGTTTCCAGTGCTTTTCATTTCTTTTTGCAGACTCAGGCTTCTACTGATACCATTTTATTTTTTCGTGAAAGGATTTCCTTTAACATTTCTGGCAGTTCTGCTGATTGTCTTTTGATGATGATTTTTTTTTTAAGTTTTGATAGCTGAAAACTATTTTTGTCTTACTTTTAAAAGAGCATTTTCTATGTGAAATTCTGGGTTATTTTCTTCCAATACTTTAAAAATGTTGTTCCACTGTCTTCTGACTTTAATTATTTCTGAAAAAATGTATGCAATAACTCTTTCTTCTTATGCTTCTGTATATAATGTATTCCCCATCCACCATGCCAGATTCTTTGAAGATACTTTTCTTAACACTGTTGTAGTCTTTTTCAAGTTTCCTGGGCTTAGAGTTTGTTGACATTCTGAATCTGTGGGTTTATAGTTTTCATCAAATTTGGAAAATTATGGTCATTATTTCTTCAAAAATTGTTTGCCCCTCTGTCCTTTTTTTAAAAAAAATTAACTTATTTATTTTAATTGAAGGCTAATTACTATACAATATTGTGGTGGTTTTTGCCATACATTGACATGAATCAGCCATGCATGTACATGTGTCCCCCATCCAGAACCCCCTTCCACCTCCCTCCCCATCCCATCCCTCTGGGTTGTCCAAGTGCACCGGCTTTGAGTGCCCTGTTTCATACATTGAACTTGGACTGATCATCTATTTCACGTATGGTAATACACATGTTTCAATGCTATTCTCTCAAATCATCCCACCCTTGCCTTCTCCCTCAGAGTCCAAAAGTCTATTCTTTTTATCTGTGTCTCTTTTGCTGTCTCGCATATAGGGTCATTGTTGCCATCTTTCTAAATTCCATATATATGTGTTAATATACTATATGGGTGTCTTTCTTTCTGATTTACTTCACTCTGTATAATAGGCTCCAGTTTCATCCACCTCATTAGAACTGATTCAAGTGGGTTCTTTTTAATAGCTGAGTAATATTCTATTGTCTATATGTACCATCACTTTCTTATCCATTCATCTGCCAATGGACATCTAGGTTACTTCCATGTCCTAGATATTGTAAACAGTGCTGTGAAGAACATTGGGGTACACATGTCTCTTTCAATTCTGCTTTCTTTGGTGTGTATGCCCAGCAGTGGGATTGCTGGGTCATGTGGCGGTTCTATTTCCAGTTTTTTTAAGGAATCTCCACACTGCTCTCCATAGTGGCCGTACTAGTTTGCATTCCCACCAACAGTGTAAGTGGGTTCCCTTTTCTCCACAACTTCTCCAGAATTTATTGTTTGTAGACTTTTTGATAGCAGCCATTCTGACTGGCATGAGATGGTACCTATTTGTGGTTTTGATTTGCATTTCTCTGATAATGAGTGATGTTGAGCATCTTTTCATGTGTTTGTTAGCCCTCTGCATGTCTTCTTTGAAGAAATGTCTGTTTAGTTCTTTGGCCAATGTTTTGATTGGGTTGTTTATTTTTCTGGTATTGAGCTGCATGAGCTGCTTGTATATTATTGAGATTCTTTGTCAGTTGCTTCATTTGCTATTATTTTCTCCCATTCTGAAGGCTGCCTTTTAACCTTGCTTATAGTTTCTTTCATTGTTAAAAAGCCTTTAAGTTTAATTAGGTCCCATTTGTTTTTTTTTTTTTTTCTTTTATTTCCATTACTCTGGGAGGTGGGTCATAGAGGATCCTGCTGTGATCTATGTCAGAGAGCGTTTTGCCTATGTTTTCCTCTAGGAGTTTTATAGTTTCTGGTCTTACATTTGGATCTTTAATCCAATTTGAGTTAATGTTTGTGTATGGTGTTAGAAAGTGTTCTAGTTTCATTCTTCTACAGGTGGTTGACCAGTTTCCCCAGCACCACTTGTTAAAGAGATTGCCTTTTCTCCATTGTATATTCTTTCCCCCTTTGTCAAAGATAAGGTGTCCATAGGTGTGTGGATTTATCTCTGGGCCTTCTATTTTGTTGCATTGATCTCTATTTCTGTCTTTGTTCTAGTACCATGTTGTCTTGATGACTGTAGCTTTGTAGTATAGTCTGAAGTCAGGCAGGTTGATTCCTCCAGTTCCTTGCTTCTTTCTCAAGACTCCTTTAGGTATTCAAGGTTTTTTTGTAATTCCATACAAATTGTGAAATTATGTGTTCTAGTTCTGTGAAAAATACCATTGGTAACCTGATAAGGATTCCACTGAATCTATAGATTGCTTTGGGTAGTATACTCATTTTTACTATATTGATTCATCCAATCCATGAACATGGTATATTTCTCCACCTATTTGTGTCATCTTTGATTTCTTTCATCAGTGTTTTATAGTTTGTTATATATAGGTCTTTTGCTTCTTTAGGTAGATTTATTCCTAAGTATTTTATTTTTTGTCACAATGGTGAGTGGGATTATTTCCTTAATTTCTCTTTCTGTTTTCTCATTGTTAGTGTATAGGAATGTAAGGGATTTCTGTGTATTAATTTTATATCCTGAAACTTTACTATATTCATTGATTAGCTCTAGTAATTTTCTGATGGTGTCTTTAGGGTTTTCTATGTAGAGGATCATGTCATCTGCAAGCAGTGAGAGTTTTACTTCTTCTTTTCCAATCTGGATTCCTTTTATTTCTTTTTCTTCTCTGACTGTTGTGGCTATAATTTCCAAAACTATGTTGAATAGTGGTGTTGAGAGTGGGCTCCCTTGTCCTGTTCCTGACTTTAGGGGAAATGCTTTCAATTTTTCACCATTAAGGACAATGTTTGCTGTGGGTTTATCATATATGGCTTTTATTATGTTGAGGTATGTTTCTTCTATGCCTGCTTTCTGGAGAATTTTTATCATAAATGGGTGTTGAATTTTGTCAAAGTCTTTCTCTGCATCTATTGAGATAATCATATGGTTTTTATCTTTCAATTTGTTACTGTGGTGTATCACATTGATTGATTTGTGAAATTTGAAGAATCCTTGCATCCCTGGGATAAAGCCCACTTGGTTATGATGTATGATCTTTTTAATATGCTGTTGGATTCTGTTTGCTAGAATTTTGTTGAGGATTTTTGCCTCTATGTTCATCAGTGACATTGGTCTGTTTTCTTTTTTGGTGGCATTTTTTCCTGGTTTTGGTATTAGGGTGATGGTGGTCTCATAGAATGAATTTGGGAGTTTACCTTCCTCTGCAATTTTCTGGAAGAGTTTGAGTAGGATAGGTGTTAGTGCGTCTCTAAATTTTTTGTAGAATTTGCCTGTGAAGCCGTCTGGTCCTGGGCTTTTGTTTGCTGGAAGATTTTTTTATTACAGTTTGGATTTCTGTGCTTGTGATGAGTCTGTTAAGATTTTCTATTGCATCCTGGTTCAGTTTGGGAAGGTTAAACTTTTTTAAGAATCCGTCCATTTTTTCCAAGTTGTCCATTTTATTGGCATGTAGTTGCTGATAGTAGTCTCTTATGATCCTTTGTATTTCTGTGTTCTCTGTTGTGATTTCTTCATTTTCCTTTCTAATTTTGTTGATTTGATTCTTCTCCCTCTTTTTCCTGATGAATCTGGCTAATGGTTTGTCTATTTTATTTATCTTCTCAAAGAACCAGCTTTTAGTTTTGTTGACTTTTGCTGTAGTCTCCTTTGTTTCTTTTTCATTTATTTCTGCCCTAATTTTTATGATTTTTTTTCCTTCTACTCACCTGGGGTTTTTCATTTCTTCTTTTTCTAGTTGCTTTAGGTGCAAAGTTAGGTTATTTATTTGATTTTTCTCTTGTTTCTTGAGGTAAGCTTGTATTGCTATGAACCTTTCACTTAGCACTGCTTTTACTGAATCCCATAGGTTTTGGGTTGTCGTGTTTTCATTTTCATTTGTTTCTATGCACATTTTGATTTCCTTTGATGTCTTCCATGATTTGATGGTTATTCAGAAGCATGTTGTTTAGCCTCCATATGTTTGTATTTTTAATATTTTTTTCCTATAGTTGACATCTAATAATACCACATTGTGATCAGAAAAGATGCTTGAAATGATTTCAATTTTTTTGAATTTAATGATTCCAATTAGATATATACTAACCTGCCTGAAGTTATCTCACAGCTCACTTATGCTATCTTTTTGGCTTTTTTCCTGTTTCAATTCTGACAGTTTCTATTGTTATGTTTTCAGATTTATAAATTGTTGCTTGTGCAATGTCTAATTGGTTGCTAATACTATCCAGTGTATTTTTCATCTCAGTTATTATAGTTTTCATCTGTAGAAGTTTGATTTTAGACAGATATTTTCAATGTCTCTAGTTAATAAGCTCAATATATTTTCTAGTTCCTTGAACATATGGAATGCAAGTAGAATAACTTTTAATGTTCTTTATTAACTTTATTATTTGTCATTTCTGTATCTGCTTCTATTGATTGAATTTTTCTCCTCATTATCAAATTATTTTACTTTTTCTTTGTATGCTGGTAGCTTTTTAAAAAGAATTTATTTATTTTTAATTGAAGGATAATTGCTTTACAATATTGGTTTGATTTCTGCCATACATCAACATGAAATAGCCATAGGAATAAACATGTATGCTGGTAGCTTTTAACTGGATGGCAGATACTGCAAATTCTACCTTACTGGATGCTGGATACTCAGATGCCAATAAGCATTCTTGAGTGTTGTACTGAGATATATTTAAATTACTTTTAGAGTTTGATCTTTTCAGGTTTTGTTTTAAAGTTTTTTGGGCAAGACTTCCCAAGTGGCTCAGTGATAGATAAAAAACCCACCTGCCAATGCAGAAGATGCAGGCTTGATCACTGGGTCAGAAAGATCCCTTGGAGAAGAAAATGGCATCCTACTCCAGTATTCTTACTGGGAAAGAGGAACCTAGTAGGCTACACTCCATTGGGTTGCAAAGAGTAGGAAGAAACTGAGTGTGTGCGCGTGCATACACATATACACATACACACACACACAAACAGAGCATTTAGTCTAATTTGCATTACAAATGTAAAACTGTTCTTAGTACTCTGTCACAGGCCCTGTGAATGATAAGGGTTTCTACTGTGACTGATAGGAAAAGGAAGTATTCCTAGCTGTGTGTGAGCTTCAGGGATTGTTCCCTCTAATTTTTTCAGGGGGTTCCTTCTCTGAAGACTTAAGAGGATCACTCTGATAGCTCTAGAGCCATCTCTCTGTGCAGCTCTCTCCTCTCTGTTATATGCCTGTAGCAATTGTAGCTGCCCTATCCTCATTGGACTCCCAGACCTGTCTTCTCAATCCAGGGAGAATGCTAGGCTCCGCAAGGATTTCTTCTTTGTACACAGTGACCTGAAAATTCTCTCTAGGCAGAAATTTGAGTAACCATAGTATCACTTCAATCATTTCACATCTCTTCACTGCCTGGTATTCAAGGTCTTGAAATTGTGGTTTCTGTCCAGTTTTTAAATTATTTCAGGTATAAAGGTACTGATCCTTTACTCTATCCTGGCGGAAGTGGAAGACTGCCTATATCTTTTTAGAGGAAGAAGTCTATGGCTTCCATCAAGGAGTTATCAAGAATGAAGCACAAGCTGGAATCAAGATTGCCTGTAGAAATATCAATAACCTCAGATATGGAGATGACACCACTCTTATGGCAGAATTAAAATTAAAAGACGCTTTTAGAAGAACTAAAGTGCAAAGAAGAACTAAAGAGCCTCTTGATGAAAGTGAAAGAGGAGAGTGAAAAAGCTGGCCTAAAACTCAACATTCAGAAACCAAGATCATTGCATCCGGTCCGATCAGTTCAGTTCAGTTTCTTAGTAATGTCCAACTCTTTGTGGCCCCATGAACTGCAGCATTCCAGGCCTCCCTGTCCATCACCAACTCCTGTAGTTTACTCAAACTCCTGTCCACTGAGCTGGTGATGCCATCCAACCATCTCATCCTCAGTCTCCCCTTTTCCTCCTGCCTTCAATCTTTCCCAGAATCAGGGTATTTTCCAATGAGTCAGTTCTTTGCATGAGGTGGCCAAAGTACTGGAGTTTCAGCTTCAACATCAGTCCTTCCAATGAACACCTAGGATTTATTTCCTTTAGGATGGAATGGTTGGATCTCCTTGGAGTCCAAGGAACTCTCAAGAGTCTTCTCCAACACCACAGTTCAAAAGTATCAGTTCTTTAGCACTCAGTTGTCTTTATAGTCCAACTCTCACATCCATATATGACTACTGGAAAAACCATAGCTTTGACTAGAGGGACCTTTGTTAGCAAAGTAATGTCTCTGCTGTTTAGTATGTTGTCTAGGTTAGTCATAACTATTCTTCCAAGGAGCACATGTCTTTTAATTTCATGGCTGCATTCACCATCTACAGTGATTTTGGAGCCCCCCAAAATAAAGTCTGTCACTGTTTCCATTGTTTCCCCATCTATTTGCCATGTAGTGATGGGACCAGATGCCATGATGTTAGTTTTCTGAATGTTGAGCTTTAAGCCAACATTTTTACTCTTCTCTTTCACTTTCATCAAGAGGTTCTTTAGTTCTTCACTCTCTGCCATAAGGGTGGTGTCATCTGCATATCAAAGGTTATTGATATTTCTCCTGGCAATCTTGACTACAGCTTGTGCTTCATCCAGCCCAACATTTCTCATGATGTACTCTGCATATAAGTTAAATAAGCAGGGTGACAATATACAGCCTTGACATTCTCCTTTCCTATTTGGAACCAGTCTATTGTTCCATGTCAAGTTCTAACTGTTGCTTCCTAACCTGCATATTGATTTCTCAAAAGGCAGGTCAGGTGGTCTGGTATTCCCATCAATTTAATAATTTTCCACATTTGTTGTGGTCCACACAATCAAAGGCTTTGGCATAGTCAATAAAGCAGAAATAGATATTTTTCTGGAACACTCTTGCTTTTTAGATGATCCAACAGATGTTTTTAATTTGATCTCTGGTTCCTCCGCCTTTTATATATCCAGCTTGAACACCTGAAGTTCACGGTTCATGTACTGTTGAAGCCTGGCTTGGAGAATTTTGAGCATTACATTGCTAGCGTGTGAGCTGAGTGCAATTGTGCAGTAGTTTGAGCATTCTTTGGCATTGCCTTTCTTTGGGATTGGAATGAAAATTGACCTTTTCCAGTCCTGTGGCCACTGCTGAGTTTTCCAAATTTGCTGGCATATTGAGTGCAGCACTTTCACAGCATTATCTTTAAGGATTTGAAATAACTCACCTGGAATTACACCACCTACACTAGCTTTGCTTGTACTGATGCTTCCTAAGGCCCACTTGACTTCACATTCCAGAATGTTTGGCTCTAGGTTGGTGATCACACCATCATGATTATCTGGGTCATGAAGATCTTTCTGTATAGTTCTTCTGTGTATTCTTGCCACCTCTTTTTAATATCTTCTGCTTCTGTTAGGTACATAAAAATTCTGTCCTTTATTGTGCCCATCTTTGCATGAAATGTTCCCTTGGTATCTCTAATTTTCTTGAAGTGATCTCTAGACTTTTCCATTCTATTGTTTTCCTCTATTTCTTTGCACTGATCACTGAGGAAGGCTTTCTTATCTCTCTCCTTGCTATTCTTTGGAACTCTCATTCAAATGGCTATATTTTTCCTTTTTTCCTTTGCCTTTCTTCTCCTCTATCACAGCTATTTGTAAGGCCTCCTCAGACAGCCATTTGCCTTTTTGCATTTATTTTCCTTGGAGATGGTCTTGATCCCTGCCTCCTGTACAGTATCACAAACCTCCGTCCATAGTTCTTCAGGCATTCTGTCTATCAGATCTAATCCCTTTCATCTATTTCCATATAATCATAAGGGATTACCATATAATCATAAGGGATTTGGCAGTCCAGGCTCAATGCATGAGACAGGGTACTCAGGGCTGGTACACTGGGATGACCCTGAGGGATGGGATAGGGAGGGAGGTGGGTGGGGGGGTTCAAGATGGGGAACACATGTACACCCGTGGCTGATTCATGTCAATGTATGGCAAAAACCACTACAATATTGTAAAGTAATTAGCCTCCAATTAAAATAAATAAGTTTAAAAAAATTTTTAAAGGAAAAAAAATCATAAGGGATTTGATTTAGGTTATACCTAAATGGTCTAGTGGTTTTCCCTACTTTCTTCAGTTTAAATCTGAATTTGGCAATAAGTTCATGATTTGAGCCACAGTCAGCTCAAATGTTTTTGTTTTTGTTTTGTTTTTGCTGACTGTATAGAGCTTCTCCATCTTTGGCTGCAAAGAATATACTCAATCTGATTTTGGTATTGACCATCTGGTGATGTCCATGTGTAGAGTCTTCTCTTGTGTTGTTGGAAGAGGGTGTTTGCTATGACCAGTGCATTCTCTTGGCAAAACTCTATTAGTCTTTGCCCTGCTTCATTCCGTATTCCAAGGCCAAATTTGCCTGTTACTCCAGGTATTTCTTGACTTTTGCATTCCAGTCCCCTATAATGAAAAGGACATCTTTTTTGGGTGTTAGTTCTAAAAGGTCTTGTAGGTCTTCATAGAACCGTTCAACTTCAGCTTCTTCAGTGTTACTGGTTGGGGCATAGACTTGGATTACTGTGATACTGAATGGTTTGCCTTGGAAACGAACAGAGATCATTCTGTCATTTTTGAGATTGCTTCTAAGTACTGCATTTCGGACTCTTTTGTTGACCATGATGGCTACTCCATTTCTTCTAAGGGATTCCTGCCTGCAGTAGTAGATATAATGGTCATCTGAGTTAAATTCACCCATTCCAGTCCATTTTAGTTCGCTGATTCCTAGAATGTCGACGTTCACTCTTGCCATCTCCTGTTTGACCACTTCCAATTTGCCTCAATTCATGGAACTAACATTCCAGGTTCCTATGCAATATTGCTCTTACAGCATCACTTCCTGCCAAATAGATGGGGAAACAATGGAAACAGTGACAGACTTTATTTTGGGGGGGCTCCCAAATCACTGCAGATGGTGACTGCAGCCATGAAATTAAAAGACACTTGCTCCTTGGAAGAACAGTTATGACTAACCTAGACAGAATACTAAAAAGCAGAGACATTACTTTGCCAACAAAGGTCCCTCTAGTCAAAGCTATGGTTTTTCCAGTAGTCATGTATGGATGTGAGAGTTGGACTATAAAGAAAGCTGAGCACTGAAGAACTGATGCTTTTGAACTGTGGTGTTGGAGAAGACTCTTGAGAGTTCCTTGGACTGCAAGGAGATCTAACCAGTCCATCCTAAAAGAAATCAGTCTTGAATATTCATTGGAAGGACTGATGCTGAAGCTAAAACCCCAATACTTTGGCCACCTGATGCAAAGAACTGACTCATTGGAAAAGATCCTGATGCTGGAAAAGATTGAAGGCAGAGGAGAAGGGGATGAGAGTGTATGAGATGGTTGGATGGCATCACCGACATGATGGACCTGAGTAAGCTCTGGGAATTGATGTTGTACAGGGTAACCTGGCATGCTGTGGTCCATGGGGTTGCAAAAGAGTCAGACATGACTGAGTGACTGAACTCAAGGAGTTATCTTCCCCTTGCTAAAGATTATTTTGACTGGATTTGTAAATTATTATAGATTATTCTGAGTGGATTTATACTGATATGGATTTGTATTGTTTTCATGGATTGTCTCATATATTTTAATTTGTATCAGTGGTAGGAAGTGAAATTCAAACTGTTCAAATAATGAAAATCTTAGTCCTCTATAATAAATACATCACAAATTCAGAACAATATTTTGGGAAATGGGATACTCTAATGTAATACAGGCAGACGGTTCTGTTGACCAAAATGTAAAGCCTTAATCATATAAAGAAGTCAAAGCAACAAAATTCAAGCTTCTTTAGTTCATAAAGAAAAAATGAAGGAGATGATAAATAAAAACATATGATTTAAATGAAAATTAGTATTACACTATAAAAAGTATACACAGAGATTAGTTTTATAGGTAACACAAAATAATCCAAAGTAAGTCTGTGAAAAGAGCTTGAATGTAGAAAGAACAAAGTGGAGTTGGTCAAATAATTATGTAATTTCAAATCCCGATGATAAGTGAGAAAGATGCTTTTGAGTTTTGTCCGTTTTAACTCCCAGAATTTAATAAAAGATCTCTTGCTTTCTTCCAGTTCAAAAGAGAGAGAGAGATTCATTATTTACCTAGTTAGGAGAATTAGAGAAGCTTACTTAATTGACATTTTTACTTTTATCTGAATTTTTCTGAATATTAAGAAAAGATTTTCCATATTTTGTCAGTATTAACTCTAAACTTGAAGCCAGTAATTACCTCAAGAGACCTAGCATTATTGTTCTTTGTATATTTGCATTAACTACACATTTTCTGGAGAAGGAAGATGTCTTGCTTACTTTTGAATCTCTAACACTGATTATTATTGAGTATCACTCAGAGAAAATTCATTTGTTTAACAAATACTACAGAGTACCTGTTAAGTCCCACACGCTATGTGGGGTTTTTAGGAATGTAAAGGTGAGGAGAAACTGAAATGTGGCTGTTTCCTTCAGACTAGTGGAGAAGATCAACAGTAATTAAATCATCACACAAATAGAAGTGACATCAAAAATGAGGAGTACTGGACAGACGATTAGGTGATGTCTCTTATACAAGCTATTTCCAAAGTGACTGATTAAGAAAATTCTACAATACAGAGATGAGTTAGAGCCTCTAATTCTAAGTGCCAGAACCTAGCCTGCCCTTTCAGAATGACTTCATTCAATACCTCATAGAGAATTTCCTTCAGAAAAACTTGAAGAAAAGAGAATACCATGGGGGAGTTCACATCGTATCTTAGAACGTGGAAAAACTAACCCTACCTTCAAGAACAAAGGTTAAAAGTCATCTGCTTGGTGATCTCATGAAAGTGAAATACTCAAATAGGAACATCATACTCAAAGCCATTTTTTTGAGAATATGAACACTAAGAATTAATATAGTAACTCTGGACCAAATGCCAGAATGAAAGAAAATTATGAAATAAAAGAGTGTGTTCATTCATTTAGCAAATTTCTGTTAAAATCTACTATATGTGGGTATGTCCCAGACCCTGGAAATACAGCATTGAATGTTCCTGTGCACAGAAGAGGATGGCATAGGCGCAGGGACACCGGATGAAAAAGCAAACAGACCACTTAGAGGCTTCTGAGTCTCTTCAAAGGCAGCCTCCACATGGGTGAAATACTTGTTTGCTCAACAAAGCAACCTGGACTCTTTACCCAACCAACAGAGATCAGAAGTCAGAAACAGTTCCAACATTTTGAGGTACATGGTATTCACTGCATTGTTGACATTAGTGCCGCTTGCTACTCTTCTCTCCCTTTCTCGAGGACTGTCAACTTGTTTAGCACAGAGGACCTTATTTGCTACCTCAGGATTCCAGAAAACCTACACGTCCAGCATCCAACCTACAGAAAAGGGGAGATTTGGTCCACCTGTAGTGTTTATCTACCTCTCTTAGTAGCTTGAGCCTCTAAGAAGTAGCCAATATTTCAAAGCTAAAGCTTACCTATACAACAGAAGTAGGATAAAAATGTCCACAGCTAGTCTGCAGAGGTCCACTTCTGCATCCCTGATCATATGATTTCAAGTAAATCTCCAAAGAAACACAGTTCTGTCTCCTCCAAAGCAGCCTGAATGCTTCTAATGTTAGAGCTTCTCCAGGGGCAATTGCTTTTTATGTAAACTTTATTAGGGTCACTACTATGCTTAAATGTTTCAAACTATAGATAAAAAATAACCTCTTTTACAAAAAAGTAAGAAAGAAAAGAAAGAACTCTAACTAAATAGCTTCACAACAGACAGGTCATTTTAAGAAAAGACATCCAATTATATAGAATCTGATTGCTGGTAATAACTTGGACATCTTAAGAAATTTAGCAACTTCAGCACAAAACAATTAAGTGAACTATTAATGATAAAATCATCCCCTAGACTCAGCGTAACTACAGTTGCAAAAAGAGTGAGAAGGCTTACTGATTCACTGTCCCTCCTGTTCCCAGTTCCCAATGACAAACATATCAGATAGCAAATATTAAGGCTTTGTTAAAATTAGAATTCATAGGAGAAGACTATTTTTCAGTGGCAACATTTGATTCAGTGGCAATATTTGATTTTTCAATTTTGAATCTTGGACTCTCTGAAAACATAGAACTGATGATATAAATACACAAGAAAAAATTTCCATTGTATCTATATACGTGTGTATTTCACTTATGTAAGTCAAACATGAGAATTAGGCCTTGAACTAACAGACACTAACTTCAAGGTCCTTTGGGGAATGCAATATTTTCATCTATAAATCCTTTCCCTTAAGGATATGAAGGTTTTCTGGATAAGTGTGTATTCTATATTATAATAAAACAACTCTAGTTATATATTTTTCCTTCATCTAGCAATAGCCTGAGTTTACAGTCAATTTGGAAAATTCTTAAAAGCAGTCCACACCTCTACCTTGAGCACTGCATTAAAACTCTCAGAGGAAACTTGCTAGTTCTCAGCAATGCATCTCTATTTGAAGGAGCTCTAAGCAGGAACAATGGAGACTGTTTTACACATGGACAGTGTGAATTCCTCTCATGGAAAGAAAAGGCAAGTGGCATACTTTACTTCATTGCCTTGTCTGTAGAGCATACACGCGACTCTATAAGCTCTGAGAGTGGTAAGCCGTTTCCTAGCAAAATCTTCATGGTGTATTGTATGATTAGCAATGTTGTTGGTGAAGGAATGATTGAAAGAATTAATGGCTTAGTTTGGTAAAGTTAAGTGAAGTCTCCATATGATTTCTCTAAAAGACAATGAGACTAAGATTCATCTTACTAGTAGGCAAATGAATCTCTGTGTTATGATAAATGGAGTTTCTTTTAGAGGTTGGAGATAACTATTCCTTTAGTTAGCAAAACCACTGTTAAGAGGAACATATTTTCCAAGTCCTGAAAGAATGTTTTTCTGAGAAAAATGAGAGAGTATCATGATTTAAAGAAGAAACTATCACTCACAGATTCCTTTCCCATCTTCTTTTGCAGCCGTGTTTGCCACTGGACGGCTTGCATGACAATGGCTTCCCACCTTCTTTCAAGATTTACAATGATCAGCTGCATGGGCTGGTGGTCTGCGTTCAGGTTGCAGGTCTCCCGGTCATCCAGAAGATGTTGGCATAAACGCAGGATGGAGGCCACTCCGCGACGTCGCTGCTTGATTTCACGACAGAGGGACTGCAATGCAAAGAGGGACCAATCCATGAGCGTTTACAGGACAGAGTTCCTTTAAACATACAACATCCTCTTCCATCATAATTTTAAATCGTAGGGATATGCTCAACCATGAATAAATGGGACAAGAAGGCCTCTGGAGTTACTTTTGGATTGCATATCTTCTACCCAAGTGATTTTTGCTTCATCTCATTCTTCTCCTCCTCTCCCCCTCTTTTTAAACTTACTTCTACATCTAAAATGTTGGGTCTGTCTTTGATACCTAGGTGATTAACTTAATGAAATAAATCATTTAGGTCATATGAATGCCAAACAGATTGCCATGCTTTGTTTCAAGGTCATAGAAAATACAAAAGACAGAAAAGTCCTCCCAAATAAATGGGATATTTCCAAATTTTCTCCTAGATTCTCTGCAGCTAAAAGTTTACTTTTCTACTAACTGGAAATAAGTTAAATAAGATTGCAAAAAAACTGATATATAACAGCTATTATTTGAAAAAATATGGTAAGCAACATTTCTCTTCCGAAACTTGATTAACAAAGCAATAATGTTTTGAAAACAGAAATTAGGATACAGGATGATTATTGCATTATTTGTTAGTCGCTGTGTTTCTCTTAATAGACATTCACGCTATTTAAGAAGGATATGCATACATCAAAATAACATTTTGCCCCCAGAAGCTTTTGTATTGCTGCAGTGACCCTAAGCTGAATGATTCAAGCAAAATAGTGGGCAAACATGTCTTAAAATATTGTATCTTTTCTTTGCCTACAGATAGTGTATAAGTGATATTCTAATTCAAAGCCTTCAGGAGAAATGATTATATCCACAAACATCACTGAATTACTAATCTCGCTCTACTGCTACAATTGGACTGTTCTAACAGTTAACAGATTGCTTATTAATCAACAAGGGTAAACAAGACAATGCAATTTAATTTAGTGCTAGAGTTTTAATGCCTGAAAGTATTTGTGCTTAAAATGTTAATCTAGATAAGGCTTCATTAGAAGAAGTCTTAAAATGATTAAGTGCGGTTCACTGAAATGTGCACAGAGTGGTAGTAGATCAGCAGGTGGACGTTTCATACAGATGTTCCATTTATTGATATAATACATGCTATAGCCATTTAAACGACCCTAACTCAGTAATAGCTGGAATTCTATTATTTCTGTAATGAGAGAACCCTGTACCTTTAATATTTCTGAATTTTAAATAAGGAGAATGACAAATTCCCACACCTCTATTTATAGCAAAATATGACCAGGAATTTTATTATCCAATTTATACCAGTACAGCATTTTCAGTTATGTTTCTTGAACTTAGCCTTATTTATTTTCCGAGGGTTCATTACTATTTTCCTTATATAACTCCTGATAGAACCACCAGGTCTGACAAATTTCTTTACTGACACTATTCATTAGTTCAATGCTGAATGGAGGGAAACTCCTACACAATCAAAGATAAAACTTAAAGAGTCTACCAAAGCAGCAGGCATTGTTTCCATCTCCTCCTCCAATTCTGCTGACTTTCTCTTTTACATGCTTTCTCTCTTTCCCTCTATTTCACTCTCTCTCTCTCTCACACACACATACCCTTCAGTTTACTCTCTTGCTCTAGAACAACTGTTGAGCAAGTCAAACTATTAAGTCCACTTAATACCTGTCAGTTTTTCACCCAAAGTGCAACACTTCAAGATGACATAATAATATAGCCACTGGGATTGCTTCAGAAGAGTTTTATGAATATATGTAGAGAAGATTTTATTTTTTGTTTGTGCTTGTCATTAATTTGTTAAAAAAGCGGGGGTGGGGGGCTAGAAAATCAAAAGAGATGTTCCATGCTGCCAAACTGGATCTTGCAAAATTCTCTTTTAAGTTGCCTAAAATAATAACTGCATTTCTACAGCCAAAAAAGAGTCCTGATGTTTCTTAGCTGAATGGGAATTTGCCAGGGATGGCAGTAAAGGTATATGTGGCGTTAGCACAGCCGCATTAGGTGATATTTACAAAGCAGCCCAAACAGGCTTTATTCATCTCACAGGTGTTTTCAAAGTTCTGAAACAGGACATGTGAGGTGGCTAGGGGAAATTTTCATAAAGCTGATTAGCCGTAACTTTTAATATGAATCTAGAATGTATCCAGTATTTAAGTATCCAGATGATCCTCACTCCACATCTGAACCCCAGTCAGTTGATGGGTTTTAAACCATGTGTTAGGTGTTCTTAAAAATTGTTGACATTAAATATCAGATTTTTATGTCTCCATAATTCTGCAAATTTAAAAATTTAAATATCCAAAGAACTCAGTGTATATTCTAGATTAATAATTTATCCTGTATGCACACTTCAGAAATAACACTACTTTAAAGAGGAGAGAGTAACACTGAGAATTTACATGGAAACATATTTTTCAGTAATTTTTTACATCTAAGAGATATAATTGATAAAATTACATTCTTTCACATAAATGTGTTTCCATGTCAACCATTAAAATATACATATTTATTTATAATCACAAACATATACTAAATAAAATCAGTGATTTGCTGGCAATGTTTCTTAGAATCAGTAGAGTTCACATTATTTCTATGATAAATGATGTATAGAGAAATGTTAAATATAACTACATAGGAACAAAATGATTATTATAACTATTTTTGGCTTACATTTTTAGAAGAAAGCACTTTTAAACAGAAACCCAAGCTAAGCAATCTAAGTAAGTCTCAGAAACAAGATGAACTCATCCCTGCCTCCAGACCTCCTAAAATGTTTACTGTACCTTGCGTCTGCTAGGCACTATTTCAGGCATGGAGGCATCAAAAAAGAGCAAGTTACTGTTCCCACTCTCAAGAACCAAAAGTCTACTGGAAATGGACTACACAAATAAGTATGGTCCCAAGAATGATACAGAGAGGTAAGTGCTAAAAGAAGTTTGTGCAGGTTGCTATCAAAGGAGCCATGAAATCAGGGAAACAATGTGAGCCAGATTGTCCAAGTCGGGTAGTTGAGGTTACAAGGACAGAAGGTCCAGTAGCAAGTAGTCTGGGACACTGCGAGTACCAGGCATGTTGGAGAAAAGAGAGAATGGAGCCCCTGGAAAAGGAAGTAAAGAATGGAAAAATCTGGAAGGTTTTGTTATACATACACATGTATCTATTATTTTTTTAAACTTTCTCCCATTTAGGTTGTTACATAATATTGAGCAAAGTTCCCTGTGTTATATAGTAAGCCCATGTTGGTTATCCATTCTAAATATCGCAGTGTGTACATGTCAGTCCCAAACTCCTTAACTATCCCTTCCTCCCACCCTTCTTTCCTAATAACCGTAAGTTTGTTCTCTAAGTCTGTAAGTCTTTTTGCTGTACACCTGAAACTAACACAATACTGTTAATCAACTATAATCCAATATAAAAAAATAAATTCTGGAGAAGATATGGAGAAAAGGGAACCCTCCTACATTGTTGGTGGGAATGTAAACTGGTGCAGGAACTGTGGAAAACAGTGTGGAGGTTCACCAAAAAACTAAAAACAGAATTAACATATGATCCAAAATACCACTCCTGGGCATATACGCAGACAAACTCTAATCCAAAAGGGTACACGCATCCCTAGGTTCATGCGTGCATGCGTGCTAAGTAACTTCAGTCGTGTCCAGCTCTGCGATCCTATGGAGGGTAGCTCTCCAGTCTCCTGTTGATGGGATTCTCCAGGCAAGAATATGGGAGTGGGTTGCCATTCCCTTCCCTAGGGGATCTTCCTGATCCAGGGATTGAACTCACATCTCCTGTTCTCCTGCATTGTAAGTGGATTCTTTACCACTGAGCCACCAGAGAAGCCCTAGGTTCTACTCACAATAGCCAAGACATGGAAACAATCTAAATGTCCATTGACAGATGAATGGACAAAATGATGTGGTACATATCTACAGTGGAATATCATTCAGTCATAAAAAATAATGAAATAATGCCCTTTGCAGTAACATGGATGCAACCAGAGATTATCATACTAAGCGACGTAAGTCAGAAGAGAAAGACAAATACAATTATTTGTCTATTTCACTTATAGATAAGTGAAATATTTATTTCACTGATACGTGGAATCTAAAATATGACATAAATGAACCTATCTATGAAACAGACTCACGGACATAGGGAACAGATTGGTGGCTGCCAAGGGGACTGGGTAGGGGAGGGATGCAGGGGGAGGTTATGGTTAGCATTTTAAGTTATTATACATGGAATGGATAAACAACAGTTATACTACATAGCACAGAGAACTATATTCAGTATCCTATGTTAAACCATAATGGGAAATAATATTTTTAAAAGATATAAATACATAACTGAATCACTTTGCTATACAGCAGATTAATGCAACATTGTAAATCAACTATACTTAAACTAAAATTTACCATTTTAATTTACAAAAAGAAAAATTTGAAAGATTTTTTCATTAACGCCAGTTTTGAAGCATTGTCCTTGATATCCAATGAGATTATGTTGGTTCCTAAGCATAATCATATTGCCTTCTCAGAAAAGTAGAAAGGGAAGAAGTGGGAAAGAGAATATAAAGAAGGAGAATAAGCAACATGTCTAAGAGAAAAAGATTCCAAATGCCTTTATATTTAGTTATCATTATTATTTGGTAATCTTTAGTCCTTTTTTCCTAAAGAGCTACCTTTGTTAGTATGGAGGTCATTGTCTTAGTATCACTTCAGAATCTGATTGTTGGAATATAGTTTGGTGTGATACTTTTAAGTCTCTAATGACCTACTTTATTTGCTTATTTTACATTTCTACTCAGTTTCTTCATGTTACTTTAAAAGTCGATTTGCTATAAAAGTTGAGAAGTCCATAAGCAAAAATCAAAATTCCTAAGTTGTTTTTTCCTTTACAGTTCACCAACCCTTTAAACATATCTTCTTGGACATGTTACAAGAGAGCTGTCAACAGATTGAAGGTATTTGTTTTACACTTATAAACTTGCAATATGATTTTCAATCCACTAATGGTGATACAAAGGGGTGTTTTGGTTTATCTGGGGGTTTTCTCCTCTCCTGACCTGTTTATGAGTTTCTTTGATAGCTGAAACTACTCATATTATAGAGCCAAATGTGATGTTGGTGTAGTTTTATTAATTGAAATAATAAATCAATTATTTTTTAATTGTTATTTAATGGCTAAAAAATTAATGAATCAATCAATGAATATATCTTTTCAGCCAGTGATAACTTTATATTATTCATATTTGCTTGATAATCTCCAGAATTTTAATATAATTAAGAATGCCGATTGTTTGAATACTATATTTTGGGATTTTATACCTTTTGGTTATTTTTTGTCAAGTAAGTAATTTACCAACTAATGACTAACATGTTTGGCATTGCACTAAATTAAATAGAAGCTTTGTTCTGAGAGAGTTTACATAGTAATCAAAACCTTGTGACTGTTTGGCAGGTACAAGGCATCCCATAATGTTAATGCCTATAGCCAACGTGTGAGATGAATGTATAGCAGATGGGAAAAATGAGAGGCTATGATTGTACCTCTATGATTCTCCAAAAGATGCTTTTGGCTTGTTGGTTTGGAATCATCATTTGGAGGCAAGTTGGGAAAGATCACATGAATGATACTTCTTGTAGAAATAAGCATTTATTAGGTGTCATTTGTCAAACACCATACTTTTCATCACAGGATTGGTACTGGTGGATAAGAGGCCAATAATATGATGTGGTACCTGATCTTAAGGGCTTGTAAACTGGCTGTAAATTAGAGAAGACTCTTGGCTACTCACAATAAGACATATTAATGCAGCACAAAGGTTTTTGATAAGATCTAACCTATCAAGTTATTGTAGGTTTTTAAATGAGGTAAGTGAGGTAAATGTACCTCGTGAACAGTGAGGCTGTGACCCAAAAGTAACATGGAGTTGATATACATACTAAATTATGGGCACTGGCTTTGAAGATGAGAAAGATCATTACCAGCTAAAGTAGATAAATGCTAGGGTTCTCCTCTTAGTAGTATTTTCTTAGTTATTTTTCACTAATCTCCAATACTAATGGCAAATCTTTTGTATATTTCTGTATGCTATGCATTTTCTTAGGTATTTCATATGTATCAACTCACTGAATTCTCAAAATAGCACTCTGAGATCACATGAATGATATTGGCTTCTTGAAGAGGGTCTGAGACATACATTTCTGTCATCTACCTATTTTATAAATGAGATGATGGAGACACGAAGAGGTTAAGTATGTGACCAGTGATGACAGTTAATAAGTAGCAAAGGATTTTAACCCATGCAATCTAAATCAAGAGCCAATCCATGAAACTAAGTCACACTGCCTTTCATAAGAGAGCTGAAGAAGCTTGCAAAATCTTGACATTTTCAGATCATCTCTGCCCCTGAGTCCTAATTCGAAGTGGTTGCAGCCATAAACTTACTGTCAATGAGAGGGCCAACAACTTGCTTCATATACCTGTCAGGGGTTTATCTTATACCCATTCCTAACCCTGCAAATACAGTAAGAATCAGTAAACTATATAATTCTTAAGCCCAGGGAAGTTAAGATAGCAGAGGTGGAAAAATATGATTTAATTCATTGAACAAATATTTAATAAACACATATTATAATGGGCACTGTTCTCAGTGGTTGAGACACATCAGTGAACAAAACATAGTCAAAACGTTCTGCCCTCAAGAACCTCATATTTTAGCAGACAGTGGGAGCTAATCTCTTTTCTGAGAAAGATGTAAATTATATAAATAATAAAGAAGAGATTTAACAAAAGTGAGAAACATTCATTAGGCAAATGATTAGCAAAATTTCCAGCAAGGGGTCGGGAGATATTTTGGTCCTAACAGCTCCATTCTTGAGACAATTATGTGCTTAACTATACCTACTGTATAATGTATGCTGCAAATAAGAATTTCCAACCTAGAATTGTAAAGGAGTAATTCTTCAAAACAGAAAAAAAAAATTAAAACACCCCAGTGAGGTATGAATGATGACTTGAATATTTAAAGAAAATATGGACAAAAGACATCTTCATATTTTAACTGATTTCGAACTTAAAAGACATCAGCCAATACAGGAACTAAGCTCAGTTGCAAACTCTGGGACTTGATCTATATTGAAGCTAAATATTCTATAAGCATGCAGTGAAGTGCAAAAAATAGCAATTGAAAAATGACATGATTAAATGGCACGACATGCAATCATTTGCTCTCAATTATATCAATGTATCTTCTTCATTTCTAGGAGTCAGGCAGAAATATTGTTTTTTAAATGCCTCTATTAAATTGGTCACCAATAATAAAATAGATGAGAGTCCTAATAAGCTCATTTACATACCATACATCATACACTACAGAACTATTCTCTCCAAACAGTTTTACTCATAGATTTGTCTCCTGGTTGTCATGCATCTTTGCTACATTAGCAGATTTTAAAAGCATAATACTGCCTTCAGGA
Organism: Bos indicus x Bos taurus; assembly: GCF_003369695.1. Lineage (NCBI taxonomy): Eukaryota > Metazoa > Chordata > Mammalia > Artiodactyla > Bovidae > Bos > Bos indicus x Bos taurus. Next base: position 43,094,774 of record NC_040096.1, on the reverse strand, counting down.
CCATTTGTAGAAAAACATTTGTGAAACTTTTCTAGTTAACCCTTGGCTGGGTCCTTATTGCTAATTATGGGAAAGGTATTGATATAATATCTTGGCTGTCACATTTTATTATGATGACAGTAGAAGCAGAATCTAGGTCTGACATTTTGGAAATACCATCTAATTGCAAGTCAGAAACAGAGAATGACAGTTTTAAGTAGATTATAACTTCTTGAAAAATAACAAACTGGTTTATTTAATGTAAAAGCTAGATTTTAAAAATAGCATTAAAGCCCCCTGAATTGATTCACCAAGCACATCTCTATCAGCTTCTTGAAGAGGGTCTGGGACCTGTGCCAAAATAGCTTTAAATTTGTACATGACAGTGTAAGTCTAGATTCTAACGCTAAATGATTTCTTTTAGCCATTTAAAATCAAAGTATTTTCAGTGAACACTTTCATTTATAAGAAAAACCATCTCCCCTCTGTTCATCTAGGCTTCAGATAAGTGAAAGACCATCTTTACCGCCTTGGCCTAATTAGCCTGACCTTTGACCTAGAAAAAGATCTTGTTCTTGTAATCTAGAATCCTCACCAATCAAGATGAATCATTAAGGGCCACCATGACTATTACTACTAAAAATTCTTAGACACCCTTTGATGAATGGTGTCATCGAAGGAAAAACCATTCTTTTAACATACTCATATTTATGTTTTAATGTTTTATACCTTTATCTGTTTAAAAAATATTAATTCTATTTGGGAAGGAGTATTTCTATTCCTCTTAGCTACTTTTTAACTGTGGACCAAACTTAGTAAGCATTCTAAAAAGGAAGACTCTGTGTTATTTCATGAAAGCTGTTGCTAGCCCTGTGTGGCATTCTTTAATTTCTTTGTGACTTACCCTACACTATGTTAAGTACTTTTAAATATGTTTGTTTTTAAGAATCAAGCTCAGTGGTCATGTGCTTAGTTCATATTCACATGTAATTAGTAATATGTTGTATACTTACTGTTTAAATTAAAAATACTATTAAAATTCCAGACATATAGCCCAATATGAAGATTAAGTTACTCTAAAGAAAACTGTAATTGCTTGTGTCATTACTAAAATGCTGGTATCTATTACAGAGTCCCTCTGGAATAAAGAATGCACTTTTGGCAATAATCTCCTAAAAACATGTCCATTATTGTTAAGATGCTAAACTAGTTTGCAATTATAGAAAGGTAACTTTTAGCAATAAGAGGGAAGGGGTGCTGGATATAAATGCAACTTAGCCATTATACTATAAATACCTTTTCTGAAAATCCTACAGTCACTCTTTTCATAAGTAGATAAGGCATTAATTGCCATTTATTTTTACATTATTATATTTTGAGATCTTTTTACAATGCCCACTGTGCTTTTTATCTCTTACTGATTCCATGGGAAGTATGTTAAAATAATTCTGCAGAACAGATGAAGGTGATTTTCTTCTCCGGGTTATTTATGGATCCCGACTATCTGAACTTATCTGTGAGTTCAGGTGAAAGAAGAATTATCATAAAAAACCACACCTAGAGAATGAAGTACCATTCAGAAGGAAAGCCAGAGAACACAGGAGCAAAGATGACACATACGGAATTCCCAGGGATAATGTGGAACATAGAGAAGACAGATCATTGGACTAATTAATTTCACAAATGAGTCAACTCTGCTGTGTGATACTTTTCTAATGCTCTTACCCATACACAGTTGACTATTCCTCACCCATCTTTTCCACCAAATCCTATTTTTTTCAGACTTATCTCTGGCTAACCTATTTGTATTTCCTATGCAGCCACTCCTGGAACTCATCACAAAGCTCAGTGTTACTTGAAGTATAACAGCTAGGAACTGGTATTTTAGGGAAGTATTACTGCTATTCAAGAATCCTACAGATGGGAAGTAAATGAATTCGAGAACTCGAGGGACCCAACAAGAGTGCAGGAAGAAAGTTAGGCTATGGGGAATAACACCACTAAAAAAGTGGAAAATGATACTGGGGACAAAAGTCAACATTAGAAAGACCTTTCTGTTTTTTCATTTATACCTTCCTGACCTGGAAGAGGCTGAGATATAGCCAGCTCTATAAACTTCATATTTCTGATTTTATTTTCATAGCACCTAAAATAAATAGGACGCTTTCCTGTGGGCTTGGACCATTGGGAATTTGCTTCTTAGCTCTTTTCCTTTGCGTTTGTGGAGGAAGCCCAGGGCAACTCGACTCCTTTTTCACCGGCTTTCAGTATTCCCAGATGTGCAGTAATACTAACCACACTCTCAGGGTCGTTTAGAAGTTTAACTAATATATAATGGCAAAACACTCTTCAACTGTTATATGAAGTAGTAGAGAGATGCTGACTAAATATTAGCCAACTGGTAAATTGCTATAATGATTACTTAGCTCAAAGCAATATTCTACAACCTTATGAGAAGGAAATGTAATAAGAACTTCATTCTTTAAACACTCCCATGGCTCAAACAAAGCAGAGGTCCAGGAGAAATTTTTGAGAGCAGTTTCTTGAACAAAGCTAATTTTCCTTTTAGAAGAATATGTTTTCTTTTTCTGAGAAAAGACACCACATCCTTCTCCTGCTTGCTCCCCCAAACAAGATTAAATACACTGGGGGATAGTTTTCTCATTAATCTCCTTCATCTGTCAGCAACGTAGAACACAAGTGATCTAAGCATAAATGTGTTTTCGTGGAAGGTTTGAGAGGCAACTTGGATTGAGGGGGGAAAGAAACAACTTACAGTCTTCTCATAGAATAACCACTTATGTGATCTTGAGTAAATGATAGAACTCTTGCTGCTGCTGCTGCTGCTAAGTCGCTTCAGTCATGTCCGACTCTGTGCGACCCCACAGACGGCAGCCCACCAGGCCCCGTCGTCCCTGGGATTCTCCAGGCAAGAACACTGGAGTGGGTTGCCATTTCCTCCTCCAATGCATGAAAGTGAAAAGTGAAAATGAAGTCGCTCAGTTGTGTCCGACTCTTAGCGACCCCATGGACTGCAGCCTATGTGCCCTCAATAACTCAGCTCTAAAATGCAATGATCCTTTAGTTTTTACCATCTTCTAGTATCTGATTATTATATAACTTTGTTCTGAGACAGGAAAAATTTCATATGGTAGTCCTTTAAAAAATAATAAAACATTTAATATCTCAATTCAGTTGCAAGAGGACTCTCATCTTTGCTGATGAACTTTTAGGGATGATAGAATATTAGTTTCATTTAGTCTGTATCATTCTTACTCATTTACCTCTTCACTGGCCTACACTGTGGGCAATGGCTTTAATTGGACAAGTGGGTTGTTACAATCATTTGCACAAATCATCCTTACTTAGTCTCGAGATTCTCTTCACGTCTTGGTCATGTTCTAACATCTTCAAAGTCTAACTCCAAATATTTTCATAGTGAGAACCACATGCCTAATCCAAGTACACAAGGCTGTAAATTTAACTTCCAGTGTTGCTTTTGTAAAACTGTGAAGTCTGTTATACCAGAGTTTATATTATAGACAGTTAGGATGACATAGTTGAATGGATCCATTGGTTCTCTTGCTGGTAGTCTTGGCTGATAGGTAAAGAAGTGAATTTGTTTCAAACATCTCTCCAGGCTCTAGAGGACATTTCTCCTGTCATGACTGAGCAGCAACAAAGAGGGGCATTTTTTAGAAAATGAGGAGAGCATAGGACAAGGAGGAGCCAGCACAGGATAATAGGAGGAGCCTATCATCCTGTGCCGGAGAAGGCAATTGCACCCCACTCTAGTACTCTTGCCTGGAAAATCCCATGGATGGAGGAGCCTGGTGGGCTGCCGTCTATGTGGTTGCACAGAGTTGGACACGACTGAAGTGACCTAGCAGCATTATCCTGTGCTTCTCAAATGAGCTTCTAACATCAGCCCTCTCTATCTGGTTTTACTTACCTTGATGACATTAAACTTAAAAAGAGAGAAAAATATCCTTGGGGAAGAAAATATTATATTTAATCAACAATTTGGAGTGTCAGGAAAATTAAAAGAGATGTTAGGCCATCTTTTTGCCAGACAGGAATAATGATTTATGCCTCCACTCTATCTTAAAGAGGTTTGGGGAAGATTAATGAGGTAATGTGTGTAAGGCTCCTTAAACTCCTCATATGGACGTGAAACACAAACACAAGGGAAAAAATGATAGCAAACTCCATACTGAGTTGAACTCCTGAGAGTAAAGCCCCTGGAAAGGAGAAGATGTTGCAGGTCAAGATGGTTAGTCTCTGAGTTCCAATGCCAGAAGAGCCTTGGTTTGTTGTCATACTTATTTGTAATACTGTTTAAAACAGTACTTCATAGTATTAGTGTTTCTACATTTCCTGCCAATCACAATGTTCGTTGTAATGATCATTTTTAATTTCTATTTGTCGAATGAGATGGGTTTACTTTGTCTATTTTACAGAGGAAAAATTAAGATGTGAAAATTACAAAGGCATCAGTGATGACTCATAAAATCATCCACTTGGTATTATTGGACTATGGCCTGGATTAGGATTTAGGAGATAAGGGCTGCCATCTGGCTCTGGTTGTGTGGTCTTGGGTGAATGATTTAATTTATCAGAGACTTGGTTTTCTCGTCTTGGGAAAAAGGAGGTTGAGCTAGCCAAATGACCTCAAATACCATCTTGTGATGAAATTCTACAATCTGCTAAGTACTTCTTTAGTATCTAGCAACCCTAAAGCAATGTCTGTGTTACTGTGAAGGGTATGCAAAAAAACAAAAACTTCAAGATACTTCCTACCTGGATGGACCTAGAAATTATCATACTAAGTGAAGAAAGCCAGACAGAGAAAGACAAATATCATATGATATCACTTATATGTAGAATCTATAAAAATGATAAAAATGAGCTTATTTACTAAACAGAAATAGACTCACAGACAGAAAACAATCTTATAGCTACCAAAGGGGGAGGTATAAATTAGGAGTTTGGGATTAACAGATACAGACTACTATATATAAAAGAGATAACCAATGAGAATTCACTGTATGGCCCAGGGAATGATACTCAGTATTTCGTAATAAACTATAATAGAAACTATCTATCTACAATTGAATCCCTTTGTTGTATACCCGAAACTAGAATAGCATTGTAAATCAGCTATACTTCAATAAAAAATGTTTTAAAAGTTCCTACTCTTAACACGTTTATACACTTAAAACAGTAATGAACTATCATCATACACCTATTAGAATGCCCAAAATCTGGAACACACAACACCAAATGCTGATGAGGTTATGGAGAAACAAGAGCTCTCATTCATTGCTGGTATGAGTGCAAAATGGTACCAACACTTTCTGGGAGTTTCTTACAAAACTTATTACCATATGATTACCATATGATTACACTCTTACCATATGATCCAGCAATCACACTCCTTGGTAGTTACCCAAAGGAGCTGAAAAGTTTTATTCCCACAATAAACTGCACATGGATGTTTATAACAGCTTTATTTATAATTACAGAAGTTTGGAAACAACCAAGATGTAGCTTAGTAGATGAATTAATTAATAAACGATGGTACCTGCAGACAATAGAACCTTATTCAGTGCCAAAAAGAAAGACTTATTAAGTCATGAAAAGACATGGAGAAATTTTTAATGTATATCATTAAGTGATAGACGCTAATCTGAAAGGGCTACATACTATGATAGAACTATACGAAATTTTGGAAAAGGCAAAAGTATGAGGAATGAAAAGACCAAGGGTTTCCTGAGGTTGGGGTGGGGAATGGGGGATGAGGAATGAATAGGATTTTTAAGGCAGAGAGATTACTCAGGATGTTGATGGACATGTCATTATACATTTGTCCAGACCCACAGAATGTACAACGTAACTGTAACATAAACTCATGACTCTAGGTTAACGATGTGTCAATGTAGGCTCACCAGTATATACAGAACAGGACATCAAAAAGGAGGGAACTAAACATAAAGCTTCCCTGGTGGCTCAGTTGGTAAAGAATCTGCCTATGATGCAGGAGACCTGGGTTCAATCCCTGGGTCAGGAAGATCCCCTGGAGAAGGAAATGGCAACCCATTCCAGTATTCTTGTTTGGTATATCCCATGGACAGAGGAGCCTGGTGGGCTACAGTCTATGGGGTCTCCAAGAGCTGGACACGACTTAGCGACTAAACCACCAAAGTAAAAGCGAGTGTCTGACTCTTTACGACCCCATGGACTATACAGACCATGGAATTCTCCAGGCCAGAATACTGGAGTGGGTAGCCTTTCCCTTCTCCAGGGATCTTTCCAATCCAGAGATCAAACCCAGGTCTCCCACACTGCAGGCGGACTCTTTACCAGCTGAGCCCAAGGGAAACTACCAAACATATGAAGAAACAATGATAATCAAATAGTAGGAAAACTTTGCTGATCTAAAGCAGAATTTAACTTTTCAAAATCAAGTTGGACTCACCAAGCTCTCAGAGGAAGAAATGAAGAGATTAACACTCTATCACATACAAGTGAAGAACAAAGTTACTATGTGGCCACAAAAATGAGACTTCACCTTTACGACCACAAATGCCAAAAGAATCATTAGAAGTTTTGATGGCAAAAGATTACACAACCCATAACAAAATTTTTAATTCAGCCAAGCTATTGTTTGTATGTGAGGCCAAGAAAAATATATCTTCAGACATGCAACGGTTTGGGGAATATACCAAGAATGCACTTTTTCTATAAAAATTATTAGAAGATAATCTAATAATCAGTACTCAGAATAATTTTTTTCAATAAAAAACTATGGTATAAAAAAATGGAGGTTGAACAATAAAAAAATTTGTGTAAGGAATTCTGAAATATTTTTCATATTCTTATAAAATAAATGCAAATGCCAAAAGAAATTATTGAAAGTATGAGAATGAATATAGTTATATTAATAATACTAGCTGCACCAGTACTTTACTGATATATTTCTTTCTACTTTTAAATCAACAAAACATGTTACCTGTGCCAGCATCCTGACTAAATTCATAACTAGGAAGATGTTTACCTTTACATTTTATGCAGTATCTCTATTCAAATTATAAAGACACTATAATATTAGAAAGAAAATGGGTACCAAGGGACAACACCCATGGTGACAAAGGTAACGACATTGCAACTTGGGTTCAAAAGATGCTTTTGTCCTTCTAAGCTGGCATTTTCAATGACACAAACATGAATCCTGGTATATAAAGTTAATTATATACCAGTAATTTTATGCCAAAGCCAAAGTATTGTTTAGAGGAATTAAATGGCACCTGCAATTGAATAAATTTAATGATGGAAAAAAGATGGCTAGTGCAGAATCACAGAATGCTACAGCTGAAGAGAATTTTTTTTCATTAAAGAGCCCAAATTTACAATAATAGGCAAGGAGAAGAGAAATTAGTTGGTGAGATTACACAGTTGAAAATCCTAGATGGTAATATTGCCAACTAACAGAACCTAGTGAGGATAATCAATGAATACCATTGGTTAGTTAAATTATAAAAGAATGATATGGAAAAACTATAGAAAGATGGTTGACAATTCAACATGAACATTGGGGAAAAAAAAGAAGTTTTGTTTGTTTCCTTAAATGAAAGTCTAATTGTGTATGTGGGGCTGTGTATGTAGGGGTATGTATATATCTGTAGACCAATGATCTGTGAGAAATATGATGAAGCTATAAAGGGGTGTTTACAAAAGAGTCAGGGAGACAGAAAGTAGAGAAGAAAATGCCCTCCAAGAATCACTACCTTGCACAAAATCTATAAAGTAGCCCAATGTGGAGACCCATGTTTGATAATCTGGGATCTAGTTTTCTGCACCCTAGAAAAGCTGTCCAGTCCATAGGTCAGAGCGCAAACTTAGGAGGTCTGCTGACTACCTCCTTTTTTTTTTCTAGACTTGAAAGGAAAACAACTTTCTTGTGGCCTTCCTTACCTACATCAGATCAGATCAGTGGCTCAGTCGTGTCCGACTCTTTGCGACCCCATGAATTGCAGCACACCAGGCCTCCCTGACCATCACCAACTCCCGGAGTTCACTCAGACTCACATCCATTGAGTCAGTGATGCCATCCAGCCATCTCATCCTCTGTCGTCCCCTTCTCCTCTTGCCCTCAATCCCTCCCAGCATCAGAGTCTTTTCCAATGAGTCAACTCTTCGCATGAGGTGGCCAAAGTACTGGAGTTTCAGCTTTAGCATCATTCCTTCCAAAGAACATCCAGGACTGATCTGATCTCCTTTAGAATGGACTGGTTGGATCTCCTTGCAGTCCAAGGGACTCTCAAGAGTGTTCTCCAACACCACAGTTCAAAAGCACCAATTCTTTGGCTCTCAGCCGTCTTCACAGTCCAACTCTCACATTCATACATGACCACAGGAAAAACCATAGCCTTGACTAGATGGACCTTTGTTGGCAAAGTAATGTCTCTGCTTTTGAATATGCTATCTAGGTTGGTCATAACTTTCCTTCCAGGGAGTAAGCATCTTTTAACTTCATGGCTGCAGTCACCATCTGTAGTGATTTTGAAGCCCAGAAAAATAAAGTCTGACACTGTTTCCACTGTTTCCCCATCTATTTCCCATGAAGTGATGGGACCGGATGCCATGATCTTCGTTTTCTGAATATTGAGCTTTAAGCCCACTTTTTCACTCTCCACTTTCACTTTCATCAAGAGGCTTTTGAGTTCCTCTTCACTTTCTGCCATAAGGGTGGTGTCATCTCCATATCTGGGGTTATTGATATTTCTCCCGGCAATCTTGATTCCAGCTTGTGTTTCTTCCAGTCCAGCGTTTCTCATGATGTACTCTGCATAGAAGTTAAATAAGCAGGGTGACAATATACAGCCTTGACGTACTCCTTTTCCTATTTGGAACCAGTCTGTTGTTCCATGTCCAGTTCTAACTGTTGCTTCCTGACCTGCATACAAATTTCTCAAGAGGCAGATCAGGTGGTCTGGTATTCCCCTCTTTCAGAATTTCCCACAGTTTATTGTGATCCACACAGTCGAAGGCTTTGGCATAGTCAATAAAGCAGAAATAGATGCTTTTCTGGAACTCTCTTGTTTTTTCCATGACCCAGCAGATGTTGGCAATTTGATCTCTTGTTCCTCTGCCTTTTCTAAAACCAGCTTGAACATCAGGAAGTTCACGGTTCACATATTGCTGAAGCCTGGCTTGGAGAATTTTGAGCATTACTTTACTAGCGTGTGAGATGGGTGCAATTGTGCGGTAGTTTGAGCATTCTTTGGCATTGCCTTTCTTTGGGATTGGAATGAAAACTCACTTTTTCCACTCCTGTGGCCATTGCTGACTTTTCCAAATTTGCTGGCATATTGAGTGCAGCACTTTCACAGCATCATCTTTCAGGATTTGGAATAGCTCAACTGGAATTCTATCACCTCCACTAGCTTTGTTCGTAGTGATGCTTTCTAAGGCCCACTTGACTTCACATTCCAGGATGTCTCTAGGTCAGTGATCACACCATCGTGATTATCTGGGTTGTGAAGATCTTTTTTGTACAGTTCTTCTGTGTATTCTTGCCATCTCTTCTTAATATCTTCTGCTTCTGTTAGGTCCATACCATTTCTGTCCTTTATCGAGACTATCTTTGCATGAAATGTTCCTTTGGTATCTCTGATTTTCTTGAAGAGATCCCTAGTCTTTTCCATTCTGTTGTTTTCCTCTATTTCTTTGCATTGATCACTGAAGAAGGCTTTCTTATCTCTTCTTGCTATTCTTTGGAACTCTGCATTCAGATGTTTATATCTTTCCTTTTCTCGTTTGCTTTTCGCTTCTCTTCTTTTCACGGCTATTTGTAAGGCCTCTCCAGACAGCCATTTTGCTTTTTTGCATTTCTTTTCTATGGAGATGGTCTTGATCCCTGTCTCCTGTACAATGTCACGAACCTCATTCCATAGTTCGTCAGGCACTCTATCAGATCTAGATCCTTACCTACATAGTAATAGGTAAATGATGCAACTAATAGATAATTCAGTTCCTAACGATCATACAACTCATTCTGAAGTAATTGAAACCCATGGAAAGGTCTCCATTTACTATTTACCACTTATGTTATCTATTGTAGATACTAAAAACTGTTTTAAAATAAATGCCTTTTAAGAAGGACAAGTTTATGCTATAGTAATTATAATGTTGATAGCTAATATGTATTGAGTTCCCATCAGGCAGGCTCTATTTTAAAGAACTTTCATATATATTATATCATTTAATACTCATAGCCACTCTATGAGGTTAGGTGTTATTACTCTGTCTATTTTATAGATAAGAATCCTGGGGTTTTAAGAAAAATCATGGATTAGAAATAGGTAGAAACAGGATAAACTCAAGCATCTTGAACCCACACATTTAGGCTTCTACACTGCAGTGGATCAAATTCACTGCTTCAACCGTATCTACATGAAGGGCAATTCTACAATTGTGTACTCCCAGTTTCTTCCTAATTTGAGTTTATTAACAATTAAAATAATATTTAAATAATGTTAAGGCTGTATATTGTCACCCTGCTTATTTAACTTAGATGCAGAGTACATCATGAGAAATGCTGGGCTGGAGGAAGCACAGGCTAGAATCAAGATTGCTGGGAGAAATATCAGTAACCTCAGATATGCAGATGACACCACCCTTATGGCAGAAAGTGAAGAAGAACTAAAGAGCCTCTTGATGAAAATGAAAGAGGAGAGTGAAAAAGTTGGCTTAAAGCTCAACATTCAGAAAACTAACATCATGGCATCTGGTCCCATCACTTCATGGGAAATAGATGGGGAAACAGTGGAAACAGTGTCAGACTTTATTTTTGGGGGCTCCAAAATCACTGCAGATGGTGATTGCAGCCATGAAATTAAAAGATGTTTACTCCTTGGAAGGCGAGTTACGACCAACCTAGACAACATATTGGAGAAGGCAATGGCAACCCACTCCAGTACTCTTGCCTGGAAAAATCCCATGAATGGAGGAGCCTGGTAGGCTGCAGTCCATGGGGTCGCGAAGAGTCGGACATGACTGACAGACTTTACTTTCATTTTTTATTTTCAGGCATTGGAGCAGGAATGGCAACCCACTCCAGTGTTCTTGCCTGGAGAATCCCAGGGACAGAGGAGCCTGGTGGGCTGCCATCCATGGGGTCACACAGAGTTGGACATGCCTGAAGTGACTTAGCAGCAGCAGCAGCAGACAGCATATTAAAAAGCAGAGACATTACTTTGTCCACAAAGGTCTGTCTAGTCAAAGCTATGGTTTTTCCAGTGGTCATGTATGGATGTGAGAGTTGGACTATAAAGAAAACTGAGAACAGAAGAATTGATGCTTTGGAACTGTGGTGTTGGAGAAGACTCTTGAGAGTCCCTTGGACTGCAAGGAGATCCAACCAGTCCATCCTAAAGGAGCCCAGTCCTGGGTGTTCATTGGAAGGACTGATGCTGAAGCTGAAACTCCAATCCTTTGGCCACCTGATGCAAAGAGCTGACTCATTTGAAAACACCCTGATGCTGGGAAAGATTGAGGGCAGGAGGAGAAGGGGACGACAGAGGATGAGATGGTTGGATGGCACCACCGAAAATGGATATGGGTTTGGGTGGACTCTGGGAATTGGTGATGGACAGGGAGCCCTGGTGTGCTGTGGTTCATGGGGTCATAGAGTTGGACACAACTTAGAGACTGAACTGAACTGAAGAAATCAAGTAAGAACAGAAATATTCATCACTGTGGTTTCAGAGCCTAAAGATGGTTATTTGTGGTTTTCTAGGCAGCAATAAGGAGAAGGCAATGGCACCCCATTCCAGTACTCTTGCCTGGAAAATCCCATGGATGGAGGAGCCTTACAGGCTGTAGTCCATGGAGTCGTGAAGAGTTGGACAAGACTGAGCGACTTCACTTTCACTTTTCACTTTCATGCATTGGAGAAGGAGATGGCAACCCACTCCAGTATTCTTGCCTGGAGAATCCCAGGGACAGGGTGCCTGGTGAGCTGCCATCTATGGAGTCGCACAGAGTCAGACACGACTGAAGTGACTTAGCAGCAGCAGGCAGCAATAACGTAAGGACAGGTGACATATCTGTCATCTTTCTAGATTACCATCTCAGCCTTCTTGTGTGTTAGTCACTCAGTTATGTTCCACTCTTTGCAACTCTATAGACTGTAGCCTGCCAGACTCCTGTGTCCATGGCATTTCCCAGTCAAGAATCCTGGAGTAGGTTGCCATTTCCTTCTCCAGGGAATCTTCCCAACCCAGGGATCGAATCCAGGTGTCCCACACTGCAGACAGACTCTTTACCATCTGAGTCATATATGAGAGCAATAATACAAATGACACATATGAAATGAGTACATAGCTACCTCTCTGCATCTTTAACTCAGAGGCAAAATGCCCCACTTTAGGAATCATTCAGTGTCTTTTAGAAAAAGGTGTACTCAGAATGAATTAGGCCTTAGTTACTCCATTTTCTTTACTTTAGAAGGCTTACACTGGGATTGCCTGTAAAAATTTCCTGTGGGTCTTCCCACTACCCCGATGGTTAGTGTGAATAACATTTATTTAAAGCTATCTTTGAACTTCAACCTTAATCCAGCCAATGTTTTTCTCTTTACAAGGCAATTCTGGATTGTATCTAATTACTTAAAATTACTTCCAAAGAAGTGTTAGATGATGGATTTTTTTTTATATATACAGTGGGGGAAAATATCTGATAAAAGCTGATTTCAGTATTTTTTTATGAACATATATGGTTAATATAACTGCTTTATAAAAAAGCATTTAAGACACATAGAAAGGATTAAATCCTGTCTGAGGTCTGTTGATTTTGAAGGCATTTTACAAGCTTTTGTTACAGCCAGACTGAATTACTGTAATTCTTTGTTTGCAGCTTTGCCAACAGCATCATTACCAAGTTTGTAATGAATGGCTCTAGGACAAAGCAGCAGAGATGATCCTATAGGGCACATGGCCTCCTTCCTCATATCTCAAAATTCCAGCATATTCTCTTCTGTCCCTCAACCTTACCTCCTAATATTGAGAGTTTTGAAGGACACAGGAAGTGTGATTATTTGTGGTGCCATTTGAGATTGATTATAGTGGACATGGGAAATTCCCTCTAAATCTCTTGGCTAGATTGGTTCTATTTTTATTTCTGGAAATGACAGAGTGAGATTTGGGAAAATACTTCTTAAACCATGTGAACTGTGTTTAGCTCTTTTATTTATCTATTTTGTAAAAGTACATCAGTGATATTCCCTTTCAGCTAATTACTTAGTAACGCTGCAAACTTCCTAGTTAATTTGAAATTCTGCTAAAAACCCTACTCTAAAAATTCTAACTTCCAAAATTTAAAACAGTGACTCACTTGCATGACTATCCATTTGACCTTCAAGCTGAACCTAGGCTAGCAGACTCCTCTTCTCCACCCCTGTCTCTCTTAGAAGCTGTCCCAAGGACAAGGCCTTGAGATAAGAGTGGGTGACAAGACTAAATGGGCTCCATATATGACTGAACTCAGGTCAAGCCTCTATATAAACCTTTAAGATTCTGGCAGGTATGGAAATCTATTTGTCTCATAGCTGCCCATGACAAACCTCCTGTTTCCTTTCTTATTAAAATTGCCAACTACCAATCTGGAGTGGTCAGCTTCTTTCTTCTCTTTTCCTGCCCTCTGCTTATGGGGGTTGATTTCAGGTTATAGCCAGGGGTTATAACTCCTGATGGGGTTACAACCCAACATCCTATAGATGGCTATCCACGTAATCAGAAATGGAAGGAACAACAGATCAAGCTACAAATTAATGTGTTTTTCTCTTCCAGAAATAGTTCTTTGACCCAGGGACTAATGAGTCTACAAAGTAGTGGCAGATTCAGGAACAAACTTTCTAGGTCTGACTATTGGCCTATTGGCTCTATCCTTGACTAACAGTATGATCTTGAGTAACTTCAATTTTCCCTGCCTCAGTTTTCTCATCCATAAATAGGGGATAATAAACCAACTGTCTCAAGACCGTGATGAGTGTTAAATAAGTGAATGGAAAAAATTAGGAACTGTGACTCGCCTTCTACGAGCGCTCAGTAAGTACTGGCTGTCATTGTCACAGTTATTAAAAGAATGTTTTGTTCCTCCTATTGCAGTTCTAGCATGCAGATGGCACCCATCACCATGTTTTTGGTAATTTTTGTAATCTAGAACAGGGTCAGGAAACTAAAGTCTGCTGGTCAAATCTAGCTCACCAACTGCTCTTGTAAACAGTTTAGTAAGTTAGTTTTATTGAACACACCATATATATTCATTTACATATTGTCTGTGGCTGCTTTTACACTACAATAGCAGAGTTGAATGGGCTTCCCTGGTGGCACAAGTGGTAAAGAACCCACCTGCCAGTGCAGGAGACATAAGAGACTCGGGTTGATCCTTGGGTTGGGAAGATCCCCTGCAGGAGGGCAGAGCAACCCATTCCAGTATTCTTGACTAGAGAATCCCATGGACGGAGGACCCTGGTAGGCTATGGTCCACAGGGTCGCAAAGAATCTAACACACTGAACTGACTTAGCACAGCACAGCAGAGTTGAACTGCGACAGAGACTGTATTATCTGCTTTTTGACAGAAAATGTTTGCTAACCTTTAATTTATGGTAAAACAAGGTTTCAGTGTATTTAAGGGTCAGCAAATGACAGAACTAAAATTTGAACCTAAAGCCCATGGCTTTTTCTCTGTCTTCACTGCTGGTTACTGTTTGAATTCACATTAACTTTCTGTATTTCAAGTTCTTCACTCATAAAAATAAATAAAACACACATAAGAAGGTGATCACAATTTTCAACTTAAATTGGTAGGGTAAGGTTTAAATATAATAACATGCATAAAGTGCTTGGTCAAATTTAAATTAGTAACCAAATTTGGGACATCGGTCATTGAGAAGGTTACCATATCTATTCCACTCATTCTTGTCAGTGACAGAGCCTCTTGGCTGGTCTAAACTTATCCTTCCTAGGCTGGTTCTGGACCCAGTCCAGTGCTGCAGCCTCCTTTAACTGGTAATGGATAATTTCTCCCAATTTGAGTCTTTAGAATAATGAATTTCGTTACAGGGTACAAGGAACATATGATTAAGGAATTATTTTTTTTTTCTCTCTCTCTGAAGGGTCACTGTTAAAAAGCAATGTTTTTCAGCCAATGGCATTGAAGCTGCACACACGCAGCTCTAAGGGGCCCTTTGCCAGCTGGCCTCATTAAATCTCTGATGTGCTCTCTGCATTTTGTTGTCACAGTGTGCTCACTCCTGAACCGTTTTTGCCTTTCTGTCCCTGGGCTCACACCTTCCTGTCTCTCCCATCCAGGGCTCTGACTCTTTCTTAGGTAGAATTTTGCCTCACGTCTAATCCCACATTTATCACATTACTGCCTTAAAGAAAAGAATAAATTCCACAACTGTTTTTTTTTTCTTTTTCTGAAAACGTAAGACCCTGATCCTTTCTCTCATCCCAGACCAAGCTCTGAGAAGGAAATGGTTGTGTCTACAAAGCGACGGATTTTCATTTTTATATGCAGCACCCTCCTTCCCTGTTCTCCTGGGCAGTGCACTGTGGCCTATCTATCATTACTCTGGGTGTCACATAAAGAAATTCATTCTGTTAAAAGCCTAAGACTTTAGAGAATGGAGAATCATAAAGCTAAACCCTGTGGATAAAGCCTGTCTTCTGTGTGACCAATGACAGCAGAAGACATTTGGGAACCCATAAGAAGAGGTGGAACGTGACGAAGAGTTTTTGACATACAAAGGTTCTTTAATAACTCTCTTATCTAAGTGGTTTTATCACTTAGGAAGGCAGAGGTTATCTGCTTTTCTTGGATTTGGGGTAAGTAAAAAGTTCTTATTCTGCATATGCCTATTACCAATTATGACTTTGACAGGTTATAAACATTATATTACAATATTATTATATTACAAACATGTGGTTTCATTCTTCCAATGAATGTGGTAATATACATAACACTTAACTAATTATACACTAAGCTCTAAAGAGCAAACAGCTCAGAAATATTTATAATTGTGGCTAGGAAACACATTTATTACAACAAATATGCATAAAGCTTTATTTTTTTTTTTTTAAGTGCTGTCATGTTAGATGCACTTAGCTTATCTGACCAAATTCCTCAAGGTCAAAACTTTAGAAGAGACTAGAGTTCCAGGTCATAAAAGAAAATCATCAGGACTCCATAATCTCAAAAAGTTTTAAAAGCTTCAATTTTAAAAGTGATACATGATAAGCCAGAAGGAAAAACACCAATACAGTATACTAAAGCATATATATGGAATTTAGAAAGATGCTAACAATAACCCTGTGTACGAGACAGCAAAAGAGACACTGATGTATAGAACAGTCTTTTGGACTCTGTAGGAGAGGGAGAGGGTGGGATGATTTGGGAGAATGGCATTGAAACATGTGTAATATCATATATGAAACGAGTCGCCAGTCCAGGTTCAATGTACAATACTGCATGTTTGGGGCTAGTACACTGGGACGACCCAGAGGGATGGTATGGGGAGGGAGGAGGGAGGCGGGCTCAGGATGGGGAACACATGTATACCTGTGGCGGATTCATTTTGATATATGGCAGAACCAATACAATATTGTAAAGTTAAAAAATAAAATAAAATTTAAGAAAGAAATAAATAAAAGTGATACATGGCAAAGAAATTGACACTGATATTATACAAATATGTAAAACAAAAACACAAATATTTTCACCTCTCTAGATCATTAATAGCTACAGCCATTTGCTATTTTGGCCAAATTGCTGAAGACTGTGACTAATAAAACTACCACCGAGAAACAATCATGTTTAGTTTAGTCTTGCTCTTCCCTTTGAGTCATCTGCCATGGGAAGGCATTTAGTAAATACCAATAAATACCAATTTTGCATAGAAGTTCAAAGAATGGGCTTTAGAAGAGTCAGACAGTTCCGGATTGAAAACCAAATTCTACCAAGTGTGGCCTTAGACACACAAAATTTAACCTCCCTGTGCCTGTTTCCACATTTGCAAAGTCAGGATCCTAATACCAACCTCATGTGTTGCCAGTAGCATTACGTGAAATACATGGACATACAACGGTATATCACACATTGTCAAAGTGAGTGAGTTACAGCCACACTCCATGAGATGAATGAATCTTGGCATTATCATGTTAAGTGAAAAAGAAATCCTAAAAGATAACATACAGCATGATTACCTTTTAATGAAGTTAAAAGCAACTAAAATTAAAAATATTCCTTCCTACCAGAGGAAAGCAAGTAGATAGAGATGTGGGATTCAGGATCATGCTATCTTAGGTAAGGGTAGCAGGGGATGGAACAGGGCTGGGGAAAACACAGGATGAGCTACATATTACCATCAAAATCCTATCTGTTGTTTGGAGTAGGAAATATTATTTATTATTTTTAAAATAATAATAACTGTATTATTAGTTTGGGCTTCCCTGGTGGCTCAGATGGTAAAGTGTTGTTATCATTTATTATTTAGTTATTATTAATAACTATATTATTATTAACTATAATGCAATAATAACTATATTTTTTAAAAAATAGCCAAATAAGCGAAAGTGGGGCATAAAAGTAGTTTAATGAATAGTGATACTGAAAACATAAAAATGCTCTAAAGAAAAATCATCTTTGAAGAAAAAAATAAAACCGCAAAAAGTATCTCTGCTGCTGCTAAGTCACTTCAGTTGTGTCCGACTCTGTGTGACCCCATAGGCAGCAGCCCACCAGGCTCGCCCGTCCCTGGGATTCTCCAGGAAAGAACACTGGAGTGGATTGCCATTTCCTCCTCCAATGCATGAAAGTGAAAAGTGAAAGGGAAGTCGCTCAGTCGTGTCCGACTCTTAGCGACCCCATGGACTGCAGCCTACCAGGCTCCTCTGTCCATGGGATTTTCCAGGCAAGAGTACTGGAGTGGGATGCCATTGGTACTTCTAAAAGAAAACTTCTATGATGATTTTCAGGCACTAAAGTACACATGGTAAATAATGAATTAGGTGTAGTGAATATTCCCTAGTGGCCAGAAAGTATTAGTTAGCGAATGACTGGAACTCCTAGAAACTGTTTAATGATTTGGAAGCCGAGAGACATATCTCTGTCTCTTTTAATCTCTTTTTAATTTGTTATTAGGACCTAGCTGAAAATGACATTGATGACACTGTACAAACCTAAAGCATAAAGCTAACATCATTTGGCAGCATCAGTGAATCAATGCAGAACTGCTTATGCTTCCATTTATGATAATAGTGGATGTGGAAAAAACTGGCTTTCAGTTACCTATGTATGAGCCAAGTGGGTAGGTAGGCAGGTATATAAATAATTGTAATAACAAACTTCCTGTTACTGTTTCCAATTATTATGTAACATCTTTGGTCTTATAATACTAAGAAATTTCATCCTTTATGGATGCATCATCACAAAAAGTAGAAAGAATGATTTACACATATGAGCTCATAACTATGTGAGATACATATTACCAGCATACCATTTCATAGATGAAGAAACTGAGGCACCAGGAATTATACAAGAAATATGACCAAGGTCATAAAACTAACTGGGGCCACTGACCAGTTCACTAAAGCTACAATACAGGCATAACAGAAAGAAAATATGTTACGCAACATCTAGCCTATTGGTGACCAGGATGCTTTGCAAGGTACCTGTAAAGTCCAAATAACACAGAGGGAAATATCTGAAGACTCCATCTCCCTGAAATGGGGGGTTAGAGTTAAGCAGAGGTCAAATAACAAATCTTTCAGATATTAGATGGTAGAGAGTGAAACCCATTTGCCTCGGCAAGAGACTTTTAACTTCAACTTAATGGCAGACAAGGAATTCAAGTAAAAAGCAATGTGTAGGTGTGTGATACAGATGGTTTACTGAGAAATACAGTGCCCTTACCCTGGACGGGGGCCTCCTCTTGGGTTATGCAGGTGAGAAAGGGGAGCCTGCCTGTCTGGCAAGGGAAGGTGAGCTACATGTGACTACATTCTCTGATATGTAGACTGCTCGAAGAGGGCAGGGCAGAAGGTATGAGATGAAGAAAACCTGGTCCTAGAAGGCTTTGAGAAGAACCACTTGCTTGGTCTCAAGAAGTTCTTTCCTTCTTGATTTCCCCCTTTCTCCTCTTTCAAACCTCTCAAGCCAGCAAATTCAGGTTTGCAACCCAAAAGCCTTAGGCTGACACCGGCCAGAGCCCAAATAATCACTGAATTTACGGGAGGGCTCAAGTAGTACAGGCTAGTGTGGCTGGTAAGAGCCAGCATTTGAATTTTAAGCTGCTTTTAAATAGATATTGTGTAAACCAGGGAACAAACAAGGGGAACACTTCTTCGTGGACATACAACAAACACGCACATGGCTGTGTTGCTAAGGTTGATGTTTTTCTATGGAGGAAAATGCCTCTAATGTAGGAACCTCTTTTACTTTATTTCTTCCTTCCGTAAGTAGCTAATTCTTTCATATGTAAAAATTTTATTTCCTTTTGTTAGCATTAATACTCTTCAATTAAATCACGTGCTTTTATCATATCAATTTCTAGAAGTATTTTTAGCCACATTATTTATAGAACATGTAGGTCTGCCTTTCAAAGTCCTTGGTAGTCTTGAGTGTCTGCTGGTCTGCTTTTAATTTATCAAAGCCCTCCTTCAATAGGCACTGCACAAAACCCACAAGCAGCAGAGATTTCCCCTACACAAAGTGTATTTGATATGCTTAATGTTCATCTTTATAAACACACAGACGCTGGCATATAAGAAATGTGGAGGGTGTCTATAAATTCAAGGAAACATTTAAGTGCACAGTGATACATAGATACATGGGTATAATACTTTATGTACTTGATAAATATTTCATCCCTACCATAAAGAAAGCTTTTTATCAACTTTGATTGTTTTTTTATTACCTTAAAGTATTGCAGTTGTTTCTCAGCATTCATTGTTCCTTCCTTTTCTTGTCTCAGACAGGAATTGAAGATGAAAAGCTCTGTATCTCTCAGCCACCCTTTCAGTTCTTTGATCCTGACCTCCAGCTGCCTTACCAGGCTTCCGCTTTCAGGAGAGAGTAGGTCACGTGTACTCGACCCACTGTGGCCCGCCATTGTGTCCTGGACCTTCTCTCCTAGGGTTTTCTAATGCAGCAGATTAAAAACAAAAACACCAACAGAAAAAAAAAAAAAAAAAACACTGATTAGCACAGGTACCAAATACATATCCCAGTTTGGCTGGTGACAAGAGCCCACCTGGAAGGTGTCTGCTGCACCCGCCATGTCACGACTGAGATTCAGTTCTGATGAGCTCATTGTTCCATTAAGAACTTGATTCTCAAGCCATGGGTGTTGTTCTGATTACCACTAGAGGCTTAAGAAGACCTCATTCAGTGATAATTTCCTCTAACAGAAAGGAGCTCTGACCCAAAAGTTCACCATGGTCACTGATAAAAATTCATTTGAATTCTCATGACAGGAGTTTACAGTAAAAATTCTCTGCCTAAAAATTTCAGGAGATAGAAGTTTGAGTTTAATCAATATGTTAAAGAGGCCAAGAGAAGACTGCACAAAAGAGAATGAAATTTCTTTTTTTGTTGTTTTGGGAAGTACAATTCCCCAAACCTTCTTATTCAGGGCTGTGAAGAAGGGGCAACCTCCTTGGTGCTAGTTGTGGATTTTACCTGCCCTGGAAATCATTCAACCTTTCAGTTCTTCCCGTTTCGCATTTGTGGATGCTAGAATTTCTAAAATAAGTGTTAAAATGAGTCCCAATCCACTATGCTAGAACTCTGCTTAGATGAACCACTATGGCATGGAATATAGTCAGAGAAGGCTTTTTAGCTTTTTTTTTTTTTTTTTGGTGAAAAACACTCTGGAGCATTAGAAAGAGTTAATCTATAAGGATGAATTAAACCTACAAATATCAGCTTTAAAATACAAATAAAATGAAGTCAACCAACATTCATCTGCTGCGTAGTGTTCTGTAAATAGTATCTTTAGGAGATCGTAACAGAAAAATAGCCTTTCCTGGCAACACCCTTGTATTTTCATGGTGCAAATATTGATAATTTGAAGACCCTCAGTGGAATCCAGATTTAGCTATTGTTTTTATGCTGTAACAAAAGTAGCAGCAGGAGGTGAAATCAATGCCCTTGGAGGGTAGGGTCACAAAAAAGAATTTATTGCCACTTTTTTGTTCTGGAACAGTTTGCAATCATAAATTCTTCATAAACAGAATACTTCAGAGAATGGTCCGTCTTCATAAATATACGACAGAGGACATCAATTTCATTTAATTCACAATTTGTGTCAGCACAGCAGATGCCAATGCCTGCCTTGATAGGGTTGTTTAATATGCAATTGAGACAGAGTAATATGCAGCACAGGGGACAAAATTTCACAGATTAAACTGTACGCACCACTGACATTTCATTCTAATGTATTTCCATTCCACACTGTTCACCTTAGATGAAAGTAATATTAAAAACCATATCCCTCTATTTTACCATTGTTAGAAGTTAAAATCCTTGTCTTTAAATTTTTTTTCATGCCAATTAAAATGTAATCATGCCAATTAAAGCTGTATGCCTGGTGGTGGTAGTATGGCACAGGTTTTGTTCAAATTTTCCTTCCACCCTTCTCTCCCCAGAAATCATAAAAACACTCAGCATACTGCATTCAAACGATATTTCTGTCAAAATGGCAACCATTTTAAAGGTATTTGGCTCATAAAGGATAGCGAAACATTCTGGTTCTTTTTAAAATATTATCTTGGTTTCAAGTTTTTGTTTAGGGAGCTATATATATGACATGCTTCAAACAATTTTCCAAAAAGATTATTATTAATTATTTATCAAGTTAGAAACAGATATGTGAAAATATACCACAGACAAACCATCACTTTATCTACTGAGCAAATAAAGTTGCTGCTCTCATCATTTAGTAAACAGTCTTTAAAATGTCAGACACTAACGACATTTCTCCTGAATGGGATCAATGAATTCTATAGAATTTAGTAGGTTCAGATCTAAATCACCATGTAATAAAATGAAAGCCATTAATAATAATTGAAAAGTAATGTAACAATAGGTCAGAATAAAAACTTTTAATGTTTTAAGTTACTTTGTACAACTGCAGAGTGTGGTGAATTTAGATGAGAGAGCAAGGATTTCTACTTGCAGGTTTTTAATCACCTAGATTAAGCATGGCATAAACTGAACATGGCATTCCTCCAAGTCATCAAGGTACATGGAGAGCTTTTTATTCAAAATATTTTTGGAGTATTATTCCTTTAAAAATTAAAAAAAAAAAGTCAGGAAAGGGAAGGCATGCAAAACCATGCTCCATAACTGACACCACCCATACTTAGCTGTTAGAATTAATCATTTAAGTAATTGACAAATTTAGCTTACCCTTGATTTGAAGTGAAGGCAATTTAAGAGAGAAGTTGATGAAAAAATCGAGTCTAACCTCTCTCTCTCAGCTGTCTTCCAACAAAAGGACAGAACTGTCCCCTGCACAGTGCCATCCTGGTCTCTGGGTAACAGAATCTCTATATTGCCTTTTTGCCAGATTCTTGCATCTCAGTGCTTGGCTGAGACCCAGCCCATCATGGCGTGAAATGAATTACATGAAACTTTTTTTTTTGGCCTTTGTTAAAAGTGAGCTGGAAATTGAGGCACAAAACAGAGGCCAGTTTAATTCTGCAATTCAGATTTGGGTCAAATTTGCATCTTTGTTTTGGTGGCTTTAGTGTGACTTGAAAGCTGTAGTGACAACTCCACTTTTCATCTGAAGGGTACAGTAAATAGTTAAACAGTGGATGTCTCTAACGTGTACCTTTGGAACAAATTCTATTAACATTCATTCAAGCATGACAGTCAGTGTATATCAGATATACTGTATTATAGTTGACTTGGTGCCTACCCATAATACATGGCATATTTTACTTACTTTTTTTTATGTATTAAAGAACCAAAATTATTAAAAATCTGAAAGGAGACAAGCTCAGAGTTAAAAAAAGAAAAATCAACAGAGGAGGAAAAGCAGTGTTTTTCCCCCATAATAGCATGAATAGCTTGTTTGAAATGTAGGTAGTGAATTGAAAGAGAGAGATATTTGTGCCTCAAATTAGAAATCAGACAGATAGAGTACTTCACTACACAAAAAATGTACACATAACCTACAAACAGTAATAAAAATGCAAATACCCCAAGCAGTTCCCATTTTTCATTAATTGAATCCACTTTTTCAAGGAGATCATTTGGTAGTAAAACGCCACCTTTCTTCAAAGCTTCAACCTTACTAAGCAGCTCCGTCTTTTTCAGGTCCCTGATGGACATTTCCACACTGTATCGCTAAAATGGGAAGAGAAAAAAGATTTCATTAGGGAAAGAGGTGTTCTTAGAAAATCTTTGAGCACAGAGTTAGTGAGGCTCACGGGTATTAAAAGTTTTTGTTTCCAATAAAATTTATGGTGAGGCTAAACTAAGAACCTTGAGTCGTTGAGAAAAATGCTGAAAACGGTTTATATATATATATATATTTCACACACACAAACATCCAAGGTATTCTATTTAGTTGAATAAGCTTTATGTCTTTCTAAAGTTTGTATACATATTTGATCTTGATCTTGAAATATTCCAAATGAAAATATCTGGTCTAGGGGGATTTAATATTACAATTAGTCTTGGTCAATATTTGCTCTGGAGTATTGCCCATTGCTCTTTTCTGCCCTCTAAGGGACCAGTCTCAGAGTGGTACAAATAAATTGATCTCTAAAAACTGTGTAATTTCTTCCTTATCCTATAAGTCCTCTGAATTCTTAGTTAATATATTTTTTTTTTCATTTTTCACTTAAAAATTCTTGTGTAGGCTTGGAGAAGAGGTATATATAGAGAGAGGAAAAAAACACCTCTTTAAGAATGGTTACAAATCTATGCTTCCTTATTGATTACTATAAAATGTCCCCAAACATCACAATCAATTACATAACTCTCATACCCTAATATACATGGTTTTCTAACAAACTGTCAAGTGAGTGTCTCCTAAAAGATGTTTTGCAAGCGATAATGTAAGTGCTATTTAATGTGACAGTTACTATGGTGATTCTCTTCAAATAACTCTATCTTCATAGTTAGAAAGTCCTATATTATGGACAACTATAAATGACTGTGGATGTATTTTTTAAATGTGCACATAAAAACACTGCTGAATGGAAAAAAAACTAGATTCTGGTTAAAGTATTAAACCTATTTTACCACTTTAGGACATTGCCAAATGTGTACTGACAATCCCTAAACTTCTTTCTTCAAGGCACGAAAGTTAGGTTATCAAGGTCCATTGTCCTAACTGAGCTAAAATGAGCACCTTATCAGATCTAATAAGAAAAGCTTTTGTCTGGGCAAGGTAGGAAATCAGCAAATTCAAAACATCCCCAAGCACTTGGGTGACTTTATTCACCCGAGAATATGATATTTCATAAGATCCCCAACTAAAATACAATTAGAAGCAGCTTAAAGGAAAAGAAGGTATAAAATCCTTGTTTTAGTTACTAGGCCCTCAGCATTTTCCTGCATATGTTTGATTACTTTTAGCTTCCTATTTTAATCTTTCATTTACACTAAACATGCACATCATTTGTATTATGTAAACTTCTCCAAATGTTAGTCATTTGTGGATCACAGAACAAAATGTTTTAAATGAGGTGATTTAAAGCATTTGATGGTATTAATGAATGTTGATCAGGGAGTCAGAGTTATCCAAAATTACATGAATATGTATAATGAAAAGAATCAAGGGTTGCTTTAGAGTTCTTTCAGAATTTGGCCTGTGAAACATGGGAGTTCTGAATTCATTTTCTAATGGCAGGCAATTACCATGACCACATTACTCCAACAGTTATAAAATACACTGTCTGCTCGAATCCTCTGGACTCAACACTCAACAAGTGTTCTGGAAACCTAACTGTTTATCAGAGCAATGATGGGAGGAAAGGGCAATCTGCTTTATGCAATCAGATTCCCAACTAAAGGTGATATTGCTGACAAAGGTTTACATAATTAATTTGGTAAGACTTCTTTGACATCATACTGGAGGAACGAGAATTTCAAGCAAGCAGAAGAATCCTATTCAAATCTTTCACTTATGCCATGTGCATTAATTGACAGAAGGCATTTTCCACCTGTCCTACCCAGGAGAGGCCTCGACCAGTTATCACTTTCACTTGTAACATGCTCACCCTCTCTCTTTACCCCAACTTTGAACAGCAACTACACAGCAGATCAGTCATGAAAGACAACAGCTTAGATGTGTCCCACAAAAAAACACAGTCTTGTAATAAGAAATATATAAAAAGCAATTAATGTACTTTTAGATATAATAAATTAATTTTCTCTGTGAAATCTAGCACTGGTAGTCACTGCAACAGCTATTATAAAAAGTTACTACGTTTAAAAAAAAAAACAACTTCGTCTTCATGTACGCTCTCTTTGTCACCACGTAACCTACTGTATAAACAGATTGATGAGAGAGAGGATTGATGGACAATGCCTTCAAACTATAAATGCCAAGAGAATCCAGCTAATTGTTAGGTAAGTATTGGTATGTGCATGAGAGGTAACAGAATGTCACATAATTTAAGGTGAAAATGTTTATTTTAATTTTTGAAGCACTCTGAAGGTTGAATCTGATACAATTTAAGGCCTCAAGCTGTATATGTCATCATGCCAGAGGGTTATATTTTTGTTGATGTGAGTATGTTTTTGCTTTTCTCTCTTCAGCTTTCTCAGAAGCATTAGACAGGGACAATCAACTGCCAGCTCTATCTAGTTCTTGGTCATTCTATCAAGTAGGGATACTTTAGTCTGTGGTGAGAAAATAATTTAATCTTCATATTCATTCCATCCACAGCAGTAAGTGAGCAGAGGCTGTGCCATTGTGTCTTGTAGTCTAGGGACGTTATGATACAGACTACTCTTCCAATAGTCAAAAATGAGATTAACAAAGTTAAAGTCAGATGGCTTTTCTTGAGTGCTAAGGTAAATAAGCATCCAGTATTTAATTTCCCCACAGCACCTGCTGTGGGCCTCTCTGTCTAGTCAAAAATAAAATATACCCTATTGAAAGGGCATATTTACATTATTAAGTGTATTTGCTTGGCCAATTCAATTTTGACTAATGAAGCCTCCTAATAGATCTGTGAATGACCTAAATTAAAGACACAGGCCACTCCTATCCTAAATGCCACTCTTGTGTGTGTATAGAGATATATAAAGAAAACTTTAAAGCAGTTAAATATAACCACAAACACTAGCTTATTTTAAAAACTAAGAATTAAAGAAGTTTTTGGAAAATTCTTATTCAGTGCTTACTTTTTAAAAGCGCAAATACTAAAATTGAATTATAAAATGAAGTTAGCCAAAACAGGATTTCTGAAGTAAATATAATTAGAAATGCATGAAGACTTGATTGAGACAACTTTTTTTGACAGTTATGCTAAAGGCTTTTTTTCCCTCCTAAAACCTTTTTTTTTCCCCCCCTTTTTTTTTTTTGTTAAAAATCACACCGAAAATTCTGCCCAAATGGAGACTGGAACAATGCCTTGAAACAGTGTTAATTGTCACCATGGAAACCAGAAGAATAAGCCATTTTGAAACTGGTATAGAAGGCACACATTGAGCAACTCAAGCATTTTTCTGCCTCCCTCAATGTTAAAGAACAAGATGCCTTGTCACTGTGAGGTCAGAGAAAGAAAGCATCATGAAAGGGATGTCGATGCTCACTGTCTAGTAAATAAAAAAATAAAAAATAAACTACATACAGCTAATGCTACAAGACTCTACCCAGTGAATCTTTTTGAAATAGAAAGATCATCAAAAGATGGCCAGGACTGGGGGATGGATTCCACCTAAGCAAAACTTCAGGGCTATATTATGTGAACCTTGCCCTCAAAGCTCCCTGGGAATTCTGCTGTTGTAATAAAACTTCAGAAGAGGAAAGAAAAAAGGCAGCATGATGGAATTCAAAATAATGCTCTAAAAGCACACAGAGAGATTAAGACATCCATTGTAAGACTTTTGTATGGTGCTTCTGTTGGTTATGCTGAAAAGAGACCAGACATTGCTGAGCGGAGAGTGAAGTTTTGGCTATGAGAAACACAAGAATTAAACCAAAGAATTTTCTTGATTATTAGAATAGGGCTGTCAGATTCTGTCTCCAGGGTTTGCGTATTTACATCTTACACCGTATTTTAACTAGGCTTCATGTGATTTTATATGAGGAAGAGTAAAAGCAAGGATAAAATGATCTAGTTATTAGAATAACAGTATGATTATCTTTCCCAGTGCAAAGTAATACCATAAATACCTGTATATCCAGCATATATGCCTTTTCCATAAAGACATGACAGACAAAGAAAATACACTGAGAAAAGAAAATATACTATAGTCTATCAACAAGAAAGCTTATGCTAGGAACACACCAAAACACCAAACCACTGGCAAAATTATTTATGAAAATATGCTTTTTTGCACAAAAGTGCAGGGATGTGTCCATCTATGACTCCCATATTGTGTTTTCGGGCTAGTGTTTGCCCTCCTCATCCGAGGCTTCATGGTGGCCCCTCAGCAAGTCCATGCCTAATGCCATTCAGTGGTGAACAAAGAGTCTTTTTATATGAAAGTCCAGGGTCCACAGCTCAGCTGTACATGCCGAGTGCAGGAATCTGCTAAAGGCCAGTGTCCCCTCTGCAGCAGTGCTTGCGC
This sequence comes from Bos indicus x Bos taurus, assembly GCF_003369695.1. Lineage (NCBI taxonomy): Eukaryota > Metazoa > Chordata > Mammalia > Artiodactyla > Bovidae > Bos > Bos indicus x Bos taurus. The sequence continues at coordinate 43,066,966 of NC_040096.1, read as the reverse complement.
TGCCCCCTTCTTCGGAACACCAGCATCCAGCATCTCAGGACGCATGTGATGTTTCACGTGGAGCCACGATCACCAGCACTTAGCGAAGATGTTCAAAACTGAAGAAGAGAGTTCAAGCCCAAGACAAATAATGGTCTTTATTTCTTGCAAACTCCTTGTATTTTACCATTAGCAATTTATGGCGAATAATTGCACAGAGAAATTATAAAGACTCCTACAATTGTCCTTGTAAATTAATAATAGGCTTTCTTGATTGGGATAAATCTGCTGCTGAGCCTTTGGAAAAATTAAAAAGTGCAATGTCATTTAAAATTGCCAGAACTCGCACAGCAAATTACATCTGAGGTTAAGAATTGAGTTTTCCCCCCTCTTCTAGCTTATTCCATTTGCATGATCTGGAAATCACATTACATTGGCCATGTATTGTTAATTGGACATAGATTGCATTATCTTTAATATAAATCAAACTACAAATATTAAAATGAATTGCAAATTCCCTAATAGAAGATCATAAAACAATCTTTTTTAAAGTATCTCCCATTAATAATTTAATTCCAATTATATCACTCAGAAAACTTAAGTAGGAAACCTGGCAACTTATTTCTCCAATCATTCCTTTTACATAACAAATACCTAAGCTTTTTCTAATAAATACTCAGAGCAAAATTCCCTGTTAGAGAACAAAAATAAAACCACCATAACTGAAAACTTTTCATTGCTGATTTTAAGTAAAATACTGCATAAGAATACCAAGTCTGTCTCTCTTGTCCCTTCCCTAAGGAGGAGAGAAAAAAGTCTCCCACAAAAAAGATTTACTAAGTTTAACAACTACTGTAATCATACTCTGAAATTATAAAATTTATTATTCTTCTATTTATTTCTTAAAAGGTTCTCTAGCCCCTTACCTTAGCTTTTTCTATAAACTTGATATCTTTCTGAAGCCTTTGCATGGCCTTTAATGAGTTTATATTAAATATTTAATACTGTTTAGGGCATATCCACTACTACCAAAAACAGTTATATTCCCAGCAGTCCCACTGTTTCAGGCAGAGGACTTGATTGATCCTCCTAGCCTGAATTGAGTAGAATGAAAAGAAGCAGTTGGAAAATAGCTGCAATCATTTAATGCAGATGACCTCTGACAGCCTCGCAGCTCTTCTATCTGAACAGAAATTTGCATGGGGTCTCTGTGCAGAGGAACAATGTAACCTAAATGGTAGACAATCTTTATTCTAATGAAGTGGGTGTCAAGGTCAATGTAAAACTGCAATGATAAATGGTGCACCACTAGGCAAGAGAAGTTGCATAGGCATTGTAGTGCTTTCACATTAATTGAAGACTGAAATGCACTGCGTGAAAAGCACAAGCCTCTCTTTTCACCATAATGTGTTAATGCGCCAATGCCAAAATGATTTCTTCAAGATGTTTGCCTGCTGACATGTATCTTATTGCAAAAATAACATAAATATGAAATTATAACACAAAATGGAGATTTTTAGAATTTAGCTTTTTCCCTGATTATAACTATAAAATTCTAAATATTAATAAAAGTCCCCAAACAACATCCTGACACCTAATGTAATTCCTTTGATCCCCCTTCCTTTTCTTTTTCTATTTAGACCTGTCTTTAATTAGCTTCAACCAGCAACCTTTTATGGTTCAACCAGAACCCGTCGATGTGTACGTTCATACTGAGCTAAGTTTAAAACAGGACTTAGGAGAGGAGAATCATTCAAATACATATTTCCCCCGTCTCACTTCTAAGTTTTCTGCTTGGTCTGTGGTTAAGATCTTCAGGTATTGTTTGTCCTGAATAAAAATGTAATAAAAGCCTATGGTTTGCAAAAGAAAATAACTATTTTCTAGTGTGAGAACTAGAGAACTATAATCTGGTTGTTGGACCTTGCCAAAATGACGATACAGCAATAACTACACCATTTCTTCAGTTGATCTAGCAATTTTGTGGCAGTCAATATTTTTCTTTATATGAAAATAAGGACAGTAGGCTGCTTTTAAGAAATCCCGATCTATTTAAGCCTGTGAAGGGGACATTGTTTGCTAATACACTCATTAGCAACCAAGCATTTTCAGTTCATCAATTAAACAGGAAATGGAGTTGCACCATTAGTCACAATTTGCTAAAATACTGATAAGAGCATATTGCTAACCATTTGAGAAACATTTCCAGGCTCAACCTGTAATTTGTTATAAACTGGATGCATTTTTATGGTTGACAGTTTTTTCTGATTCTGGTAGACCCTGTGAAATGTCAGCCACATTTCACAACACCAAGCTTCCTGCTGCAAATAGATCTTAATAATGAAACTATAGTTATACTAGTCAAGAATGGTCTATAGGTCTTTCAGTCTGCCGTCTTGGTGAGTAGAAGGCTTCTGGTCTGATTTACTATAAAATAAATGATACTGCTAGTTTGTAAGTCTGATGTAAAAACAAACTGTCTCAAACAGAAATCAACATTCCTGAAACGGTAATTCAGGGGGAAAAAAGATCTTAACATGAAGGAGGATAGTGAAAAAGGAAAAAAGTTACTGATGAAACTGTTTAAAAAACTGTACAGCTTCATCTGTGTGTGATTTGTCAGGTCTGAAGCTTTGACGTGCCCAAGGGGCAGACCCCAGCGGGGAGTAGGCTGCCGAGCTAAATAGCTGTGAAAGAAGTCTTAATGTAGGATGGAATTCAAACTAACCTTGACATGACCTCGGGAAAAATATGCAAAAAGTAAAATGAATGCACTCTGCAAGATACATCCTAATTTTGTGGTGGAGCTGGTTAGTTTTACAAACATAACTGAGACTTTAAAAGAAAAATAGAGAGCTAGTAAAAGGGGAAAACTTTGGAATTCGGGCAAAAAAAAAAAAAAAAAAAAGATGTAAGCAGGCATGATGTGCTACGGTGAAGGCATGTGAACCATTTGGAAAGAATCCAAATAAAAACCCACACTGAACAATATTGTTGTCAGCCTGTCTATTCAGGAAAATTGTTTTTTTTAGGTTGAATATAAATGACACAAAGCCAAGATTACATCATTGCATTACAAAGTCTGTTGTGGCTTTTAGCTGAACAAGCCCCATGGATCTATTGGTTTAGGACACTAATTCAGTAAGGAGGTTTTAATGTGTTATTTTTTCCCCCAGTGTCAATAAAAAATAGAAGAATTTAAGAAAGAAATATCGTAAGTGCTCTCTAGTCTCTTCCTTGTTTTTAATCTGTATTTGATAAGCCAAACTCAAATATTAGTTGATGCACTGAGTCTTGATTTGACTTTATTATAAATTTTGCCTGTTTTGAAATGTTCAGCTTAAGGAGGAAGGCATTTTTTCTAGCTCCTCAGCTAAGAACTGGCTAACTCATTGGATATATGGAAATTTTAATTGAGTGTCAACTTGTGTAGAAATTCAATCCTATTACCTTCTCAAGGTAATTTTGTAGCAATACCAGTTATTTACTACACTACTAACCAGATTTTAAACATAATTAAATTGCTAAGAACATACACCCCAAATCTAATGACTTAAATCCCTACAGCAAGGATGTGAATTCCTGGATCAAGTATATACGCTTCTATTAGATTTTTATAAGCATAAAGCGAACAGGAGGATGCAATCATTTAGAAGTACAGAAGTACAAGGAATTTTGCTAAGAACCTGTTGAACATTTATTTGTAAAGATCACTACTTAATGGATATGTCATGCCATGGGGTCATTTTTTGGTTAGTCTTATTCAATATTTTTATTAGTGAACATATATAATAACATTTGTATATGGCATGTTGATTAGATTGCCAAATTATACTAATCTCATTGGTCAATAAAGAATAATAAATATTTTAGCTCTGATAACCTAAACTCAAGTACCTACAGGTAGTAGTAAACTGGCTTCCTAGTGGAATGATTTCCCTGGTGTAAATACTCGCATCATAGTAGATTCCAAGCTACCAATGGTTGCTACTGCTGGCAAGATTCCTTAATATTCAACAATCAGCTGTCACAAGTCAGAACTAACCAGATCTAGCACCCCACTTCCGGGCTCTCATGTAAAGAATGTGAGTGTAGATAAGTCATCTTCTATCTTTCATACTCTAACTGTTGCTAGGGTCACAGAAAAGAAGAACTATTTTCTCTACTAAAAGAAAAATGCATAAATGTGATAATTACTAACATTCAGTTCCAGTCAAGGGGAAACGAGGAAGTGGTGTGGATTTTATGGAGGATAGAAGAGCACAAGTTTCTCTACTCAATTCTGTTCCTATGTGAGATATAGCTTCAATATGGCTTCTGTATGGTTAGGTACTCAGCTGAAGAGAAGACAGAATATATAGTTTTATATGAAAATTATCATTTTTATATGTTGAATTAAACTTTTTAACATTGTCCAGGCCAATCTATGTCTCTAGTTGGATCTGAATTTGCAAGCAAGTACTTCTAAATGTCTCTTTTAGATGAGATATCTGAATTTGCAAGCAAGTACTTCTAAATGTCTCTTTTAGATAAGATATTAGACCCAAAGGGAACATAACATGCTGGCATCGTAGATGAAATCTCAGAAGGAAATAGGACAAGTATTAAGTCAGACAGAATTAGTTAATAACCATCCCTTCCTCCCACCAAAAAAATAAAAATATAGAAACTGCACAAAGAATGGAGGTGACTAGGCTTCAATTGTCTTTAGGTTCAAGGAGTCAACAGACAGAGTGGAAGGAATATAAAAAGGATGAAATATGATTTGAGGCTGGATTGAGACAAACACAGGGTCAAAAAAAAAAAAAAAAAAATGGTAGCAGATAGATCAGTTTAACTGTGGTTTTACCAGGCCCAAACCTGCAGTCCTTGTTCTCATTGGTTCCATGTTCCAAGAGGGACCTAAGCAATGTATTAAATATCTAAAGAAGAGCACTTAAGGAAGTTCCAGAAAAGAAGCAACACTCCTCCAGGGAGCAAGCTGTTGAAGAAGCTGGAGATATTCAGCTGAGAGATAAATAAGAGTTGAAGATGACAGAAAAAACAGAAGAACATGTTAGCAAGTGTGGAATAGTAAGAGTACTAAACAGAAAACATTAGTTTCATCTGACCTCGGAGGTCAGGCCTGGAATCAAAGACTGAAGCACAAGAACTAAAGCTTGGGCGATAGTGAGTTCTCACTCACCAGAGTTATTCAAGAAGAGACTAGAAGTCTACCTGGTTGGGATATTTTACTGGATAATGAAGCATTGGTTGTGGATTGGCCTAGAAGATAGTCTAAAATTCCTCTCTATTTCAGAAAGTTGAGCTTTTGGGGCCCACATTCACCAGATCAGCCATAACAATCACATTATTATGTGTAGAAGAAGTGCCAAGACTGAAAAACACCAAGTTGAGGAGCAAGCTGTCACTTGCCGGAAAGAGACTCAGATATAAGATCCTCATGCAGAGAAACCCAGGAGAACAGTGGGGCAAAGATACAACTACATAAAACATAAGCTATTAATCTAAGCTTAAATATAGAGAACAAAAAGAAAAGGCAAAGTTGGCTGAAAAATCCTCAAATCGTCTTCCTACTTTAGAGGCATATTTGGTGGATTTAAGGAAATTTAAGGAACCTTTTGGATCCCCCCTTTTTTTTTAAACTAAATATTTTATAGGAATATTGAGTTTATAGGAAACTTCTACTATCCAATTTATGCAGTTAGGTCTGTATTTCAACAAGTCCTTCCTCTAGATTTTTTTTTAAAACACAAACTTCACAAATGCCACCCTCAAAAATTTCCTTCCATTGATATATATCAGAACTTTCTCTAACAGATATCTAAGAAATGTGTTACATACAACCCATTCTGCCAGCGGCATGGGCATAATGGTAATTTCTCCTCCATGCTATGAAACTTCATGGTTGTGCTGTATTATGTCGAAAATCTGCACATCTCAATGGGTTTTCCGTGCATTCCAATGCACTTCAGTGACGATGTGGATCATTGCCATAATACATCATGACTGTTCTAATTACGGTTTCATTATGATATACCCTATCAGGGCTGTCTTAATGTCATGTCAGCACATAGTAAGAATAGTTATGCAATTATGTAATATCTGTTAGAGTATGCAGGGTAAGATGGAAAAAAAAAAAGACACAAAAAGCAGCAATAATGTAATGAAACTCAGTTTTCTCCTTTAAAAAAGTTTCCAATTTAAAAGTACTTCCTTTGTTTCTCATCTCCCAACCTAAACAAACGCCTTCAAATACATCTGTTTTTATTTAATTGGATACTGCTATATAGTTTAATGGACTTGCTTTTTAATAAAGCAAAATAAGAAGAGGGAAGTCCTTGACTTCAAGCTGTTCTCTGTATGTCACAAAAGAGTATGATTCACCTAATATACGCGACAAGAAGTCCAGTAAAAATTTAGGCACTGAGGTTTACTATTATGCAAACATCAATGTCACATTCTTCTATTTCTCTTCATCTCTTGTGTGGACATAGAATTTCTTGCCTTACCTCCTAAACCTCAACTGATCAGCTCTGTCTTAAAAAACAAACTATGATAATGAAATGAGATAAAATATTAACATCCATATTTACCTCTCTAAATTATGACCATATATTCACCTGCCTTTAGTTTAGTAGCCAAAATACACCCAGATATCTACAAAAATAGAAATCTTGTCATTTGTCTTATAAATTTGAAGAATAAACTCTCAAAGGACAAGGACATGGCTTTTTTGGTCACCCATGGAGTACCTTGAATATATGAGGCCTTCAGAAAGCCCTGAGTCAATGAATGGTTTTCAAACTAAGTGATACAGGAACTGCTTTTTGTTGTTTTAATACACAATCATGGGAGAATTTATATATCAAAGCTATGCCATATCGTTATAGCTGAATTACAGGCCTGTTCAACGCATTCATAATAGAAATGCTGACGAAGCCTAAACCATGGATGGGTACGGTTGTGCAGCAGCAGTCATTTCAAATATAGATATATTTTTAGCATTAGGAGCAACCAAGTTTGTTTAAATATGGACTTTTTTTTTTTTTACAATTGCAAGTAATGTTAATAGCACACTGTAAATGTTAAGGCTAAGTGTGCAATGTCAAAATAGATTGAATCTCTCTGAAAATTGGAAATTCAGGCTTTTCAAACGTAATCCAGATGTTTGGCTTTTATTCAGATTTCAAGAAAGAGGGAACTAATATGATATAAAATTCATACATGCATATTTCATTAGTGCCTTTTGTATCGCTGAATTAAACATTCTGAAACGTGCTTTTCCCAAATCACATAGAGTCTTAAACCAAAGCAGTTGCCAAGATGTTGCTCACCTCAAAAATAATGCCAAATTAATTTCATAAGGAAGATACTATATACTTCTTAGGTTAACTCTGCAGATAATGTTTCTCCAAAAAGAATATCTTGCTTTCTCTTTGCGGAAGATAAGAAAAATGAGAAGTGGAACATTGTAGCCATCATAGTGTATGTATCAAAAAGATATTACTGCCAAATATGGTGACTTTGGAAATCTGGGAGAATCAATGGCCTAAATGAAGGCTGAAAACACTGTCCCCCATGTTGTCATCATCAAAAGCAATCTTTTCAAGTTTAGTGCAAACAGGCATTCCCTAGGACAGCACTGAGAAGCATGTACAGAACTCACCATGCAGGTGTTAAGACAGAGCCAATCAAAGCATTCCCAGGGTTGTCTGTGCCAAAACCACAACGGAAGTGCCGTCCTAACTTTATGTATTCACGTCATGACTTTTCTTTGGTAGAATGTTTTTAATCTTTCAAAGGGTTTCAATATCTATAATTGTAATAGCCCCTTAATGCCATGGGATTTTTCTTGGTGACTGCCTGAATGCGTGTATAATAAAATATTTGATCTCTTAGGCCAGTTTTTGAGAGTACTCTAGGTGTCTTCACATCAGATGAAGATGAATGTTGTATCAGAACTAGAATAAAAGTTCCTGCAATGGAATATCTAAAGTCAAGGACCATGTTTTGTTGACCCTTTATCTACTATAACTATGACCCTTCATCTACTATAACTCTTATCATTATGGCTTAGATATAGAAGATAGGAAAATATTCATTATTATTTAGATATAGAAGATGGGAAAATATTTATTCATTTGAGTTTCTCCTACATGACCAGGTAAGCCTGTATCAAGCTGTTGAAATACATGCCAGATATAAGTATACAGTACACAACAGTGAACAGCATGTGATTGCCTTATTTCTCTTCAAACTTTATGCTCAGTAAAAAACAAACAAATTTCTTTGGTTAAAGCATCCTATACAGAAATATTCTCAAATTTTAGAGAGAACGAAGTGAACTGTTTCCCATGGCCAGGAACGGTTAAAGTAAGAAAAGCTTCTATAAAATGTATCAAAGAAAAGAGGAAGATGGCAGCAGCTCTTTAAATATTTAAGGACACCTTTTATGAGTTCAGTGTTTTCTCACAGCAATAATATTTGATCAGAATGAGAGAGGCTGGGTCCAATTTGTAGTTCCAACACGAGTGTGCAACAGAATTAAAAACCTTCCTGTTCTAACCTTTTTTTTTGTTTCTTTGGGATACATGTTCATATTTACCAGAGAGAGTTTTTAAGAAAATAAACTTTAAAGATTTTATGCTTTAAGCTTTAAGTGCCGTGTCTTGCTTCAGCCTCAAAAAACTTGACTGTCATTTCAATGGATTGTTCTCTTTTTTTGTTCTCCTACGGCAAGCCCAAGGGGAAAGTTAGTCACATCACTTCTGTCTTAAGGATTAAAAATTGATACGTAGAAGTTAAGTGACATGCCCAAGGTCAGTAAGATCATGCTAAAACCCAGAAACAGAATTTTCAGAAAGAAAATGTTCATCTTAGTTTGCTAGGCCATTCCGTTTCCTTGAAAATGCATCTTTAGATATCAGTGCAGAAGTCTGAGGAAATTGGTGGGTCCTGAGTATCACATTACAGTATAATATAAATAAACTCAAGAATGCCATTCAGAGTGAGTTAAGAGTAGTTAAAACACAGTTAAGAACCCCACTCTGTGGCTTCCACAGCCAGATTCATTTTGGTATAGGCTCATCTTCCAAACCTTCATGCATCTTTAAGAGCATGAGATTGAGGTTAAAAGGGCCGAGAGTTTTCACCATTAGTCGTATCTGTGATCCCGAAGTTCTCAGGCACAGGTAAAACTTCATTAGTGCAAACTAAGACTACTGGCTTCCCTCATAGCTCAGGTGGTAAAGAATCTGCCTGCAATGCAGGAAACCAAAGTTCGATTCCTGGGTTGGGAAGATCCCCTGGAGAAGGAAATGGCAACCCACTCCAGTATTCTTTCTGGAGCATCCGATGGACAGAGGAGCCTGACAGGCTACAGTCCATGGGGTCATAAGAGTTGGACACGACTTAGAAACATTAGGACAAGACTAATGTCCTAAGCAATATCTTAGGACAAGACTATAAAGAGGAAACTTTGGTTATGACGACTGCTTTATAAGCATTTTTTCCAGTTATGTAAGGGACTCTACCATGAGCCTGCAAATAAGTTCGCTAGAATAACTGCATCAAAGAGAAACACGCTGTGTGTGTGTTGTGTATGTATTCAATCACATAAATGATAAAAGTAAGGAAGAGGATGGAGAGAAGATCTAGAGACCAAAATAAAGGAAATGCTTAGATGGATGGAAAGAAAGTAATGAGTAAGTAGGGAAAATTACAAAGGGTTAAAAGATGGGGGAAACAATAACTAGTCTACAGAGCTGTTGCTGCTGCTGCTAAGTCGCTTCAGTCGTGTCTGACTCCATGTGACCCCATAGACGGCAGCCCACCAGGCTCCTCCATCCCTGGGATTCTCCAGGCAAGAACACTGGAGTGGGCTGCCATTTCCTTCTCCAAGTCTACAGAGAATAAACCATAAAAACTCCGTAAAATAAAAGTACTTCAGAAGAGGAAGGAAATCACTGCTCGAGAAAAGATCTTCAGTAAATGACTTCCTGGAAATAATCAGATGAAAGAATATGATAATGATGGCTTAAAAAATTGTGCAAGGGCTGCAAAAATTCACCAAGAGGAGAAGAGAACAAAAAGAGGCAAGAGTACCAGGATGTGGCCATTTAGTACAGCTTACAGCCACCAAAAAAAAAAAAAAAGGTAGTTACTAAAATTTGTAATTTTGAGGATTCTCCCTAAGCACCATCGAAAGGGAGCCCCTTCACTGGGCACCATCTTCCCTGAGACTGTTACTTCTCTTTTTGCTATACTGGTGGCTTGTTACCTGGTTCAAGAGATGCCATTTCATATTTCCATGTAAAATCTCTGCTGTTTAAAAACAGGGACAATAATATACTCACCACTTATCCACCACAAATATATTTTAAGTAAGTGGGTCATGTTTCTACAAAATTTCAAATCTCTGTGGACAATGCATCCTTTTTTTTTAAATAAGTCTCTACTTATGTGACTTTTGTAATGAGATTTTTTTTTTGGTCTGTTTCCCATTTGTAAGTAAGAATACAAATTCCTCATTCATTTTTATTATGTCTTAGAAATAAGGTATTGTAACTACTGTCAATATTAGTAAAACAAGTCACATCGGAGGGTAGTCATTGAAAAGGTACACTCTCTCTCTCTTTATGTATGTGTATATATGTATGAAGATAGTTCCCATCTTTTAGAAAATATATCCATAAAGTGTTACTAGTTTTCTCTACCCTTAATGAAAGGAGGAGGGAATATCGTTAATATTACCCAGTAACACTACTTCTCAAAATCTACACACTTGTAACCATTTTATTACTGAGTTCTATAAACATGGAAACTGAAAAGGACCCATACCAAACATTTTAATTTGTGAACCAATGAGTTTCAAAGAGTTGGGTCACAATAAAAAAAATAAAAGAAGAGAAAATACATGCCTGGAATCAGACTGCCCATGTTTAAACTTTGTTTGCATTGCTTACTAGCTGTTCAATTCTCTACGCCTTAGTTACTCATTGGGGGATAATGTTAATACTTTTTTCATAAGGTTCTCTGAGGATTGAATGTGCTAATATATGCAAAGATCCTGGACAATTACTGTTATATACTAAGCACTATAGTCAAGTGTTTGTTGCAACTTGATCCAAATGTCGCATGCTAAGAAAATATGACCTTTGGCATAAACTTTTCTAATCTCTTTTATGACCCTAGATTTTATATTTATGTATAACTCCCCTTTACTAAATAAAACATTGAACCTAGGAATCAGTATTCAATAGGAAAAAAAAAAACCGTTTGCTTTTTATTGACTTCCACTGAACATATGGATGAAAGCTATTGTGCTCTGCCATTGGTTTGTTACTCTTCCCATTGTGTCTTCCTGATTTTGGTAAATACCTAGGAGCATGTCAAACTAACTCCTGTATCTGAGGGGTCTTCTCATACTGCATTCTTCTGCAATGCACCTATCTCCATCTGACATAAAAATTCTGTCTAGCAAGGTCCCTGGTGGCTCAGATAGTAAAGAGTCTGCCTGAAGTGTGGGAGAGCTGGGTTCAATCCCTGGGTTAGGAAGAGCCTCTGGAGAAGGAAATAGCCACCTACTCCAATATTCGTGCCTGGAAAATCCCAGGGACAGAGGAGCCTGGCAGGCTACAGTCCATGCAGTCGCAAAGAGTTGGACATGACTGAGTGACTAACACACACACAGCAAGATCCAGTTCAAATCTCAATTCTTTTACAAAGATGTACCAAGAACATCCTCTTAGAAGACCAGCACTTTTTTTTGTACCACACAAATGTGCTATCTTTGTTATAATTTTATGGTTTTTGGTTTTACTTTTCTAAATGGATTATAAATTACTATGGAAAAGGGCAACCTTCCTTTTTTATTGTTCTCCACAAGATATAGAAATACTTAAAAAAAGCTTATTGTCTCATCTTCTTAGTCACTAATACCAGACAGCATCATTCCTTATTCTTCCTCACTTTTTAAACTAAAGGTAAAATTATCCAACCATTAATTCCTAATATATCAGAACATGTGAACATATGTAATTTTTAAAATATATGTGAGAAAAGAGAATTAACGTGAAATATCATTGTGTGTAGGCACACAGAGAGTGATGCAAATTTCATAAATTATTAGTAGGGTTTGATACTAACTAGGGCAGTTTGTAAAGTAGATAAAACTTGAAGTCAATTTTTCCCCAAAGTAAATACAAATCTGCCTTTAACCAGAGAGTGCTACAGAGAAGCCCCAGTAGCAAATTTGGAATTAAGAGCGATCGCCTGTCATGAGGCCTCCCATGGTTGACTTTGAATTCAAACATGAGCCTATGCTCTCCCAAATACCTTGGACACCATTCTGGTCCTTTCTTCATAGACAGCTAAATGCCTTTAGCCGTATTTGCAATGACATCCAATGTGACAAACAAAATACGAACCAGGTGTGTGCACACCATACTACAAGCAGAAGGTAAGAACAGGTCATTCACATGATGTGAAGTGACCCATTTTCAGTGGAAATGTAAACAAATATATCTATTTGATGCTGTTGAGAAGTCCAGGGATGATTTGATAATTCTGCCCAAAGAAAATGGTAGGAAAATTAAAATATCTGGAAAATAAGACGTCAAAGAGAAAGCTGAACTTCCATGATAATTTACCAAAGGACCCTGGCAAGAGCCTGAATGAATGGTTATCTAAAAAAGAGTGGTTATATGTATATGTATAACTGATTCCCTTTGCTTAAAGCAGAAACTAACAAAATATTGTAAAGCAACTATACTTCAATAAAATTAATTTAAAAATAAATAAATAAGAATTTATACTAATCTTCATAAACAAGAAGTTATCTACTACTGAATAAAAGTAAAATGGAAAGGAAAGAGTCCAAGAAGGCTCATAGGTATCTATTTATGACTACTACCTGAAATGAACTGTAAATAATGTGGCATTTAGAAATTACCAGTTATGATAGTTTGCAAAACAATTATATTCATTCAAATATATATTGTTTCCTTAGCTTGGAAACCATTCCTAAAATCCTGATTTTTGCCAGATTGCTTATAGGCAAAATCAATTACTAATTAGAAAAATCTTTGTTTTTCCACCAAAGAGAGAATATTGAAGTTGGAATGGACCTTGAAGCTACCCAGTCCAGCTCTCTCACTTTAAGATGAAGAAAACAAAACCTGAAAGCAACCGTGTCATCACCTAAGGAGAATCCAGCCTCCTTTTGCTTTATCACAGGGCTTTCAAGTCGTTTCTTCCTTACACTGGTCTTATACGAAGCTTAAAAATTAGATCAAAGAACACTCAAAAGAGGGTCTAGGGAATAAAAATAACAAAGAAACTGAGGCACTGAGATGAAGTCCACCCATGCTCAAGACTTTACTATATGGAGATTTTAGTGACAGTGGTCTTTTCCTTTTCCTGAGGAAGCTTCAAGACCAGTAAATCCTGATCGCATGCACACGAGAGCAGGGCTGAGTCACAGTAAGGCTCTTAGAGTAGTGGCAAAACTTGTTTTTGTAAAACTCCACTTCACTGTATGTGTGTATGTGTGAGTGTGCATTTAAATATTTTTATTTTGTTTTTACTGTTTTAATTCTTTCTAACTCTGCTTGATAATTAATTTTCTTAAAAGGTCAATGTAAATTTCTCTTTCAGGACCAAATACAAAACATAGGGTTCATAGAATGATTTGCGAGCAGTCAAGCCACCAGAAAAATACGAATAAAAGCTGAATAACGGCCAAAGTTGAAGGAAGCGTGTTAGATACACTTTCAGCTTCCTTTGGGTCCCACAAGCACAATAGAGTATAGGAGGCCACCTGGTGGTGAAATAAACCAATTAACCATTTAATGCTACACTGAAAAGCAAGCAAAATAGGCAGACTTTGGGTTGTTACATAAAAAAATCTAGAATCCTGGGCAAAATAATGATAGTCAACATGTATCAGTGCAATACAACAGACAGAAAACTGAATTGGAAAATCATTCAAATCTGTACAGTAATGTGTATTCCTAAAAATGTTGCTGTAATAGTTATTATTTATACCAGGGACTGGCAAACTTTGCCTGTGAAGAGCCAGAGAGTACTGCTGACTCGAACAAATTGAGAGTTACGGGCACTGACACCCACACAGTCAAAATTCTGAGTATAACTACAGTGGACACTCCCTGTCTGAGATTCAGCAACTCAGTCAACTGCAGATCATGGACTTGTTGTAGTTCTTATTTATTGAAAAAAATCCACACATAAGTGAATCCAAGCAGTTCAAACCCATGTCATTCAAGGGTAAACTGTAAACAGTTAAGGCGTATGGGTCATTTGGTCACTGCTGAAACTACTCAACTTGCTATCTCTGTATAAATACAGCCACAAACAATTCATAAATGAATGTGCCTGTGTTCCAATAAAGCTTTATTTAAAAAAAACAGGCTATGGTCTGGATTTGACCTCCAGGCTGTAGTTTGTCAGCCCTTGACTCTATACTATGTATTGAGCCCATACTATTTACTAAATAAGCACAAGGCTGAACCCCTAACATACATCACTGAATTCTGACAACCTTTTAAGGTGGGTGTTCTTCCCATTTCACAGGTTTAAAAACTGCAGCTTAAAAAGTTTAAATAATTTGGTGTAAAATGTACTCTGCTCCCTCTTAGAAACGCTGTATGTAACCTCCTCCTTTAGGTAGCCTCCTTCTCCCCGTGATTGCTGATGCCTGTTCTGACCCTCCCTCCCATTCATTAGAGGCTACTTCTGGTTTCACTCCACAGTGTCTTTGCTCCTGTTTCTCTACCTCATGTTTCCTTGAAATGTTGTTTGTCTCTTCCATCTCTTTCTCCATCACTTCTGTTATGTTTAAAAGCTTTATGTCAGTTTTCATAACAACAGATGCAAGCAAGCATAAAAAAAGACAAAGCAATGTATTAAAAATAGATAGCCACATATACAACAATAAGCCAAGGAAACTGTCATACCATATATGTTCCAAATGGAAAGTGAGCCAAAAACAAGATGCTCGCTCTTATATAAATAATACATTACACATCCACTGGGAGAAGAAGCAGCTCTATCCCTAAATAGGAGGAGAATTTTTTTTTTTGGTTTATTTTTATGTAATTTTCTTTTTCTTTTTAAATTCTTTTTTCCCCAGGTAAACACTATAAGTCATACCATCTCAGACAGACCACATTCCACTTCCAAACCATCCATGAACTATTTTATTAACTATTAATAGGACAGAGCTGAAAAATCCAATGTAGAAATCCACAGACATCATTAAAGTTCCTCAAATACATAGATTTACCAGCAGTCTCTCCATATTAGCATAATTTCCCCTACAAAAGAGGACGGAGGTGGTTTCAATTAGATGGAGTATAGACAAACTGAAATAAAAGATTTTTTAACTTAAAAAGAAAACTGCAGAAGATGAGAAAAGATATGTGACTATATTAGAAAACAGAAGAGATTTAATTACAGAGCAGGGATTCCAGCCGATTGGACAATAAATCCTCACGGAAGGGATTTACACTAGATATAAGAAGACTTTCAGGGCAAGGAGAGTTGTTAAACATTTTAATGGAAGGTTGTGAATTCCCTCTGGAAAGATCTGTAATGGAGGACAAATTCTCTCCTATCTGGAATGGATAAAAAAACAATCTCTGAAAGAGAGGAAACAAAATGAAGGTCGTTTTGAGGTCACTTGCAGTCTTGAAACTCCAGGTAAAATTCTCACTTCCCATGGGTAAATAACTGTACAAAACCTCCAAAAGATTCACTTTGGAAGATTCAGGAGAAAACACTCGTTAAATGGATGATTCAATTCAGAAAATATTTATCCAGTGTCAAATATTACCTAGCTCTGGGGAGACATCCACCCAGGAGGGCACAAGCCTGAGCAGCAGTATGGACAGGGAACACAATTATTCACTTCAGTTAATTTTTTAAACAAATCTTTGAGCTTCAACCAGCTTTCTGTAACTGTATTCCCTGAACTTGGTGAGCTCAAAAATCTTGCAAGAGCTGGCTGTCACATGAAATTTCTGGCATTATTCATGGTATCCTTGGATCTTTTTGTAAACAGAAAAGGCTCTGACAGTGTTTCCATACTTTATTTCCTTTTCAAACCCAAACTTGGATGGATGGAGCCTCTTAAACTATCATCGAAACACTGGTTATAAAATGCTGGCCAAATTTGAGGTCTTGTGCTATACTCCCTTGTTGCAGAGAAAGAATTCAATTAGCTTAACTCTAGCGATTCATTTATATTTAAGTTGTGATGAACGTGAAGATTTTTGTGGCTTATAAGAAAACTAGATTCTTTAGCATCACCAGGCTGAAGAGAGTGAAGAGGCAAGAACAATCATACGGAGAGAAGTGTTCTTCATGCATATTTTCAAATCTTACCATGTCCCAGCTGAGGAAAGCTAAGGAGAAAGGACAAAGTTCAAAGGTATGCACAAATGGGGGCAGGAAATGAATTCATCACAAATCTTTATCAAAATCTAATTTTAAATGGCACATCTTTTAATCTTGGCTTTATTGTTTAAAATCATAAAGCTTACAATTAATACCTAAATAAAAAGTATAAATGGTAGTATATGATAATTATTTTTTAAACTAATGAAGAATATAATTTTTTTTTAAAATACAAGAGTGGGACAAAGTTTCAAAATTACATTTCAGCTTTCTCTCGATATTATAGCAGTGAAATGTAGTTTTTAAATTCTCCTATTCTGAATTAGCTTGCTACAGCTTTGAAAAGATGAATAAGTCTTTTAGTCTTTCTCCTTTCTTCACCCTCATTATGATGGACTTGGATTAAAGAGCTAGACCAAGTCCAAATCTCTTTTCATTTTTCTCACCCCTTCCTAATAACATTTTTAGACACACACTTGTCTGAAGTCAAACCAGATTTTATACAATCAAAGTGTCAGTAAACTCTCCTGCTAACGATAGTATAAGAACAAACTGTGCGGATATACTTCACATTTCAAATGACTGCTTATGTTCCCCTACACCTACTGCTCTATTTTGGGGCTTCACGTTTGTATGGCTCATGTTATCCTCATACGTATGAACAATTATACTGAGATTGTCTACATAATCAAGAATACATCGGTGAATACTATGGTTCAAGGGGTTGGAAACTAGCCATAGAATTCGGGTGATCAATTGTACATTTTTGTACCATTTGTCTCAGACATGGATGTCACTGTCCTTCTTTCCCTCTCTCCCTCTTTTTCTCCCTGATATCAGCCTGGACAAATCTGAGTACTCTGAGTATTAAGAACTGTCCTTAATGTACACTGGTTTTTCAAGGAGAGAAAATTTTATTTTTCTATTGGGTTGCCCAGAAAAACTAATTTGGGTTTTTCTGTAATATCTTACAGAATTGAAAATTATGTAAATTATGAAATTTTATATCACCTCAATATATAACATAAAGTGTTAGTCACTCAGTTGTGCCGGACTCTTTGTGACTCCACGGACTGCAGCCCACCGGGCTCCTCTGTCCATGGGATTCTCCAGGCAAGAATACTGGAGTGGGTAGCCATTTCCTTCTCCAATAATATAAAAGGAGGCCATAAAGTTTTAGACTCAACTAGCACAACATGAAAATAGGATTGTCTTCTTGAAAAATTAATGAGCTGATAGCATAGCTCTGATCAATAGAATCTAATTAATAGATTATTAAATGCCTTATTGTTAAAATGTTTCCCACCATATATTTATTGAATTTCTATTCTGTGCGAGGTACTGTGCTAGGCATTGGAGATATATCAATAAACAACACAGACATGAATCTTGCCCTTGGAGTGTGAAATCTAATAAAAATTAAAATCATTCATTCTCAAATTTGGTCCACAAAGTCTAAATCTACCATATTATTTAAAATGTTATTTAATTAATAAAAAGTACTCAAGGCTAAATTAATCTCAAGGAGGCCTCTCACAGGGAGGCACCTGTGAATATTGAAAGGATAATTCCATTGTAATGAAGGTAGCAAAATTCAGTATGCCAAGATTTATAACACAGAAATGAGCTCCAGACTGAAACTTGGCATATATGAAAGGATTTGTATAGTTATTTATATATGCACAATTATAATGTCTTGGGATAGCCAGTATGTCTGGTCAAAGGAATCTGACTTTATCTAGACTCAATCCTGAAGAAAGATTATTTTAATTCAACAAGTTGATACTTGGTATCTGTGTGCATCTGCATAAACACACATAAATGTGCATGCATAACTAGGTGTGTGTGTATCTCTTGCATAGATTTCCTAGTTTTCAGTGGCTAAGTTGAGATGACAAGGGGAATATCACAAATCTTTTTTATGCAAATATCTATGAGCATATGGAATCAACCACTTAGGAGGCAGCTGAAATAGTAAGTTCAGATGAGTTTCAGGGGTGTATAGATATCCTTCTGGAGAAAGGTGAAGCTCTGTGGCCTGAGAAATTTCGGAAGGAAAATTTAAGTCAACTCCAAGAGCAGTGAGGATTTTAATCTGGAAGACTCCTCCCTAGCTTTAGAATAAGAAAATGCGTGTATGTGCGTTGTGTCTTCTGTAAACGAATCAAGATTCAGCAGGAAGACCACTCTTCCCTCTTGGCTTAGTCCAGTGTGCCTCATTAGGGACAGAGTGCCACAGAAGTGCCTATTTTAAGAATGTATGAGCTTCACAAATGCCCACATTATTAAAAATATGCTTAAGAATGCCCTTGCTTCTGAGAAGTGAACTTGCTTCCTTGACAGGACGGGAAGGTAGTTTTTCTGCAAATGATATGCCTCTAGAGCATCTCTCCAAGGGGACACTTATTCAGTGACTCCCTTTCCAATAATAGGATCCATGAGCTTGAATCTTTCTAGGGTCATGATACCTTTAATCTCTCTCCCACAATGATTTATTTTCAGCCCTAGCTTTCCTGAAACTGACAAAATACAGGAGGCCTCTGTGAGGCTCTGCATAGCACCCCTCCCTAGGATGCTGAGGTGTTTAAGAAAGGTTGATGAGTGGCTAAAGAACCAGCCCATTTTCTCTGCAGCTATACCATCTACATATTGAGGACTTTCTTCTTTCTATCTTAGCACAAAAAGCTTATAGAGAGGGAGGAAATAATGTTCTTGCAAGAATTTTACCTGTTGTAGAGAAGAGGATATAGGGCAACAGTGGGCAGGCAAGCAGTATATGAAAGAAAGACGATGGGCATTAGAACTACCCAAATTGGGATCAAACCCTGACTTATTTACTTACTTCTTGTGGTAGTTACTGGTTCAGTTCAACAAATATTTCTAGTTTTCTTCCTTCCAGCATATCAGTTCAGTTCAGTTTAGTCTCTCAGTCGTGTCCGACTCTTTGTGACCCCATGAATAGCAGCATGCCAGGCCTCCCTGTCCATCACCAACTCCCGGAGTTCACTCAGACTCACGTCCATCGAGTCAGTGATGCCATCCAGCCATCTCATCCTCTGTCGTCCCCTTCTCCTCCTGCCCCCAATCCCTCCCAGCATCAGAGTCTTTTCCAATGAGTCAACTCTTCGCATGAGGTGGCCAAAGTACTGGAGTTTCAGCTTTAGCACCATTCTTTCCAAAGAAATCCCAGGGCTGATCTCCTTCAGAATGGACTGGTTGGATCTCCTTGCAGTCCAAGGGACTCTCAAGAGTCTTCTCCAACACCACAGTTCAAAAGCATCAATTCTTCGGCACTCAGCTTTCTTCACAGTCTAACTCTCACATCCATACATGACCACAGGAAAGAGGGGTGAATTTTCCCCATCCAGTTTGGAATAAGGTGGAGCCATGCAATTAGTTCAAGCCAATGATTTTAAGAGGAAGTGACATGTGATTCTTTCAAGGAGAAGATTGATACCCAGAATGAGACCCTCCAGAAGTCTCTTTCCTCTTTGCCACATTGAGGGAATATTTAAGAGGCTGACTAGTCCATCAGTCTGAGTCCTGGAGTTAGTAACAATATCAAGAATAGCCCATAACTCACTTGTGATGGACACATAATAATACATAATGAGAAATTAATCTTTGCAGGTTTAAACCTTTGAGATTTTGGGGCTGTTTGTTATCTCAGCAAACCCTAGCCTATCCTAAGAAACTAGTTCTGTTATCTTTTAGACTAACCAGTTAACCTCTCTGTATTTCAAGCTCAGAGTACATGAAGTGGGGACAATAATTCAAGATCATCATTAGTATTAAATACAATAATGTGCATATGGCAAGAATTAAATACAATAATGTGCATAGGGCACTGACACAGTCTAATAGTAACATTCGACCAATGTTCGTTTTTGTTTTTTTTTTTTTTGTCCCACTATCCTACTCCTACCTCCTATCTCTCTCACACACACACACAAACACACACTTCCCTTCTTATCAAATGGTGAAGTAGATAGCATCTGTCCTTGGGTCCTTTCCCAGATTTCTTCTCTCTACCCACTCTCCACTCTATTTTCCCTTCTCAGTGTCTTTCCATTTAAACTAGATGACAAAATTAGCATCGAATTCAATAGTATTCTCCCCCTGCCCATACACTGCTGCTGCTGCTGCTAAGTTGCTTCAGTCGTGTCCGACTCTGTGCGACCCCATAGATGGCAGCCCACCAGGCTCCCCCACCCTGGGATTCTCCAGGCAAGAACACTGGAGAGGGTTGCCATTAGAGTACATTCTTTTTTATTATAAAGAAATGAGTCTTAACGATAGGCTTTAAGGCAGTGCGGATATTTAGTAATGGAGATAAGATAGTTTGGATTGGGAATACCTAATACTCTAAAAATTATGAAAGTAAAAGTGTTAGTCACTCAGTCATGTCTTTATGAGTCAAGTCTTCACTCAGTCATAACTTTTTGCAACCCCATGGACTGTAGCCCACCCAGCTCTTCTGTCCATGGGATTCAAGCAAGAATACTGGAGTGGGTTGCCATGCCCTTCTTCAGATGATCTTCCTGACCCAGGGGTTGAACCCAGGTCTCCTACATTAAAGGCAGATTCTTTATTACCTGAGCCACCTGGGAAGCCCTTTTAGAACACTGGAGTGGGTTGCCGTTCCTTTCTCCAGGGGATCTTCCCCACCCAGGGATCAAACCTGTGTCTCTTCCATCTCCTGCACTGGCAAGCAGGTTCCTTACCACTAGCGTCACCTGGGAAGACTTTACCATAAAGACATGAATCTCAAGGATGGGATTTAAGGCAGTGTGGATATTTAGTAATGGAGATAAGATAGTTGGGATGGGGAATACCTAATAGTCTAAAAATTATGTCCCTTGGACAACCACACATCTCCTTCTTTCTAAAGTTAGACATGGTAGTAAAACAAGGACAAGAAGGAAGGAGATTTATAAAAAAAAAAAGGGGGGGGGGAGAAGTTAACAAGTTTATTAGTGAAAGCACTGTGGCTGAACTTTGCCTGCCCCTGCTCCATCCCCAGCTGGCAATCGCCAGTCTACTGTGACAGCTACCAGGACTTCTTTTGAAATAACCAAAACATTATTTAGCTACCCTTCCAGCATGGCTCAGTGGTAAAGAATCTATCTGCATGCAAGAGATGCAGGTTTGATCCCTGGGTTAGGAAGATCCCCTGGAGAAGAGAATGGCTACCCATCCAGTATTCTCCCCTGGGAGATTCTATGAACAGAGGAGCCTGGCAGAATACAGTCCATGGGGTAGTAAAAAGTCAGACATGACTTAGCAACTAAACAACAGCAACAAGAAGCCTCATCTCCCAGCTTTAGGAATATATGCATGAAATCCTAGCAAACTGTAAAACTCAGAATGATAATAAAGATAAAATATTTGGCTTTAATAGCATACATATCATATACTTCCTTATAGTTATGGTTACCATAACCAACAGCTTCTTCATGTAATTATATGGAACATTAACCTAACATTTATCCTTTTTATATTAAGACCCTTTTGCGAATGCCAAAAAAAGATGTCAATGTCATAAAATATTAAAAACAATATTTGGTTTTTATCTTTTAATTTTGGCAGTTTGGGAGGGGCAAAATAAATAACCCCCAGTTCTTACCACGGTTGTCTGTAAAGTTTAATCACACAACATACAACTTTTTTCCTAGCGTCAAACCAGATTAGCCTAAATATGAATAGAACCACTAAAGATAGGCAATTTAAAAATAGGAAATACTAAAAAGTAGGTGAGGGACATTTCCCTTAACTCACTGACTTGAAACATATATTTATATAGTATTGAGCAGTTCAGGAGCCAAAGACAACAGTAAACCAAACACCTTTTCTTATAAGGAATGTAAACGTCCCTCTTATTCATTTCTATAAAACTAGGAAGAAATCTACAAACATGTAGAGTTAAAGCCAAATCTTGCAGCTTAACAGAGGTGGGGATTCATGTCTAATTAAGTAAAAGTCATTTTTCAAAAGTTAAAGGGTGAAATTTTTGCAATTTAATCCAAAATTTTATTAGCAAACTTTAATGATTATCCTGATTGCAATTAATAAAAAGCTCCCAAACAGGTCAACTCATTTAAGTGCTATCTGTAATCATTTGTATTTTAACATGATGGTTATTACTTATTACCCTGAAACCAAGAAGCACAATGAGATATTGATTACTTTTAACCTTTAGAGCCAAGGATTCAGGAAAGGTTAGAGTAGGGGAACATTCTT